>NW_011494901.1:4682652-4686345 GCF_000754665.1 Bison bison bison
GACAGCCCTTGGACTGCAAGGAGATCCAATCAGTCCATTCTAAAGGAGATCAGTCCTGGGTGTTCTTTGGAAGGACTGATGCTAAAGCTGAAACTCCAATACTTTGGCCACCTCATGCAAAGAGTTGACTCATTGGAAAAGACTCTGATGCTGGGAGGGATTTGGGGCAGGAGGAGAAGGGGACGACAGAAGATGAGATGGCTGGATGGCATCACTGACTCAATGGACGTGAGTCTGAGTGAACTCCAGGAGTTGGTGATGGACAGGGAGGCCTGGTGTGCTGCAATTCATGGGGTCACAAAGAGCTGGACACGACTGAGTGACTGAACTGAACTGAACTGAAGCCAAGAGTCCAGTGCTACAGGTCAATACTTACCTGTGATACTGTTCTCAAACTGAATGATATCAGCATTATCTGAAGAAGTACTAATGCATCCCGAGTTGTTAGCCTAGGAATTTGCTTTTTTTGGGTGGAGGAGGGGGGCAGGGAGGAGTTCCTCCAGTAAATTTGATGATCAACCATGTTTAGGAACCACTGGTCAATAGTACTGCAGACCTGGAAGCCCCTAACCAGAATTGAGACCTGGGCCAACAGAAGTATGGAACCAACAAGGTTGTCTCAAGGAGTTGGGAAGAACCAGAAAACAAAGAGGAATGAAAGAGGAGGACAGGCGGAGGAAAGAGGGGGCTGGGAAAGAAAAGGTAGAGAGCCAACCCAGGTCTCAAACCAGCTTGGACACTGCTCAGTCTAGGAGAAGCCTTGGTGACTGACTCCGTGACCCGCGTGGAATCATGGCTTATGGCCCAGAGCGGCAGGGGAGAGCACACACCCTGCAGTCACGTGGCCTAGTCGTGAACCCAGCACTGACGCCGGCAAGCTGTGGGGCCCCAGGCAAGCGACATAACCTCTCTTGGTCTTAGTGTCCTCATTTCCTAGGAAGGAGTTAGGTCAAAGTTTGAAAACTGCAGCGGCCTAGAGGAACATAGCACAATTTCTCAGTAAACTCTTTAGAAAGTACATTACATACAGTGAAGGAGAAGGAAAGAAAGCTAGTCACTCAGTTCTGTCCAACTCTTTGTGACCCCACGGACTGTAGCCCACACGGCTCCTCTGTCCATGGAATTCTCCAGTTAAGAATACTGGAGTGGGTTGCCATTTACTTCTCCAGGGGATCTCCCTGACCCAGGGATCGAACCCAGGTCTTCTGCATTGTGGGCAGACTCTTTACTGACTGAGCCACCAGCGAAGCCCCTAGTGAAGGAGATCAGCTAGGTAAGCTGAGGGAGATCTCAAGCTGCTTATCATTGATAGACCACTCTTCAGTGATCTTGCAGGAGGGCATGACTGAGTCAGATCACTAACCATAGCCCTTCTCAGAGCTGCACTTCCCTTACCCATAATATAGGAGTCAGAACACCTTCAGCAGAGGACAGTGAGTGTTCAATAAAACAGTGAGAGCAGACAGTAGCACTGTGAGAAATATATGGTCATTATTACAGTTTCCTCATAGCATCATTTTACCCACAAGCCATCCAGAGATTTCTGAAACATGAATTTAAAGTTACCAATAAGTAGGCTGTATATCTCCAGTACTTAGTAACCAATGCCAGAAAGTAACCAGGAAAGCTTTGTTTTACTTATCTTTGTGTTTTGTGCTTTAGGAAGGGAAGGAGGGAGGGAGGGAGGGAGGGAAGAGATGAACTGCTTACTGACAGCCAATAGGCTTTTCTTGAGAATGTGATAATGACCAGGAAATCAGCAAAACAAATGCCTGATTTCTTTTCTGCCTTATTCCCCTGGGTCTTAGCCTTCTGGGAGGAGCTTAGGCCTTGGGCCAATCTGAGTTACAAGCCAGGGTCACTCTAGACTATTTATAGTGCTAGGTTGTTGGGCAGATCTCTTCTGAAGTGCATATTTCCAGCTCTTTCTAATTCCAAATAGCTCTTGACAGCTCTGGGCCATAACAGTGTGTGTTTAAGTGCTTTTACATATCAATATCTTGGGTCTCACCAGATGCATAGATGAAAACAGCATTAATCATCCTGGTTTCCTCCATCAAGTGAAATAAATTGATCAGTAGTAGCCATGCATTGTTCTTTGCATTGTAGGAGAAAGATCTAGCTACTGTTGTCTCTGATTTAGTCTTTTCCATCCCCTGGAAAAACAAAACCATTTGTAACAATGACTTCAGCTGTACTTGTTTTAAGCATGCTTATTCCTCTTCCCTCTTAATAAAGATACTGAGACTTCAGCATGGCCTCTGTCGAATATAGATGGTGTTATGAATTATGGATACACCATCCACTGTGAGCCCATCAGTCACTGATATTGAACATTTCTGATGAAATATTGCAGCCAGCTTAAATTGTTTTCCAGAAACTCAGGCTATTGATGAAACAGCTCCAACTGCCAAGGCCAGTTCATGGTAAGGAGCGTGTCTTCATTTGGTGAGAGAGTACGAGTACCCTTGGCTTACCATCAAAACTGAAGAAGGAATTGGAGGAGGAACTCAAATGGAATGAAGATCGGGAGAGCTTTAAATCCTATTTCTTGGGGTTTATTTTGCACTAGAATGAATTAGGGGGAGGAAGGGACAGAATGGCTGTTCTAGTTTTTTCCCCAGCAAGCTACATAAGATAAAAGATGCATTAATATTAACTTCGCCTGCATGTGTGCATGCTTAGTTGGGTCTGACTCTTTGTGACCCTATGGACTATAGCCTGCCAGGCACCTTTGTCCAGGAGCCAGGAATTCTCCAGGCAAGAATATTGGAGTGAGTTGTCATTTCCTCCTCTAGGGGATCTTCCCCACCCAGGGATCGAATTGGCATCCTGTTCCTCCTGCGTTGGCAGGCAGACTCTTCTACCACTGCAGCATCTGGGAAGCCCCCAGTATTAACTTTGGTGGACAACTAGTCATCCAACTGACTGCAAAATGAATTTCTTAACAGTAAGAAGATGTTATATAGAAAAACCACTTTTCAAAAGAGTAGCAGAGAATCTCATGGGGCTTCAAGCTCTTTTTTGTTATGGTATAAGACATTGCCACTATATTGGACTACACTACATACTTGTTATTTTCTCTGCTTTTTCTAGAACTTCCATGTAAACTTAAGGCTTGGAACCTGAGAGCAGAGGTCAGCTGAGTCATGGAGCCCTTAGATTTCCTTCATTTTTTTCCTTTTCTAATTATAGAGCTAATATTTGTTCAATGCAGAAAATTTGGAAAATATAAAAAATGTGAAGGAAAAAAACTACTTGCTCTTCCATACCCAGAGGTAACTGTTGTTCACATCTTTCTAGTCTTTTTTCTTTGTATATACATACATATATGTAAATATTTTTTACAAAACTAATGACATACTACACATTTATTTTATACATTACTTTAGTCACTTAGCAAGTTTTGACATCTGGTCCCATCACTTCAAGGGAAATGGATGGGGAAACAGTGGAAACAGTGTCAGACTTTATTTTTTTGGGCTCCAAAATCACTGCAGATGGTGACTGCAGCCATGAAATTAAAAGACGCTTACTCCTTGGAAAGAACGTTATGACCAACCTAGATAGCATATTGAAAAGCAGAGACATTACTTTGCCAACAAAGATCTGTCTAGTCAAGGCTATGGTTTTTCCAGTGGTCATGTATGGATGTGAGGGTTGGACTGTGAAGAAAGCTGAGCACCGAAAAAT
>NW_011494901.1:4686445-4689411 GCF_000754665.1 Bison bison bison
TTTTTCCAGTGGTCATGTATGGATGTGAGGGTTGGACTGTGAAGAAAGCTGAGCGCCGAAGAATTGACGATTTTGAACTGTGGTATTGGAGAAGACTATTGAGAGTCCCTTGGATTGCAAGATCCAACCAGTCCATCCTAAAGAAGATCAGTCCTGGGTGTTCTTTGGAAGGAATGATGCTAAAGCTGAAACTCCAGTACTTTGGCCACCTCATGTGAAGAGTTGACTCATTGGAAAAGACTGATGCTGGGAGGGATTGGGGGCAGGAGGAAGAGGGGACGACAGAGGATGAGATAGCTGGATGGCATCACCGACTTGATGGACGTGAGTCTGGGTGAACTCTGGGAGTTGGTGATGGACAGGGAGGCCTGGAGTGCTGCGATTCATGGGGTTGCAAAGAGTCGGACACGACTGAGCGACTGAACTGAACTGAAGTTTTTGTAAACATTCTTCTGAGATGGCAAATTTGATTTTTAATGGCTGTATAGTATCCTAGCACAAAATGTTCCACAACTTATAAATCCACTGTATATGTATATTAGGCGATTTCACCTCTATAAAAATTCTACAGGGAACATTTTTTTTGACATGTATACTTTGCAAGAACATTGCCAATTTCTTCAGGATGGATCCATAAGGCACACTTTTAAAATTTAGCGTCACGGTACCAAAATTATCTCTAGAAATGAAGCAGCTGTTAAGTGTCTCCAGACTAGGTACGGACGTGTCTGTTCTGCCAATACCCTCACCATCACTGGATATTATCACTTTTAAATGATAATTTGCTGATGTGATACCAAAAAGAAAAATGGTAACACTGTTTCTTTGCTTTCACTTCTATGTTTTTATTCTTCTCTCTCTCTCTCTCAAAGTCACTCAGTCGTGTCCAACTCTGTGACCCCGTGGACTGTAGCCTGACAGGTTCCTCTGTCCGTAGAATTTTCCAGGCAAGAATACTGGAGTAGGTAGCCATTTCCTTCTCCAGGGGATCTTCCCAACCCAGGGATCAAACCAGTGTCTCCCGAATTGCAGGCGGATTCTTTACCATCTGAGCCACCATGGAAGCCCACTTTGATTCTTAAACACATGCATATACTTGTATATACTATTAATAATTTTTCCTTTTGTGACTTGTCCATCCAGGCTATTTGCCATTTTTATACTGAACCGTTTATCTCTTTCCCATAAATTTGTAAGAGCTCTTCTTATTAAAATAAAATCAGTGTTTTGCCTAGCATTTATTTTATAAATATATTTCCTTTCTGTTTTGTTATGTTTTATAACACTGAAAGTTTCTAATTTTGTGTTTTTAAATCTATTATTCTTGTCTGTCCTTTCTTTTCTACCTTACACAGTCCTTGCCCTTCTCTACCCCCAAATTATGTAATATTTATCTAGCTTTATTTTTCTTTTGGCTTCATTTCTATGCTTAATTTATCAGTTAAGCATTATTATGGAACTAACACAATAACACAAATCAACTATACTTTGATAAAAAATTTTTTAAGAATTTATTTCTGTGTAAATAATAAGTTAGGGAACTTAATTGTTTCCCAGGTGATTAGACAGCTGGTAAAAACTCACCTATTGCTATAGCTACCTTTTCTTATCTAATTTCAAATGGAAGTTTTGTTACACATTAACTCTATATAAGACTGCAAGGAGATCAAACCAGTCAATCCTAAAGGAAATCAACCCTGAATATTCACTGGAAGGACTGATGCTAAAGCTGAAGTCCCAATACTTTGGCCACTTGATGCAAGGAGCCAACTCACTGGAAAAGATCCTGAAGCTGGGAAAGACTGAAGACAAGAGGAGGAGGGAGTGACAGAGAATAAGATGGTTGGATGGCATCACTGACTCAATGGACATGAGTTTGAGCAAACTCCTGGAGATAGTGAAGGGCAGAAATCTTGGTGTACTACAGTTCATGGGATCACCAAGAGTCGGACATAACTTAGTGACTGAACAACAACAACATCTATTTATCGGTTTTTAAAGCTTTTCTATTTTTTTTCTTTTTATCTATCTAAAAGTTAAAATATTTGAATTATTTGACTTTATAAATGTGTTTTGACATCTGGCGGTGGTAGATACACTGATATTCTTATTTTAACACGTGTTATTACTGTTCTCATTGTTTATTCTCCTAGATGAACTAAAGACTCATTCTTACGTTAAAAAATAATGTTTGGAATTTTATTGAAAGTGTTAGTTGCTCAGTCATGTCCAACTCTTTGCAATCCCACGGACTGTAGCCCATCAGGCTCCTCTGTCTGTGGAATTCTCCAGGCAAGAATACTGGAGTGGGTTGACAATTCCTTCTCCAGGGGATCTTCTTGACTCAGGGATTGAACCCAGGTCTCCTGCATTGCAGGCAGATTCTTTACCTCTTGAGCCACCAGGCAAGGATTGTGTAAATAATTTATAATTAATTTGGGGAGAATTCATATCTCTATAATGGTGAGATTTATCATCCAGAAACACAATCCCCTATTTGTCTAGCTGCTTTTGGGTTTTTTTCTGAAGTATAGTTGACTTACAATGTTGTGTTAGTTCCAAATGTGTAGCAAAATGATTCAATTATATACGTGTGTGTGCATATATATCCCTTAGAGGTTATTACCAAGCATTGAGTATAGTTTCCTGTGCTATACAGTAGGCCCTTTTTGGTTATCTATTTTATACATTGTCTTGCTTGGTCTTCGATGCTGCTCAGATTTTTGTCTCCAGTTGTGGTTCATGGGCTTCTCATGGCAGTGGCTTCTCTCATTGTGGAGCACAGGTTCTAGGGTTTGAGGGCACAGTAGCTGTGATTCCCAGGCTCTAGAGCATAGGCTCAACAGTTGTGGGCTTAACTGCTCTTTGGCATATGGGATCTTCCCAGACCAGGGATCGAACCCATGTCTCCTGCATTGGCAGGTGGACTCTTTACTCCAGAGCCACCAGGGAAGCCCTTGTCTGCT
>NW_011494901.1:4689511-4690980 GCF_000754665.1 Bison bison bison
TCAGTCATGTCCGACTCTGTGTGACCCCATAGACGGCAGCCCACCAGGCTCCATCATCCCTGGGATTCTCCAGGCAAGAACACTGGAGTGGGTTGCCATTTCCTTCTCCAACGCATGAAAGTGAAAAGTGAAAGTGAAGTCGTTCAGTCGTGTCCGACTCTAGCGACCCCATGGACTGCAGCCCACCAGGCTCCTCTGCCCATGAGATTTTCCAGGCAAGAGTACTGGAGTGGGGTGCCATTGCCTTCTCCAAGCCCTTGTCTAGCTGCTTTTAAAGTTTCACAGTTTCCTTTATATCAGTACTGTGACCTTTATATGGATTTACCCCCTAATTATTTTATATTTTGGATGGTTATTTTGAATGATAAAAAAAAATACTATGGATTTTACTGTATTCTCTCATTAATTCTGAAGATTTTTCCATTAGTATTCTTGGATTTTTCCAGGTAGTCAGTTTTATAACCCATATATAATAATAATTTTATCTCTTCTTCCCCAATATTTGACCCCACTTAATTTTTTAGTCTAATTAATTTTTATCTTTTCCAGAATGATGTTGAACAAAAATGGTTAGCATTCTTATGAGTTTTTTACTTTAATAATAGTTAATATTCTGTAAAGGCTAATGATATATAAAGCACTGTTCTAAGCAATTTACATGTTAACCCACTGAATCCAGCCAATGGCTCAAAGGTAAGTACTTTTATTCCCATTTTACATGAAAGAAACTGACTTACTGAGTAACTTGCCCAAGGACATACTACAAATAACCAGAAGAATCAAGATTTGAATCCAGGCATTATGAGGAGCGGGGTGGTGATAATATACAATGTCATCGATTAATAGACTCTCTGGTCATGAACTGAGATATGACATAGTTTGACAGGGCTCAGCAGTATCTCTAGCATCTCATACTGCCAATGCTAGCCTAAAGAGGAAAGCCACCTAGTGTCAGAGGGGATGATGAGATTCCAGAAGATCAGAGATCAGGCAGTAGAACTTAGCCACCAGAGGAAACAGTGGGTTATCATCACTATGGAGACAAGGTCACAGCGTCATGTGGGGCTGCCATGGTGCTCCTGAGGACAACACAGATGGCCAGACAACAAGTGTACTGCTTCTCAGCTACACCGACGGATAGTCATGACCGTTCACTAGTTTCCAGACCTGAGCCTATTTTCGGAAGATCCAGAACCAGCCAATTGAAAGAACGGCTGGGTCTCCTTGTGGAGAACTCTTCATCCCCACAGCTAGTGTCCACAGGAGTGATTCCAGTAGTTTTTCCCAAAGCAACAGAGCCATTCACCTGAGTAACTGTACACAAGAGAAAGGAGAATCTACATATGATTTTTCAAAAACTACTGTGTACAGGATATGGGTCAACAATAACACTTAGGGACCCAAAATACCACCAGAGGGGGCACTGGAGGCCAGGCAATTAGTGGGATCAGGGGTCAAGCCTACCTAAG
>NW_011494901.1:4691080-4705219 GCF_000754665.1 Bison bison bison
TCTTTTTTTTTTTTTTTTCACATTTTATTTATTTATTTATTTTTGGCTGTGCTGGGTCTTTGTTGCTGCACAGGTTTCTCTCTAGTTGCAGCGAGCAGGGGCTACTGTCTCTTGTGGTGCACAAGCTTCTTACTGCAGTGGCTTCTCTTGTTTTGGAGCTCAGGCTCAGTAGTTGTGGTAAACAGGCTTAGTTGCCCTGCTGCTGCTACGTTGCTTTAGTCGTGTCCGACTCTGTGCGACCCCATAGACGGCAGCCCACCAGGCTTCCCATCCCTGGGATTCTCCAGGCAAGAACACTGGAGTGGGTTGCCATTTCCTTCTCCAATGCATGAAAGTGAAAAGTGAAAGTGAAGGCGCTCAGCCGTGTCCGACTCTAGCGACCCCATGGACTGCAGCCTACCAGGCTTCTCCGTCCATGGGATTTTCCAGGCAAAAGTACTGGAGTGGGGTGCCATTGCCTTCTCCTGCAGGATGTGAAATCTCCTTGAATCAGGGATTGAACTTGTGTCCCCTGCATTGCCATGCAGATTCTTAACCACTGGATGACCAGGGAAGTCCTCCCTAGTTCTTAAATGCATAAGCTGGATGAATGTTCATTGGTAGACTCTCATATTAGTGGCCTGACTTGAAGCATAAGAGCCTTCTGCTACTTTCTAAGCTGCTGTCTTTCAACTTCAGCCTCACCCCTTTCCCTATGTCCTGCTCTATGATGCTGGGACTGGACCTCTGAAAACCACATTTCTGCTTTATCTGGTAGCTCTGCATTCAGCTCTGCCAATATGGGATACTAAGGGTAAGAAGACTTGTGCATCCGATTTGCTCCATGTTCCTGTCAGCATTACCTTCGTCTCATTCCTCACCCCAGCATTGGCAGTCAGTTGCCATCACAGCAGTTGAATCCAGCTCATGGTTTTTCCAATACCTGCAGGACCTGTCTCATAGAAGCCCTTGGAAACCCCAGTACCAGTTTGGCCAGGGCCTCCTCAGAGTTCTGGACCACAGCCCACGGCCCCCTCCTTTCAGCTCAGAGCCATCATCACAAGCTGAGAGGTGGCCCCTTTCAAACGTCTGAGTTTCAGCTCATATTCTAAGCACCTAAGTGATAAATTCCACCTTCTTCTCCTATTCTCCCAGCCATAAGAATAATAATCACCACCTGCAGTTTCTGGAATATCTTCATGTTCTCTCTTCGCTTTTCCAGCTTTTCAAAACCACTTAATTCTTTAAATTAAATTTTCTTTTTTAAAAATAAGTTGTGTAGCATTTGTCACCTGACTGGACCCTGATGGCTGCATTACAGAAAAAGCAGGTGAAAACCTTGAAATTGTCCCCATCTACCCCTGACAAGACAATCAGAAGCAATGCTCAATCATAGGTAAAGTGGCAGAAATGAGGGCCACCTCAAAGACTTCAGGAAGCTGGGATGGTAGCTGTCACATTCCCATTTAGGTCACCAGTCTATCCCCTGTGAAAATGGTGGAAGTGAAAGTCGCTCAGTCATGCATGACTCTTTGTGACCCAAAGGACTGCAACTCACCAGGCTCCTCTGTCCATGGAATTCTCCAGGCAAGAACACTGGAGTAGATAGCCATTCCCTTCTCCAGGGGTCTTCCAAACCCAGGGATCCAATCTGGGTCTCCTGCATTGCAGACAGATTCCTTGCCATCTGAGCTACCAGGGAAGCCCTAGTCTGTCCCCTAGAAAAAGCCAACTGGATCATGTTGCCGGTGGTAGACTAACATAAACTTAACCAAGCAGTAACCCCAACCACAGCTGCTGCTCCAGATGCAGTGTCTTTATTTACTACAACAGATCAACACGGCCTCTGGCACTTGGTATAAGGCTACTGAATCGGAAAATGTGCTCTTTTCAACCCCCACAAGAAAGGAGGATCAAAGCAGTTGCTGTCACTTGGAACAGACAGAAACATACATTCACTGGCATATCCTCAGGGCTATGTTAACCTCCCTGCTCTATGTCACAATGGAGTTGAACAGGATCTTGATCATCTGAGTATTCTATTCAAGGTCGTGGTGTTTCATTGTACCGATGACATCATTTAATCGTGCCTGGGGAGCGGAAATGCTGAATACTCTGAACGCAAGGGTCATGCCCACGTGGATTAGAGAGACGGTATGAACTTCTTTGCCTTGATCAGTTAGGTTTTCAAGGGTCCAGTGGTCTGGGACCTGCCGAGTCACTCCAAGGAGAAGCAAATCAGTGTACTTTGGACCTCTGATCATTAAACAAGTGAAACTCTACTCAGTAGAAATTTTCAAATCTTGAAAAATTTGCATACACTGCACTTGAATACTCCTCCAACTCTGTTAGTGACTCGGAAGGCTGTCAGTTTTGATTGCATGTTATGGGCTGCATTGTGTCCTCCCATACTGATATACTGAAGCCCTAACTCCCAGTACCTCAGAATGCAACTATATTTGGAGACAGGGCCTTTAAAGAGGTGACTGAGTTAGAATGAGATAACCTGGGTGGGTCCTGACTGATATCCTTATAAGAAGAGGCAATTTGGACATACTACGAGACACCGGGGGCACACACACAGCGGAAAGGCTATTTGAGGACACAGCAAGGAGGCGGTCATGAGCAATCCTAGCAGAGAGACCTGAAAAGAAACCAAACCTGCCAACACCCTGACCTACACCTATTGTCTCCAGAACTACGAGACAGTAAATTTCTGTTGTTTAAGCCACCCAGTCTGTGATATTTGGTTATAACATCCCAAGCAAATGGATACAGTGGGCCTGAAGCAAGAGAGAACGCTGCAGCTGGCCCAGATGTGGTACAAGCAACCCTAGCACTTAGGCTCGATGACCAGAGGACCCTGAGGCACTCACACCTGTAGAGTCTTTGACGAGCCTCAACAGGAGAATCACAGTGCAGACCCCTCCCCTTGAGGTTGGGAGCACACCCCTGGCAACTGAAGCAGAGGGCTCTCCACTGGCAGAAAGCAGCTCCTGAATGCTTCTGGGCCCATGGGATGGCTGAGGGTCTGAACATGGGGCATCAAAGGGACCATGCAACCAGTACCGCCTTGCATGAGCCAGCTATTATCAAACCCACCAGACCACAATGGTTACACAGAAGAAATCCATCATAACCTGGGACTCGGACCTGTCAGTGTAACCCATAAAGAACTGGGTTACTCCACCAGACAAGCCACCTAACCCACAGAAATGCTGGCTGAGGAGGAGGGCCTCCACAAAGAGTGGAAGAGAAGGGAGATGATGGATGAACATCTTGGGAGCGAGCATGGTAGAGACCCTGGCCCACCGATCTTCCTGCTGTAGGCTCTTTTGCTTTCTCTTCATGACCTTGGAGAAACAATGATGGAGTAGAGTAACCTAACACAGGGCACAGGGTTTGAGAGGTGCAGAGTTTGGGTTGTAGTAGATGCTGTTGGTGATCTGCGCAGCCTCTCTCATCCTGAGCACTTCAGAACACATCAACTGCCTCCCTGTCAGCACCAAGGTTTCTTTGCCTAGGGGTTTCCTCTGGCCTACAGAGCAACTCCACTCCTGTGTATAGCACCCAGATGTACCAGGAAAGTGACACCAGGCCCTCAGGAGTCACCTTGAACTAATAACTAATGGGAAAGCGAAAGTGTTAGTCGCTCAGTTGCGCTCACGCTTTGCAACCCCATGGACTATGGCTCCTCAGTCCACGGAATTCTCCAGGCAGGAATTCTAAAGGAACATGTGCATAGATATCCTGGCTCCTTCATCTCTTTAGGTGGGATGACTCTAGTCACCCACAGGGCTAACTTGCTTGACAAGAGTTTTCATTTACTTCCCTCTCCTCCCTTCATCACTAACTCTCCTACCACACTTTCCTTTGATCATTTCCAAAGTAAACAATTTGTGTTACTGTCCAATGTTGGCTGCTGGAGGACCTCAAACTAAAGTAAGACACTGTATCTATCAAAACATAGAGAATTTCTAATCAACAGCATCTTTCTCATTCCTTCTCATTGTTGTCCAGGATTACTTTCTCTTATGCATGCATAAAAATGAGGTAGCGAGTTTGAGAAGTAATGGGAAAAGAGTACTCTGGTCACTTAATGGGCCAATACCTGGGAGGTCAGGAAACTATGCTATTTTCCAGTGGGTACAATCCCTAGGCCTCTGTCTAAGGCAAAGAGTACATTGTCTTCTTACAATTTTCAGTTGTCATTCTTGCATGATCTGAAACCTAAGTGTGCTATAAGGCATTCCTTAAATCTACTGCAATTGCCTTTTATGTAATGAGAAGGGATTCCTCCCAGATTCTGGCATTTGTCCTCCATCAGTGATCCTTTTAATCAACACTATAAATTTCCACATTTTCCATGTCTTTGTTTTCTATGCCACCATAAGTATTTTAATGAAAGTCTAATGAGACGGCATGGCCATATGATATTTTGCTCTGAATGCTTTCAGTATTCTATCTCAAGAAGCAGGGAAGTGATAAAATGAAAGATGAAATTCCAAAGGTCCACAGAGGCTATCTTCCTAGAATAAGGCCATCTTTCCATATAGAATGAGAGTAGAGATATACTATTACCAGAAATAATCAGCCTTAGATACAGAACTAGAAATTTAAGTCATCATTAGCATGGTTCTTAAAATGATTCCTAAGAAAATTATTCAGGAGCTTGGGGGTGCAGGAAGAGCAAGAGAGGCAGGGAGGTGGGTTTACATTTCAAAGAGGTCTTATACCATAATTATTTATCCAGAGATCTAAACTGGTCATTCAATAATGCCTGGAATATTTTGAGAAGAATTAAAGAACTATTTCATATTGAAGTTAGCGAACTCAATTATTTCATCCTGCAAGTGACATTTTAATGGCCAAACAATCACAGCACTGCAATAAATTCTGGAAGTGTAAAGGTTATTTTCCTTTTGGGCTAGGTCATGATTTGAGTGATTTTTCATTGGTTAAGTTCCATTATTATCTGAGTGACACTTGTAATAATAAACTTGCTTTGATCCCCATCTTGTCATATTTATCTTTCTTGACCACCTGCCATTCACACTCTGACCCTGTGATAGTAGCTAGTCTGCCCTGACCTTTGCAGCTATTAAACCCAAGGGGGCTAATAAGCTACCAACCCACACCAACCCTAATTAGCTATTTCCAACAGCTGAAAGAAAGGGGCAGTTGTAAGTGATCTTTCCATCATAAAAATTGAAAGTCAACCTATACTGGAAAGGAAAAACCAAAAGGAAAGCATCTTAGAAAATCCAAGAAGCTTCTCAGCCAGACTGAAATCCTGTTTTAGCACTTCCAAAGCCTTCCAGCGTGACTCTGAACACTTACCCTGGGGATGATGATATTGGCTTAAAGATTCAAACACATATTCAGTGTGATGATTCCAAAAGGTGCTAGGAGCTGAAGAATCATGAGACCATATAAATGAGCTGGGCTAGCAAATAAGATGCATTACATATTGCAATGGAAAACATTTGGGTCACCTAGATATCTTCCTGAATCTTCCATTTAATACTGTCTGGCAATATGCTTTGAAATCATGTCATAATTATATCTTTTTAATCAGCAGTGAAAATCCCATAAAAGTGTTTGTTTATTTTAACTTTAATGTGCATTATAAGTATACCTGGAAAGGTCATTTAAAGCCTCAGGTGGTCTGGGATGGAACCTGAAAAATCTGTATTTTTTATGTATTTATTTTGGCTGCACTGGGTCTTCGTTGTAGTGAGTGGGCTTTCTCTAGTTGCGGTGCGTGTGTGCGTGTGTGGTGCAGGGGAGGCGTGGGGACTTCTCTCTGGTTGTGGTGCTCAGGCTTAGTTGCCCTGTGACATATGGGACCTTAGTTCCCCAAGCAGGGATTGAACCTGCATCCCCTGCATTGGAAGGCAGATTCTTAACCACTGGACCACTTGGGAAGTCCTGAGAATCTGTATTTTAAACTGATATGGATGAGGTTTATGTCCAAATCCTGATTTTAAAAGTTCCAATGAATAAACACCAAAACAAAACTGGTAAAACCCAAACCTTCACCATGATTTACTATCTTTGCCAGCAGGGAAGGGATATGTAAACAGAGCATCAGAGATGTCAGGAGGAGTCAGATTATTCCAGTCCATGGGCCCCATGGATGCTGGAGTTTTTAATACATTTTTCAACTGGCCTTTTTACATCCAAACTGCTCTCAAAATAAAAATTATTCCCAGGACAAAAAAATGCAGGCTTACTCACTGAGCACCTAATTTGTCTATGACTGTTCTAGACATGCAAGTCAGAAGTAGAGGAGACATGATCTCTGCCCTCAAGGAAACAAGAGATTATACCAAATCCCAACAAAACCAGAAAAGAGCAGTGAAATTTTAAATTGGCCCTTAACCTTAAGAATAAAGACATCCAGGAGGTTACAGTGTCTGGAGAAGGCTTCATGGGAAGAAGTGGGAGTTACACTGGAACTCATCTTGGAAAGAAACTTGGATTGGATTGGGGAAAAAAAGAAAGAAGAAATTATTTAATATTTGGAAGGAACATGCATGTCAGAAACTTAAGCCAAATACATGCCTCAGGTGCCACTAGCTGATGGGATTTATCCATGGGTCCTGTATCTTAAAAACCTTTATTTTTAAAAACCAATCCTGGTAGCTCAGTACTCTTGCCTGGAAAGTCCCATGGAAGGAGGAGCCTGATAGGCTGCAGTCCAAGGGGTCGCTAAGAGTCGGGCACGACTGAGCGACTTCACTTTCACTTTTCACTTTCATGCATTGGAGAAGGAAATGGCAACCCACTCCAGTGTTCTTGCCAAGAGAATCCCAGGGACAGGGGAGCCTGGTGGGCTACCATCTATGGGGTTGCACAGAGTCAGGCACGACTGAAGCGACTTAGCAGCAGCAGCAGCAGCAGTGGTAAAGAATCCACCTGCCAATACAGGGGACACGAGTTTGATCCCTGATCCTGGAAGATCCCACGAGCCATGGAGTAACAAAGCCAATGTGCCACAACTACCGAGCCTGCCTGCTACAACTGCTGAAGTCCAGAGGCCCTGGAACTCGCGCTCCGCAGCAAGAGAAGCCCCTGCGACAAGATGTCCTAGTTCACCAAAACTAGAGAAAAGCCTGCACAGCAACGAAGACCCAGCACAACCAAAAATAAATAGATAAAATAATTTTAAAAAACCAACCCAGAGTTATTACTCTATTATTGATCATATTCTCTTTTTTAAAATACGTATTTATTTGGCTTTGTTGGGTCTGAGTTGCAGTTCATGAGCTCTTTGTTGCAGGGCAAGGGCTTCTCTCTAGACGTGACGCTCGGGCTCAGCAGTTGCAGCGAGTGGGCTTAGCTGCTCCATGGCATGTGGGATCTCGACCAGGGATAGACCCCCTCATACCCTGCATTGGAAGGAAGGCAGATTCTTAACCACGGGACCAACAGGGAAGTCCCTTCATAGCTTTAGAAGAGAACTCATAGGACATGAGAGTCGAACCCGAATTAGAGCCTTCAGAGTGATTTGGGAGGAGGGAAAAAGCAAGTAAATGGTTGGGATGAACACTGAACTGGGCTAGCCCTGGGCCCCTCACCTGAGCTGCTACTGCCTGCCACGTCACCTGGGTCTTACATCTGACCTCTCTGTGGCCTGGCCTCCTCTCCCTGTTCCTCCAAGATGGGGCCAATGCTACTTACCTTGTAAGGGTTTCCTTGAGTTCTGAATAAATGAGGGGCACCTGCAAAAGGCCGAGAAGTCATTCATAAAAAGGAAGTTTGAGAATTTACAAAAAAAAAGAAAAGAGAGTGACCAGTAACCAAGGAGAGAAGAGCTCCCCGGGGCAGCCAGGGGCTGGGGTCAGGAGAGAAAGTCAAGTGCCTGCTGCCCGGGATCAGCGACCTGAGAGGAAGGAGAGACAAGCCCCAGATGTGAGAAAGAGAGTACAAAAGCAACACTTTATAAACATCTTTAAGAGGCCTCATGACAACCTGACAATCAAAGGAAGAAAAAACAGGATGTGTTTGATGGCCAATGGTTACAGGCGACTTCAGGATTTGCTGCCCACCTCCAGCCGCCCATGGAGAGATCTTTTCTCCTTCCCTTATGCACATATAATTTCCATTAATGCCAAATCAGACCTAATCCCACCCCCGCTCCTCCTACATGGGAAAGCACTTCCAAAGGTATTTAAGTAACTAGGACAAAACAGATCAGACAAATGACTTTAAAAGAGAAAAGCTTTGTCTCCCAACGTAAATCTCAAAGAGGATGTTTCAGGCCAGCAGCTTTCGGATTTTTCTTTTCATCGTAAAGCCGTAACATTTTTAATGCTATTTTTCAGAAACAAATCCAAGGAGAAAGTTACAGGCAGCACCATGGTGACATCTGCCATCCTTTTAGAGGTTGTTTACTTCCTTTGAATTGCTATGTTTGCAACTGGGTATTTTAACCAGGTAAGTGGTGGTGCTTGGGTTAATTACACCTTGTGGGCAGAGAAGGACTCAGCATGTGTAGGCACCAAGTACCCCAACTCTCCTTGTAAATCTTAGCGACAGTGAGCCCATCAGCAACAACTTGACAGCCTCTTGCAATGAGTGGATCCCGCCTGTCTATGCATTTCTGAATGGAGTCAAAGATTCGGTACTTCTATCAAATCTGACCACAGATTGTCAGTTGACTAGCAAATGTACTCAGGCTCAGACCATGTGGAGTTAGGGCCTTTACGCAACACTGTCAAGCTGCCTGCTAACCTCAGAGCCAAAGGGAGACGCCTCACAGCGAAGACTGGTATTGGTTTGATCATTGATTTGCCCACCAAGCATTTGTGGGTTTGTGCTATGTGTCCTCAGAGAAGGCAATGGCAACCCACTCCAGTACTCTTGCCTGGAGAATCCCAGGGACGGCGGAGCCTGGTGGGCTGCGGTCTATGGGGTTGCACAGAGTCGGACACAACTGAAGCGACTTAGCAGCAGCAGCAGCAGCTATGTGTCTTGCCTTATGCTGGGTACAGGAGACACTGTGGTGGGCAGGCGGTATTAAAGACTGTGTTTATCCTGAAAGTTAAAGTCACTCAGTTGTGTCCAACTCTTTGCAACCCCATGGACTGCAGTCCACCAGGTGCCTCTGTCCATGGAATTCTCCAGGCAAGAATACTGGAGTGGGTAGCCATTCTTTTATCCAGGGGATCTTCTCAACCCAGGATTTGAACCAAGGTCTCCTGCATTGCAAGTAGATTCTTCACCATCTGAGCCACCAGGGAAGCCCGTGTTTATCCTGAGTGCCACGGGAAATCTTTGAAGGATTTCAGGCTGGGGAGTACATTTCTTAGGTCTGCATTTCAGAATTGCATCTGACTGCAATGTGAGCAATGGATGGTGAGAGAGGGCTGTCATCTCCCTCTTTACTTGAAGAACACATGGGCCATCCTGGAAGCCTTTTGAAGGGAGGTGGAGAGGCGGAAATACCTCCTTCACACCGGTGAGGCCTACATTCCCAATGGGCTCAGGCAGTTTTCAGACACCAAGATACCATCCGGTTCTCCTCAGTGTCCCCACATTACACATAGAATCTATATCCACTAAAGCGACAGAAGACAAGCAACCTAATAGTTGACGAGCGGTTGCTCAAATTGGTTCTGTTATAGACTAAATTTTATCCTCCCAAAATTGATATGTTGAAGCCCTAATCTCAATGGGACTATTTGAAGACCGTGAAACTGTGTTCCCCTTAATAAAGCCCAAAACTTTATTCCCTTTCTTATCCCCTCTGATCTCAATCTTAACACTAATCAACCAGAGTCAGACTGTAACAAGGAAGAGTCAATTTTGACACTTCCATGCTAGATGTTTCTTTAACTTTAACCCTTGTTTTTTGCCACTTTTGTTATTATAATCATACATAATGTCCTGCCTCAGAGAATCCTACCCCTCTGCCTGACTGTTGAGCTAAAGTGTCATTGTTCAGAACCCTGTCTGCCTGTAGATGGCAGGAAGGAAGAACTTAACACATTCACATCCCCCTGCCTGAGGCTTGCCATTCTAGGAGATATTGCAAGATCAAATGGCCTTTTTTCTTTGTTTCCTCATCTCCCCCCACATCTCTGGTCCATATAAGAACCTGGCATCCAGACCCCAACAAGATGATTATTTTGAGATATTAGTCTGCCATCTTCTCGGGCTTTTGTATTCCTTGCCGCAACACCTCATCTCTCGAATTCACTGGCCTCTTGTGCAGTGAGCAGAGCAAGTTTGGACTTGGTAACAAGATGACTAAAATTGTGGTTGTAGATGTCATCATTAAGATACAAACTCAGATGATTTCTCCAGGGCACAGTGAGCTAGCAGGCCTTCCAAGCCGTGGACAAGGCCTGGCCAGAAAGTCATAAACTGGAGACATCCTGACTCCCAGAACTATGATTAAGACATGTCACAGACATAAAAAACAAACCAATGGCCTCCAAAGGGGAAAATGGTGGGGAGGAATAAATTAGGAGTTTGGGATTAGCAAATACAAACCCCTATACATATGTTAGCTCAGCTGATAAAGAATCTGCCTGCAATGCAAGAAACCCTGGTTCGATTCCTGGGTCGGGAAGATCTGCTTGAGAAAGAATAGGCTACCCACACCAGTATTCTTGGGCTTCCCTGGTGGCTCAGCTGGTAAAGAATCCTCCTGCAATACAGGAGACCTAGGTTCCATCCCTGGGTTGTGAAGGTCCCCTGGAGAAGGGAAGGGCTACCACTCCAGTATTCTGGCCTGGAGAATTCCATGGACTGTTATAGCCCACTGGGTCACAAAGAGTCAGACATGACTGAGCGGCTTTCACTTTCACTTTCACATACATAAAAGAGATAAACAATAAGATCCTACTGTATAGCTCAGGGAATTATATTCAATATCTTGTAACGTAATGAAAAGATATGAAATATACATACATACATATAAATATATATATATATATAACTGAATCTGTTTGCATACACCAGAAACTAATATAACTTGTAAATCAACTACACTTCACTAAAAATAAATAAATGTCTCAGAAATGTCACAAGACAAATGACTAATGTCAGCTTCTTTCTTCTTCCCCTTTAAAAGTACCTGGAACTCAAAGACCTAGTCGGTGTGTGTCTGAGGCTTGTCTCCCGCTCCCTTGCTTGGTGCCCTACAGTAAACTCTTGTGCGTGCTGCCGTGTCCAACTCTTTGTGACCCTATGGACTGTAGCCCACCAGGCTTCTCTGTCCATGGGAATCTCTGGGTGAGAATAATGGAATGGGTTGCCATGCCTTCTTCCAAGGATCTTCCTGACCCAGGGATCAAACCCAAATCTCCTGAAGCTCCTGCATTGCAGGCAGATTCTTTACCACTGAGCCACCAGGGAAGCCCACAGTAAACTCTTACTTTGCTGTAAACACCCACTGCCAAAGTTCAGCTTTCTGTGAGGCAGGCACATGAGTCCTTGCTTGGTTACAGTTGGGTCCATCAGAAAGTTATAAAAATTAACTGAGGTCCTGAGGATGGAGCCTCATCTAATAGGGCTGGTGTCCTTAGAAGAAGAAGAGACACCAGAGCTCTCTGTCTTCACATGAGCATAGGGAAAAGGCCATGTGAGGACACAGCAAGAAGGCAATGACTACAAGCCTCCCCAGACACCTACCCTGAAAGCATCTTCATCTTGGACTTACAACCTCCAGATCTTGACAAGATATATTTCTACAGCTTAAGCCACACAGTCAGTGCTATCTTGATATGACAACTTGAGAAGACTAACACAGTTTTAAGCTGAGAAAATTACAAAAGCTTTCTATTTTCATGTTCTGTGATTATAAATACTTTCTCCCAAGTTTCCCTTACAATGAAAGGGAGTGGAAAGGCTGGAGAACAGTTTGTTTTTCAAGAGCAGTAGGACTTCTAAACTAGTGAGGAAAGAGGCAGGAAGGATTTCTAGAGATTACACTGCTTGATGCAGTGGCTTCAATCATTAAAATCTCTTTAATGAGATTATCCATGACTCCACAGAAGTAAATCCTCTGCCAGGAGGGCTTCAGGTATTTGTCGCAACCAGTCAGGAAAATTCAGCCATCGACACAGAATTAAGCAGATCTTCCTGAAATATATTCTCATTTCTTCTTTTTTTGTTTTAAAGCAAGGCCTAGCAGAATATCTTCCACTCTTCACTTAGGTTCTGAAAATCCTTAAATGTAATCAGCAGTGAGCAGTCAGGAACTGGTTATGAGGGATTCTACTTTTCAGCTGAAGAAGTCCTAGTTGTGAAAGAGAGTCAGTGTCACAGGACCAGGAAAGTGGTGGAAGTAATGTTAGCAAGTAAGCAGACTGCTGTGTCAGCCAGAAGAGGCTAGACTCTGCTGCAGTAACAACAATCTCAGTGACTTAACCCAACCAAAGTTTATTCTATTTCTCACTCACACAAAGTCCTCTGAGGGTGTCTGTCAGCTCCCCTCCAAGGCATGACTTGGGGTTCCAGGTGGATAGTGAGTGAGTGCTCAGTCACTCTGCTGTGTGGACTCTTTGTGACCCCATGGACTGTAGCCCGTGAGGCTCCTCTGTCCATGGGATTTCCCAGGCAAGAATACTATATAAGTGGGTTGCCATTTCCTCCTCCAGGGAATCTTCCCAACCCAGGGATTGAACCCACGTCTCCTGTGTTACAGGCAGATTCTTTACTACTGAGTCACCCAAGAAGCCCTCCAGGAGGATAGAATCCCTACCATTTTGTAGCTGCATCATCTGGAACGTGAGGCCTCCACACTCACTACAGTAGAGGAAGGGAAGCTAGATTATCATAAAGGAGTTTTCCCCTGCCTCAGCCAGGAAGCGACATGGCACACTTCATTGACCTCAGCTAGCTGCGAGGCCCACTCCAAAGTTCAAGGGGTTGCGAAGTATAATTTCCTATGTACCCAGAGGAGGCACATGAAAATGGGCTTGGTGGACACATAGCTTTTTCTCAGCCACAGTTGCCAAACTGTGAAAACCACCAGGAGGAAAAAGCATGCCTGATTATCAGACGCCAAATAGAGTTTTGAGTGGAACAGTTCTTAGATGTGTGGTTACAGAGCCGGAACTCAGATGCCACTCACTCTCCTCCCCTCTGAGAACTTGACAGATGAGTTGCCTATACAAACACCACTAGACACAGGGAAATAGAATACTCAGCTGTAGATGACCAGGTAAGCTGTAATACCCCGGCACAAAACGTGGTCACAGCAGGCGAGAGGACATATCTCAGGCTGGAAGATGAAATGGGCTTTTTTTTTAACTGATTTTTGGCTGTGCTGGATCTTGGTTGCTGCGCGAGGGCTTTCTCTGCTTGTGGCAAGTGGGGGCCTGCTCTCTAGTTGCGGTGCTTGGGATTCTCATTGCGGTGGCTTCTCCTGTTGGGCGGCACAGGCTCTAGGGCACCTGAGCTTACTTGCTCCACGGCAGGTGGAATCTTCCCAGACCAGGGAGCAGACCCGGGTCTCCTGCATTGGCAGTTGGATTCGTAACCATTGGACCACTGGGGGAGTCCTGAACTTCCTTTTTTCTGATCCTTCCTCAGTTCAGTTCAATTCAGTCACTCAGTCGTGTCCGACTCTGCAACCCCATGAATCGCAGCACACCAGGCCTCCCTGTCTATCACCAACTCCCGGAGCTCACTCAAACTCATGTCCATCGAGTCAGTGATGCCATCCAGCCATCTCATCCTCTGTCGTCCCCTTCTCCTCCTGCCCCCAATCCCTCCCAGCATCAGAGTCTTTTTCAATCAGTCAACTCTTACCATGAGGTGGCCAAAGTATTGGAGTTTCAGCTTCAGCATCAGTCCCTCCAACGAACACCCAGGACTGATCTCCTTTAGAATGGACTGGTTGGATCTCCTTGCAGTCCAAGGGAATCACAAGAGTCTTCTCCAACACCACAGTTCAAAAGCATCAATTCTTCAGTGCTCAGCTTTCTTCACAGTCCAACTCTCACATCCATACATGACCACTGGAAAAACCATAGCCTTGACTAGACAGACCTTTGTTGGCAAAGTAGTATCTCTGCTTTTCAATATGCTCTCTAGGTTGGTCATAACTTTCCTTCCAAGGAGTAAGCGTCTTTTAATTTCATGGCTGCAGTCACCATCTGCAGTGATTTTGGAGCCCAAAAAAATAAAGTCTGACACTGT
>NW_011494901.1:4705319-4713623 GCF_000754665.1 Bison bison bison
ATCTATTTCCCATGAAGTGATGGGACCAGATGCCATGATCTTCGTTTTCTGAATGTTGAGCTTTAAGCCAACTTTTTCACTCTCCTCTTTCACTTTCATCAAGAGGCTTTTTAGTTCCTCTTCACTTTCTGCCATAAGGGTGGTGTCATCTGCATATCTGAGGTGATTGATATTTCTCCCAGCAATCTTGATTCCAGCTTGTGCTTCTTCCAGCCCAGCGTTTTTCATGATGTACTCTGCATATAAGTTAAATAAGCAGGGTGACAATATACAGCCTGGACATACTCCTTTTCCTATTTGGAACCAGTCTGTTGTTTCATGTCCAGTTCTAACTGTTGCTTCCTGACCTGCATGTAGGTTTCTCAAGAGGCAGGTCAGGTGGTCTGGTATTCCCATCTCTTTCAGAATTTTCCACAGTTTATTGTGATCTACACAAAGGCTTTGGCATAGTCAATAAAGCAGAAATAGATGTTTCTCTGCAACTCTCTTGCTTTTTCAATGATCCAGCGGATGTTGGCAATTTGATCTCTGGTTCCTCTGCCTTTTCTAAAACCAGCTTGAACATCTGGAAGTTCACAGTTCACGTACTGCCCCTGACCTTAAATCTTGCGAGAGAGAGAGAGAGAATGGCCCGACTCAACCAACTGCATGGACTGTGGCAGCAGGCCTGGCTTACCCAGCCAGGCACAAGAAAAAGCACATCTATTATATATTGTTTAATTCTCAAAACAAAGTAACTACCCCCATTTTACAGATGAGGAAACAGAGTTAAAGCAGTAAATTGTCTGAGTCCACACAGCAGGTCAGGGTGAATCCCCATCTGTCTGACTCTAGAGCTCACACTCCTAGTCATTCCATAAATGGAAAAAAATGGATGGAAGGAAAGATTTCCTGCTTGAGATGTTTTTATATGGTAGTACTCTACGCTGGACTGGAAGAAACACAAACTGTAATCAAGATTGCCGGGAGAAATATCAATAACCTCAGATATGCAGATGACACCACCCTTATGGCAGAAAGTGAAGAGGAACTAAAAAGCCTCATGACGCAAGTGAAAGTGGAGAGTGAAAAAGTTGGCTTAAAGCTCAACATTCAGAAAACGAAGATCATGGCATCCGGTCCCATCACTTCATGGGAAATAGATGGGGAAACAGCGGAAACAGTGTCAGACTTTATATTTCTGGGCTCCAAAATCACTACAGATGGTGACTGCAGCCATGAAATTAAAAGACGCTTACTCCTTGGAAGGAAAGTTATGACCAACCTAGATAGCATATTCAAAAGCAGAGACATTACTTTGCCAACAAAGGTTCGTCTAGTCAAGGCTACGGTCTTTCCCGTGGTCATGTATGGATGTGAGAGTTGGACTGTGAAGAAGGCTGAGCGCTGAAGAATTGATGCTTTTGAACTGTGGGGTGATCTGATCTGAAGTACAAGGTAGAAATCAGTTCTCCCAGTTCCATAAGTCGGAGGAGATGCCCACAGATTTGTGATGGTGAGCCCCTGCTGAGTGATGAGTACTGATACAGCCTCTGAGCTCAGTTTAGCATAAACCCAATCCAACATCCAGACCACTCCAAAATCAGCCTGAGGCACAACAACCCACAGAAGGGTGCCTTCTCATTCCTCAATCTAGCCATCAAGAAAAAATATTTCTAAAGTCCCAAATCTTTCTAGTCAACTGTGCTATTATCTGATAGAAACTGGAAGGAAAAATATTGTTGGGAAAAAACAAACAAAAACATATTTGGGTTGGCCAAAGTGTGTTCAGGTTTTTCCATAGCAGCCTGTGAAAAACCCAAATGCACTTTTTGGCCATCCCAATTCCTTGTGCTATTTCCCTGGATGAATGGGCTACTTCCGGGTTCAAAAGAGCCACACGGTTTTATCTCCCTTCACATCTGTGATTAGACTGTTTCCTGTCCTTTGATTCACTTGGCCAATAGCTCCCGGAGTTCACTGGCTGGGAGGCTGAGATGCCAGAGGTTGAAGTCGCCGTGGCCCTCATCTCTGCTGAAGAGATGGGCACACGCTCATGGGCGGTGGATCCGTCCCTCCAGTGGGCAGGGAGGGCGGGCTCAGAGCTGCATTTCAGGAGGGTAATTCAACCCAGATGTGGAGTAACTGTTCCCAGCTGAGGGAGCTGGCTGTCCTGCTGGGTCACTCCCTCTGCAGAAGCAGGGTGAGACTGACATCACCCAGGACCATGGGCCCGGCTGACCCCATCACAGACAGAGGGGTGAGGCTCTCCCAATGGCATTCAGCCTTTTTCCCCACTCTAGAGGCTCCTTCCGGAGAAGGCAATGGCACCCCACTCCAGTACTCTTGCCTGGAAAATCCCATGGATGGGGGAGCCTGGTGGGCTGCCGTCTGTGGGGTCGCACAGAGTCAGACACGACTGAAGCGACATAGCAGCAGCAGCAGCAGCAGCAGAGGCTCCTTCATGGTGAGACGCACACCTGTTTCTACACCACTATGAAGAAGTGGAGGGCTCATTTTCTCAACTTCCTCACCTGGTCCCAAGCTCCCTCTGCCCCCGAACTGTGTGCGAGGATCCTTGGTTCACAGAAGAACCCCAGCCACCTCCTGGATTCGTTCACACAGCCTGGCCTCTGACCTGCCTTCCAAACGGTTTCCTGGCAAAATCCAATTAGCCCAGCACACAATGCGTGTCTGGCTAGAAACGTCCATTCGGATAAACTTCAGCCTAGAAAAAAAGCTGCTTCTTTTTAAACAAGGTAATAGGGATGAATTGTTTTGGTTTCCTGAGCAATTATCTTTGAAAGAGCGAAACCCTCATCTGTACGCTAAAATACAATGGGCTTCGCCAGTGTGGGCCTGGCAGTGACTCATCCCGTCCAGTCAGACAGGAGATCAGCAGATGAAGCTCACAATTCGACTTCAGAGGAACTGAGTTCTGAACTGCAGAAAAATTCAATGGTGATTTCATCACAACTCGAAACATAATTAGAGAACTTTCATTACCTACTTGCATGCCTAAAGCCGAGGAGAATGCCAAGTGATTAATTTTTTTCCCCTTTGGATGTAGCTTTTGGCAGGGTTTGTACCATTACAGCACCTTTTATTTTAGAACTCAAATGGTTGCTTGGTTTCTTCATTAATTATGGGACAGTTGCTATTTATCATGATAGGGAGCCAGTATCAGGACCTTCATTTTTCAAATAAAAACTCTAAAACACAATCAAATTCAGAGGCATAGCCAAAGTCACAAAGACCTGCACTCTGGAAACACTGGTCTTCGAGCGTCTCAAATTCCTTTTCATCTGGAATGTTCTTTACACCCTCTCTTCCCACTTCACACCCCCAGCAATTTTTACCTGGTTAATTTCTAGCCATTCATCAGATCTCAATTTCAACATCTCTTTCCTTATTATAGGCTTTCATACAACTATGCACCTATTTTTCATAGCACTTACTATAGTTTGAAACCATATATTCATTTTCTAAAAAACCATACGTGTATTTTTGTGTTTATTTGCCTAACACCTGTCTCCCCCACTGAACGGAAGCCTGTGGAAGGCTGGGACCGGTCTGTGCTTGCCCAGCACTGCATCCCAAATGCCCAGCATGGTACGCAACATAATCCGCTCACTGAGAATGTGTTGAATGGATGGAGAGAGGGAGGTAGACAGATGGATTTGCTTTCTGGGTATCATACAATTTTGCACGGCAGAATGGCATATTTAAATGCTATTGTGGTACTAACCAAAATTTGTGCACAATTTTCTAACCTTGATGTAAAAATGAAAATGACAATTTCAAAATAAAACCCAAGGTCGCCTCCCTCAAACAACACCTACTGATTGCTTGCCACTTTGTCACCGCGGCCATGAGAGAGCCCTTTGTTAAAGAGAAAAGAGCATTCTTCCTCCAAGCATGAACACATGGCGTTTATACACATGGAATAACACTGTAATATCCAGTTGTGGAAAATAACCGGCTGGGTTTTCCATACCTCAACGATATCTACAACCCTAACGCTTAGTTTAGAGCAGCTGAGATGCACCAAGATGTGACAGAAAATCCCCAAGTGATTTCTCAAACAAGTGAGCATCTCGAAGATTGCATTGTGTCTCAAGAATACTAAGCGCATTGTCCTGACTTGCAGTTTTTAATTACTTCAATATCCAAAATTATCTAATGACAATACCAGTCAGCCAAGTGAAGAAGGTCTCTGCAGGAAACCTCGATGAAGAATCAACAACAGACGCAGCAATGTGAATGTGTGTATGAAGCTTTTGCCTTCCCCACCTCACCCCCTTATTTTTTTTGACTGTGCCACGTGTTTGGTGGGATCTTAGTTCCCCGACCAGGGATTCAAACTCAGGCCCTCAGCAGTGAAAGCACCAGGTCTTAACCACTGGACCAGCAGGGGATTCCCTGCCTTCCTCTTTTGATGCAGATTTCCCTATGCCAACTACGGAGAAGGCTTAGTCCCTGACAAGGCTGTGAAGCAGGTGAGATGGCCTCAGCTCCTATCCCACCTCTTTCCAGCACCCCTCCCCCCTCACATTTTCCTGTTCTCTGTACTGTGACTCTGTTCTGCTTCCAGCTCAATGCTCAGCCCCCAACCCAAGGTTCAGAACCCCCTGACCAGCCCGTTCACCCTTGCACCTAACCTGCACCCCAGCCACTAACCAGGGCTCTCTCTCTCCATCACTGTCCGGGTGCCAGGTCTCCTCATTCTGTATTATACCACTCAGCTGTGTCCTAGGAAACTAAGCTTTGACCAAATGTTGATAACTGACAACAGGTTTGTGTGTTAACTGTGACTATATTTTAATTAGGAACAATATCACCCCCAAAGAGTGGGATGATCAGGTATCACTTGCTGATGGCGGGATATCAGACATCAGTTCTGAGATAGTCAGGTACCCCCAAATTAGAATACACCAATACCTAATTTCTCTATACATGAGACAACTTCATCCATCCCAGATTCTTTCTGGTGTACCAAAGTACCCACGAAGCCGGACTTACATCATTGTTCTACTTCTGAGATTTCCAAGACTTTTTGTATTAATAACTGCCAGATATCTTGAAAAGACCTATCCTCCCCAAAACAAAATAACTGCCTGTGTCCTCAGCAACTCCTTCCATTCCCCTTGACCCTGGTATTTATCAGCTCAAACTATTTAACAGAATAGCAAGGGCTTTTCTTTTTTATTACATTAACATACCTTTGAGCTGAAAGGCTGCAGCACAACAAAACAGATTTGGTCAATAAGTCTTTGCAATGAGATTTTGTAGTCAGCATAATGCCCTGTGGAAAAAACAGAAGATCCTCCTGCTATTTTGCCTGAGCGTGGTTCTTTATATGCTTCTGACATCTTTGAAGGTGAAGTCCATTTCAGACAACAGAGAACAGCGATCATGCAAGGTCAGATGAAGAGTTCCTCTCTGAGTCTGCCAGCAATAGCAGGGCAGGCTGTCCTGTCTCAGTGAGAGAGGGATCCAGAGAGCCCTCACTCCACTCCCCTTCCTTGTCTGCCCCCAGTCCTCAATTCCATCTGCAGCAACCACTTAGCCCAGTGACCTGCCACCAAGCTGGGGTCTCTCCCATGGATCCTCCTTGCTCATGACCAGTGTAACCTATCTAAACACAAAATGTGGGCAGGCACAATAGAAGGTCTACTTGTTGGTTGAGCTAATAAATGTGAACAGATAAAATCTTGCACCAAACTCTCAAAGCTTTCTGGGGAGCAATTTAGTTTCTTTTTTCATATCTGTTGAGTTAGTAGGAGAAAGAGCATTTTGAACTAGATATTCCTAACAACTGTATCATGTAACAAACAAAAGAGTATACAAAGCAAACTTTCCTCCAGTAAAGGACAAGGTTCAGAGAAGCTATTCAGATTGGAGTAGCATTAGGCTTGAGGTAGGGGGTCTGAGATGGGGTGATGTTATCTGTCGTGTATATTACATGGGCATTTCCTCTTCTTTCATTTTGTTTATTTATTCATTTTTGGCTCTTCTGGGTCTTCATTTCTGAGTGGACCTTTCTCTAGCTGTGATGAGCAGATGCTCCTCTCTAGTTGCGGTGCGCAGGCTTCTCACTGCACTGGCTTCTCTTGTTTTGGAGCAGGGGCTCCAGGGCACATGGCCTTCAGTAGTTGCAGCACATGGGCTCAGAAGTTGCGGCTCCTGGGCTCTAGAGCACGGGTTCAATCGATGTGGCACACAGGTTTAGTTGCTACATGGCTTACGGAATCTTCAGGGGCTAGGGATCGAACCTGTGTCTCCTGCCTTGGCAGGCAGACTCTTATCCACTGTACTACCAGGGAAGTCCTCTATTGTGTATCCTACATGGAAGTTTCTTTAACTTAAGTAAGCAATGCATTTGATGCTTCAAATAATTTTTAAAAACTTTAAACATCCACAGTGAAGTCTTTTCACCGCTCCTGACTTCTTTTCTCTTGTTTTCAACCCAGCAACTACTATTGTTTGGTTGTGAATTCTGAGAGTTTCTTTATGCATAGGCCATGAATAAATACTATGCAAGTCTCAACATTTTTAAACAAAATGTAGCATACATTCTGCTGCTCGCTCTTTTTTATGGTTGTATTTTGTTGTCTGGATATACTATGATTAAATGATCCTCTGTTGATGAACATTTGTATTGCTTCCAATCTTTTGTTATTACAAATGGTGCTGCAGTGAATAAGCCTGTACAAAATTCATCTGGCATCTGTGCAAGTGTATCTGCAGAATGAATTCACAGCAGTGGAAGTGCTCTGTCCTTTTTCCATCTGTTTTTAGTGGGCATCACAACAGCTCTGGGTCAAGACGCCTGCACGAAAACAACCACATCAGCACTGACACAAGATGGGGAACCCATGTTAATATCAGCAGTTCTGCCAACGTTAGAGAAGTTGGCCCACTTTCAGCTTCTACCACTGCCTTTCTTGAAAGTTGTGGGCGTGCGTTGCTTTCTTGGCCACTCAGAATCAAAATCCTTAAAAATGGCCTGGTCCCAAACTTTCAATAGTACCTCTCCTGTTTACATTTCCCAGAAATAGAAATGACCTCAGGCAAAAATCTACACTGAAATCACAGCAAGTGCTTAATGGCTCCTTTAGATAGTCAGAGACTTGGCAGGAGCAAGATAGGAGAAGTGGTGAAAAAGAAGGATGTTTGGAGGAAAACTACACAGATGAACCATTAGACTTAGACCCAGAATATGAGACTATTTGTGCTCCATTGCACACATGCCCACCAATGGGCATTGGTGTGGAAGCAGACTTTAATAACCAGGTTGTTCTATATATGCAATAAAAATCAAGGCAAGCATATAAAAGAAATATTCAATACATGGAGAGACAAATGTTGTTATTGGATAAAAAGATTCAGTATTGTAACCAGTAACTCAGCCCAGCCTCACTCCTGAACTCAGATCCATATTTCCTGTTGCGCGTTTCACATGTTCATTTGAATGTCTTACACTTACTGTGTCCCAAACTACTGATGTTCTCCTCAAAGCTCTGCTCCAGATATAATCTTCCCCATCACAGCTGAAGCCCGATCCATTCTTCCAATTGCTCAAGCCAAAAACCTAGGGTCACCTTTGACACTTCTTTTTCTTATATATGCCCACATATGGTCCATCAGAAATCATGTTGACTCTTACTCCAATATACAGAATCCCAGCAACTGTCCCCATGTCTACTGCAACCAGCAGAGATAGTCAAACCACCATCCTTTCCCACCTGAATTATCATCTGAGCTTCCCACGTGGTCTCCCTACTTTTACCCTTGACCCCTACAGTCTATTCCTTATGCAGCTGCTGAAGTAAATCTTTTAAAATAGACTCAGGTTATCTTACACCTCTGATCAAAATCCTCCAACAGCCTCTCATTTCACTCATGACCTGGTCCTCATCACAGCTCAAGTCTCACCATTTTCTCCTTTCTTCCTTACCCACTCCCTCCTAGGCACTGGGCACTTTTGCACTGGCCATTGCCTCTGCCTGAAGCAACGTCTCATCAATGTCTCCTTTCAGTCTCTGCTCGGTGGTCACCTTTTCAACCATCCTTGCTGATGAGAACTCTGCCCTTTGCCCTGCCCCAACTCTCCTCCCTCTCCTGTGCTGAGTTTTTCTGTAGCACTTAACAACTTCTAACACAATAGTTATACCCTTTACTTCATCATTCCATGCACTATCTGCCTCCCCTGCTGGAATGTGAGCTCCTCAAGGGCAACCAGCTTTGTCTGTTTTGCTCACTGCTGTATCCCAAGTGCCCAAACCATCCCCGGCAAACAGCAGATACTTTTTAAAAAACGTT
>NW_011494901.1:4713723-4720663 GCF_000754665.1 Bison bison bison
TAGAATAAATGAGGAATTTCTTTTTTTGCAACTGTTTTTAGCATGTTGTTGCTTTTTAGTCAACAAGTTGTGTCTGACTCTTTTGCGACCCCGTGGTCTGTAGCCCACCAGGCTCTTCTGTACATGGGATTTTCCAGGCCAGAATATTGGAGTGGGTTGCCATTTTCTTCTCCAGGGGATCTTCCTGACCCAGGGATCAAACCCAAATCTCCTGCATTGGCAGGCAGGTTCTTTACCACTGAGCCATTAGGGAAGCCCTTTTTAGCATGTACCACTTTAAATAATTAAAACATCTGGGCAGGGGTATGATTAAGTATTTTTCTCACCAATCAACTCTTTTCAATGACTGATTGAGCCAGAGGAGGGTCTCTCTCTTTGAACTTGAATAGAATCAAATTCATGAATCTCCAAACTTCATGTAACTTCATTTAACAGCTTATCTGCTGTTCCAGGTCCACTAGCTATCCTGATCACAAAAGCTGTTTAGCTGATTACTTTTTTAGATATAGGTGATTTCTCTCCAGCACTAGTCACAAATATTCTCTTCATTCTGCTAAAATTATTGAAGCAATGACAGAGGCAACTTTAATTAGCCTTAAAAAATGATTTATTTTGCTGTGCTGGGTCTTTGTTGCATGCAGTGTGCAGGCTTGTCTAGTTGTGGCATGCAGGCTCTGGAGCACATGGGCTCAGTAGTTACAGCGCTCAGGCTTACTCGCCATATGCAGGATCTTACTTTCCTGACCAGGGATCGCACCCAGGTCCCCTGCATTGGGATTACAAAGTCTTATCCACTGGACCACCAGGGAAATCCCTTAGTTGGCTTTTTGATTGCCCCTGAACAAGGTGCCTGCATGGTATCCTCAAAATACTTTGTACGTCTTACTGTGAACTCATTCTCATGCTTTCCATTGCCACCAGGTTCGCTGCCAGTTAGCTCCTACCTCTTTGGTGGACAGTATCCACGCTAGCAACTCATTTCTAGGCAATAGGATTTAGTTGTGTTGCTCTTCTCTCTGTTTTCATCACCAAAAGCTCCAGAAGATTCTCAGTTTACCAGCAGAATTACTTTGGAGTCATCCTGTTTTCAGCTACAGACAGAACTTCCCAGGGTAAATACCTTCATCTCAAAGCCTTCATACAAGTGGCTTGGGTAGAAAAACACTCTGATGCCCATAATCCCCAACAGCCACACCAAACAAGTATATCATCTAAGTGATGGACAAATGCCAGAGACCGAAAGGCAGGTGGTATAGTGGCCAGGCTCACAGATTCTGGAGTAAGCCTACAGTAACATAAGTGGTATATCACCACTTATCCAAGACCTTGGGCAAATTACTGTGTCCCAAATGGAAATCAAAACAGTGATATTAATAACAGAATATCTGCCACATAATTGTTTTCAGAATTGAATCATGCACACTACAAAGTTTCCAAAAAGTGACAGTTTAAATTATTATGCAAGCTCTGCTTCAGAACAGCTCCCCAGCTGCCCAACTTGGAACCATATCTGTACCCCTAAGCTCCTTTCATTTAGAAAGTTTCAGGGAGCCCTTGATTTAGACAGGATTTGCCAAGCATTTCCTGCTTCTCCATGGTTACAACTTTACCAGCTCTTAAAAGAGGATATCTATTTGCCCATGTTATAGGTTGCCTGCACAGAAACACCCTCCATCCTTTACCTGAATTCAGTAAGCACTCAGTGAAGAATTAAATAACCAGAAGCGCACAGGCCACCAAAGGATGTATTCTCAGGTCTAGGAGAAATGGTAAGGTGGGAATTTTCAAGTGGAATCCAGTACCAAGTAATCACCCATCCTAGAGTCAAGATTTCCTAGATTCCTCAATCCCACATTTCTGCAACCCCAATTATTGTTCTCCACTGTTGCTGCTTGATAAGACTCACCAATCTAAGTGTACAAATGCAATTAAGACTTGAGGCCTATCCCACTTTCCATTTTAGTCAGAGACATCAATGCCAAGCAAATTCTTGAAAAGTTAGAGTTTCCAGAACTCTGTGCCCAAATCTTGGGCCAACAGTTGGGAACTGATGGAAACCCCATGTCACCCTCACCTCACACAACCTGCTCAGGTTTCAAGCATGTTACCCAAGTGATCTCATCTGGATGAAAAGGAAATCTTATTTATTGCAGAATTGTATTATTTCTAAATGGATTAAGATAATCTGTTTTGTTTAGTCCTTGTCCTCTAAGAAGGAAGAGAGAGTGAATTGTGAGGCTGATGTTGTTGTGCCTTTGTGAGGGCATGTTCTGCCCAATTCCAAGAGACAGGAGGGGACCTGTAGGCACAGAGAAGCAATTCCACTTAGAAATACCACACTGAAGGTTGCCAATTAACCTGTGTTGAGATACAGTCAGGCATGGATGATGGCATGTGTTGTGGGATGATTTAGAGGCACCTGTGCCACTGGTGGTGGGTTGCTCCCATCAGCTTGGGCCTGGGGTGGTATCCAGGTGCCCCCTGTAAAGTGAGGGAGGGCATTCCTGCCAGTAACTCCTAGACTCAAAGAAAGAGTATTGTACTGGCATAACAACAGTAATATAGATCAATGAAACAAGATGGAAAGCCCAGAGATAAACCTGCCTTTGAGTCTTTGACTGTCTCCTACGGAGGTACGGGTCAGCAGTGGCCTGCCGCAGGGGCAGGGGTTCTGGGTGCAGCAGACCTGGGTGTGGCATAAGCCCTCTTGGAGGAGGTCACCATTAACCCCACCATAGAGCCGCCAAAAGTTACACAGGACTGGGGAAACAGACTCTTGTAGGGCACAAAGAAAACCTCATGCACAGCAGGACCCAGGAGAAAGGAGCAGTGACCCCACAAGAGACTGACCCAGACTAGCCCATGAGTGTCCAGGAGTCTCCAGCGGAGGCACGGGTCCGCGGTGGCTGCTGCAGGGTCGGGGGCACTGAGTGCGGCAGTGCGTGCATGGGACCTTTTGAAGGAGGTCGCCTTATCTTCATCAGTTCAGTTCAGTTCAGTTGCTCAGTCATGTCCGACTCTTTGTGACCCCATCAACTGCAGCACACCAGGCCTCCCTGTCCATCACCAAGTCCTGGAGTCTACTCAAACTCATGTCCATTGAGTCAGTGATGCCATCCAGCCATCTCATCCTATGTTGTCCCCTTCTCCTCCCACCTTCAATCATTCCCAGCATCAAGGTCTTTTCCAATGAGTCAATTCTTCCCATCAGGTGGCCAAAGTATTCTAGTTTCAGCTTCAGTATCAGTCCTTCCAAAGAATATTCAGGACTGATTTCCTTTAGGATGGACTGGTTGGCTCTCCTTGCTGTCCTACGGACTCTCAAGAGTCTTCTCCAATACCACAGTTCAAAAGCATCAATTCTTTGGCACTCAGCTTTCTTCACAGTCCAACTCTCACATCCATACCTGACTACTGGAAAAACCATAACTTTGACTAGACGGACCTTTGTTGGCAAAGTGATGTCTCTGCTTTTTAATATGCTGTCTAGATTGGTCATAGCTTTTCTTCCAAGGAGCAAGCATCTTTCAATTTCATGGCTGCAGTAACCTCCTGAGGTGATTTTGGAGCCCCAGAGTCTGTTGCTGTTTCCATTGTTTCCCCATCTATTTGCCATGAAGTGATGGGACCAGATGCCATGATCTTGGTTTTCTGAATGTTGAGTTTTAAGCCAACTTTTTCACTCTCCCCTTTCATTTTCATCAAGAGGCTCTTTAGTTCTTCTTTGCTTTCTGCCATAAGGGTGGTGTCATCTGCATATCTGAGGTTATTGATATTTCTCCTGGCAATCTTGATTCCACTTGTGCTTCATCCAGTCCAGCATTTCTATGATGTATTATCTTCATTATCTCCACATAGTTTGGCCTCAGCTCAAACAACAGGGAGGGAACACAGCCCCACCCATCAACAGAAAATTGGATTAAGGATTTACTGAGCATGGCCCCAGCCATCAGAACTAGACCCAGTTTCCCCCTCAGTCAGTCTCTCCCATCAGGAAGCTTCCACAAGCCTCTTATCCTTATCCTTCAGAGGGCAAACAGAATGAAAACCACAATCACAAAAAACTAATCAAACTGATCACATGAATCACAGCCTTGTCTAACTCAATGAAACTAAGCCATTCCATGTAGGGCCACCCAATACAGATGGGTCATGGTGGAGAGTTCTGATAAAACATGGCCCACTGGAGAAGGGAATGGCAAACCACTTCAGTATTCTTGACTTTAGAACCCCATGAATAGTATGAAAAGGCAAAAAGATAGGACACTTAAAGATGAACTCCTCAGGTCAGTAGGTGCCCAATATGCTACTGGAGATGAGTGGAGAAATAACTCCAGAAAGAATGAAGGGATGGAGCCAAAGCAAAAACAGTACCCAGTAGTGGATATGACTGGTGATGGAAGTAAAGTCTGATGCTATAAAGAGCAATATTGCATAAGTACCTGGAATGTTAGGTTCATGAATCAAGGTAAATTAGAAGTGGTCAAACAGGAGATGGCAAGAGTGAACATCAACATTTTAGGAATCAATGAACTAAAATGGACTGGAATGGGTGAATTTAATTCAGATGACCATTATATCTACTACTGTGGGCAAGAATCCCTTAGAAAAAATGGAGTAGCCCTCACAGTCAACAAAAGAGTCTGAAATACAGTACTTGGATGCAATCTCAAAAATGACAAAATGATCTTTGTTCATTTCCAAGGCAAATCATTCAACACCACAGTAATCCAAGTCTATGCCCCAACCAGTAACGCTGAAGAAGTTGAATGGTTCTATGAAGACCTACAACACTTTCTAGAACTAATACCCAAAAAGGATGTCCTTTTCATTATAGGGGACTGGAATGCAAAAGTAGGAAGTCAAGAGATACCTGGAGTAACAGGCAAATTTGACCCTGGAGTACAGAATGAAGGAGAGCAAAGGCTAACAGAGTTTTGCCAAGAGAATGCACTGGTCATAGCAAACACCCTCTTCCAACAACACAAGAGAAGACTCTACACAAGGACATCACCAGATGGTCAATACTGAAATCAGATTGATTATGTTCTTTGCAGCCAAAGATGGAGAAGCTCTAGAGAGTCAGAAAAAAACAAGACTGGGAGCTCACTGTAGCTCAGATCATGAACTACTTATTGCCAAATTCAGACTGAAATTGAAGAAAGTGGGAAAAACCACTAGACCATTCAGGTATGACCTAAATAAAATCTCTTACAATTATACAGTGGAAGTGACAAATAGGTTCAAGGGATTAGATCTGATAGACAGAGTGCCTGAAGAACAATGGATGGAGGTTCGTGACATTGTATAGGAGAAAGGGAGCAAGGTGATCCCCGAGAAAAAGAAATGTAAAAAGGCAAAATAGTTGTCTGAGGAGGCCTTACAAACAGTTGAGAAAAGAAGAGAAGCTAAAGACAAAGGAGAAAAGGAAAGATATACCCATTTGAATGCAGAGTTCCAAAAAATATCAAGGAGAGATGAGAAAGCCTTCCTCAGTGATCAATGCAAAGAAATAGAGGAAAACAATAGAATAGGAAAGACTAGAGATCTCTTCAAGAAAATTAGAGATACCAAGGGAATATTTCATGCAAAAATGGGAACAATAAAGGACAGAAAAGGTATGGACCTAACAGAAGCAGAAGATATTAAGAACAGGTGGCAAGAATACACACAACTATACAAAAAAGATCTTCATGACCCAGATAACCACAATGGTGTGGTCACTCACCTAGAGCCAGACATCCTGGAATGCAAAGTCAAGTGGGCCTTAGGAAGCATCACTACAAACAAAACTAGCAGAGGTGATGGAATTCAGCTGAGCTATTTCAAATCCTTAAAGATGATGCTGTGAAAGTGCTTCACTCAATATGCCAGCAAATTTGGAAAACTCAGCAGTGGCCACAGGACTGGAAAAGGTCAGTTTTTCATTTCAATCCCAAAGAAAGGCAATGCCAAAGAATGTTCAAACTATCACACAATTGCACCCTTCTCACACGCTAGTAAAGTAATGCTCAAAATCCTCCAAGCCACGCTTCAACAATACATGAACCATGAACTTACAGATGTTCAAGTTGAATTTAGAAAAGGCAGAGGAACCAGAGATCAAATTGCCAACATCTGCTGAATCATCAAGCAAGCAACCGAGTTCCAGAAAAACATCTACTTCTGCTTTATTGACTATGCCAAAGCCTTTGACTGTGTGGATCACAACAAACTGTGGAAAATTCTTAAAGAGTTGGGAATACCTGACCACTTGACCTGCCTCTTAAGAAAGCTGTATGCAGGTCAAGAAGCAACAGTTAGAACCCGACATGGAACAACAGACTGGTTCCAAATTGGGAAAGGAGTACATCAAGGCTGTATATTGTCACCCTGCTTATTTAACTTATATGCAGAACACATCATGTGAAATGCCAGGCTGGATGAAGCATAAATTGGGATTAAGATTGCCAGGAGAATTATCAATAACCTCAGATATGCAGATGACACCACCCTTATGGCAGAAAGCAAAGAAGAACTAAAGAGCCTCTTGATGAAAATGAAAGGGGAGAGTGAAAAAGTTGGCTTAAAACTCAACATTCAGAAAACCAAGATCATGGCATCTGGTCCCATCACTTCATGGCAAATAGATGGGGAAACAATGGAAACAGCAATAGACTTTGGGGCTCCAAAATCACCTCAGGAGGTTACTGCAGCCATGAAATTGAAAGATGCTTGCTCCTTGGAAGAAAAGCTATGACCAAACTAGACAGCATATTAAAAGGCAGAGACATCACTTTGCCAACAAAGGTCCGTCTAGTCAAAGTTATGGTTTTTCCAGTAGTCAGGTATGGATGTGAGAGTTGGACTTTAAAGAAAGCTGAGCACCAAAGAATTGATGCTTTTGAACTGTGGTATTGGAGAAGAGTCTTGAGAGTCCCTTGGAGTGCCAGGGGACCAA
>NW_011494901.1:4720839-4721664 GCF_000754665.1 Bison bison bison
TCCAAGCTAAAGGAAATCAGTCCTGAATATTCATTAGAAGGACTGATCCTGAAGCTGAAGCTCCAATACCTTGGCCACCTGATGGGAAGAACTGACTCATTGGAAAAGACCCTGATGCTGGGAAAGATTGAAGGTGGGAGGAGAAGGGGATGACAGGATGAGATGATTGGATGGCATCACTGACTCAATGGATGTGAGTTTGAGTAGACTCCAGGAGTTGGTGATGGACAGGAAAGCCTGGCATGCTGCCGTTGATGGGGTCACAGAGTCAGACACAACTGAGTGACTGAACTGAACTGAAACCCACACACCACTGGGCACCTTATCTTTGACAAAGAAGGCAAGAATATACAATGGAGAAAAGATGGTCTCTTCAATAAGTGGTGCTGGGAAAACTGCACAGCTACATGTAAAAGAATCAAATTAGAACACTTCCTAACATGAGAAACGCTGGACTGGAAGAAGCACAAGCTGGAATCAAGATTGCCGGGAGAAATATCAATAACCTCAGATATGCAGATGACACCACCCTTATGGCAGAAAGTGAAGAGGAACTAAAAAGCCTCTTGGTGAAAGTGAAAGTGGAGAGTGAAAAAGTTGGCTTAAAGCTCAACATTCAGAAAATGAAGATCATGGCATCCGGTCCCATCACTTCATGGGAAATAGATGGGGAAACAGTGGAAACAGAGGCAGATTTTACTTTTTGGGGCTCCAAAATCATTGCAGATGGTGACTGCAGCCATGAAATTAAAAGACGCTTACTCCTTGGAAGGAAAGTTATGACCAACCTAGATAACATATTCAAAAGCAGAGACATTACTTTGC
>NW_011494901.1:4721764-4730213 GCF_000754665.1 Bison bison bison
TACTTTGGCCACCTCATGCGAAGAGTTGACTCATTGGAAAAGACTCTGATGCTGGGAGGGATTGGGGGCAGGAGCAGAAGGGGACGACAGAGGATGAGATGGCTGGATGGCATCACTGACTCGATGGACGTGAGTCTGAATGAACTCCAAGAGTTGGTGATGGACAGGGAGGCCTGACGTGCTGCGATTCATGGGGTCGTGAAGAGTTGGACACGACTGAGCGACTGAACTGAACTGAACTGAACTGAACACCACACACAAAGATAAGCTCAAAATGAATTAAAAACCTAAATGTAAGACTAGAAACTATAAAATTCTTAGAGGAAAACATGCGCAGAACACTCTCTGACATAAATCATAGCAAGAACCTCTATGACCCACCTTCTAGAGTAAAAGAAATAAAAACAAATGTAAACAAGTGGTACCTAATTAAACCCAAAAGCTTTTGCATAGCAAAGGAAACTATAAACAAGGTGAAAAGACAGACCTCAGAATGGGAGAAAATAATAACAAATGAAACATCTGTCACAGGATTAATTTCCAAAATATACAAGCAGCTCATGCAGCTCAATACCAGAAAAACAAACAATCCAATTAAAAAGGGGGCAGAAGATCTGAACAGACATTTCTCCAAAGAAGACATACAGATGGCTAACAAACACATCAAAAGATGCTCAATATCACTAATTATTAGAGCAATGTAAATCAAAACTACAATGAGGTATCACCTCACAACAGTCAGAATGGCCATCATCAAAAAATCTACAAACAATAAATGTTGGAGAGAGTGTGGATAAAAGAGAACTCTCTTGCACTGTTGGTGGAAATGTAAATTGATACAGCCACTATGGAGAACAGTATGGATATTCCTTAAAAAACTAGGAATAAAACTACCATATGACCCAACAATCCCACTACTGGGCATATTTTCTGAGAAAACCAAAACTGAAAAAGACACATGTACCCCAGTGTTCACTGCAGCACTATTTACAATAGCTAGGACATGGAAGCAACCAAGATGCCCATCAACAGATGAATGGATAAAGAAGTTGTGCTACATATACACAATGGAATATTACTCGGCCATAAAAAAGAACACATTTGAGTCAGTTCTAATGAGGTGGATGAACCTGGAGCCTATTATACAGAGTGAAGTAAGTGAAAAAGAAAAAAAACAAATATATATTAACACATATATATGGAATCTAGAAAAATGGTAATGATGAGCCTATTTGCAGGGCAGAAATGGAGACACTGACATATAAAACAGACTTGTGGGCACAGTGGGGGAAGGAGAGGGTGGGACGAATGGAGAGAGGAGTGTGGAAGCATATACATTACCATGTGTAAAATAGACAGCCAGTGGGAATTTGCTGTGTGGCTCAGAGAGCTCAAACTGCTGCTCTGTGACAATCTAGAGGGGTGGGATGGAGTGGGAGGTCAGAGGGAGGTTCAAGAGGGTGGGGACATATGTATACCTATGGCTGATTTATGTTGATATATGGCAGAAACAATATTGTAAAGTGCTTATCCTCCAATTAAAAATAAATAAATTTTTTAAAATAAAAGAAAGCGTGTGCAGGGAATGCAGAACACCAGTTGAAACCTACTACTAATTATATTTTGAAACCGTCTGTTCTCTGGGCCTCAGTTAATCTTCTGTATAGTGAGAGTTTTGAGATGGAGGTTCTCAAGGTCTCTGACTCCAGCTGCAGGAAATAGAAGACTGCTTCCTTTCACAAAAGCTCTTTGTTGTGGAATTCTTTGCTGCTGACCCTCCGGACCCCAAGCAAGCACAATCTTTAGAAATTAGCATTTTATTGACTTTGACATGTGCTGTCACTGACGCTTCTGTTTTATGTGTTTTAATTAAATGTTATTATTTGCCACCGTGTCTCAAGGCCATGTGTTGGGAATGGGCGAGATTTCATAAATCAGATCCAGACGTCTACATTGGGAGTTCATTGATTCTTCTTGTGATGTCATTGTAATTACTTCCCTTCGATCAATACAGAAGCTTTGATGTTCTCTTTAGAGCTGAAAGAGGCTTCTTTCCATTTATCTCCCACCTTGTTGAAAATGCACAAAGCCTTTCTCCAAAAATCACCCTCCTCTGATATAAAATCGAGTATCGTTGTTTTGTTTTCAATGTGGTTGCTATTTTTAGATGCTCAGAGCAAGAGCCACTGGAGGCCGCCTGTGAGCCCATTTTATTCTGAAAGTAAAAGAAGTCTAATCCTGTGACAATGGCTTTTGTCTGTTCCTCTCTCTGTCCTTGCTTCGGTGCCCCCTGTGTTCCCTACACACTGCACTTCAGGCTCTGGAGGAACTTTTTGTTTGTTTGGTCTTTGTTTCTTTTCCAAATTTATTTAAATTTATTTATTTAAATATTTTTAATTGGAGGATAATTGCTTTACAATATTATATTGGTTTTTGCCATATATCAACATGAATCAACCGTAGGTATACATATGTCCCCTCCCTCTTGAACCTCCCTCCCTGGACCAACTTTAAGGCGAACCTTCCAGATGCTCATGTTGTCAGGGATGTCATTTTTATTACCTTCTCTACAGTCTGCATGTCTGCCTGGCACTAAGTGCTCGATGCGCATTTGTTGTTGTTGTTGTTATTCAGTCGCTCAGTGGTGTCCAGCTCTTTGCGATCCTGCGGACTGCAGCACACCAGGCTTCCCTGTCCTTCACCATCTCCCAGAGCTTGCGCAAACTCATGTCCATTGAGTCAGTGATGCCATCCAACCATCTCATCCTCTGTCGTCCCCTTATCCTCCTGCCTTCAATCTTTCCCAACATCAAGGTTATTCTAATGAGTCAGCTCTTCGCATCAGGTGGCCAAAGTATTGGAGCTTCAGCTTCAGCATCAGTCCTTCTAATGAATATTCAGGATTGATTTCCTTTAGAATTAACTCATTTGATCTCCTTGCAGGCCAAGGAACCATCAAGAGTCTTCTCAACCACGACAGTTCAAAAGCATCAATTCTTTGGAGCTCAGCCTTCTTTATGGTCCAACTCTCACATCTGTATATGACTACTGGAAAAACCATAGCTTTGACTAGATGGACCTTTGTTGGCAAAGTAATGTCTCTGCTTTTCAATACTCTATCTACATTTGCCACAGCTTTTCTTCCAAGGAGCAAGTGTCTTTTAATTTCGTGACTGCACTCAACATCTGCTATGATTTTGCTGCCCAAGAAAATAAAGTCTCTGACTGTTTCCATTGTTTCCGCATCTATTTGCCATGAAGTGATGGGATCAGATGCCATGATCTTCATTTTTTGAATGTTGACTTTTAAGCCAGCTTTTTCACTCTCCTCCTTCACCTTCATCAAGAGGCTCTTGAGTTCCTCTTTGCTTTCTGCCATTAGGGTGGTGTTATCTGCATATCTGAGGTTATTGATATTTCTCCCAGTAATCTTGATTCCAGCTTGTGCTTCATCCAGCCCAGCGTTTCTCATGATGTACTCTGCATATAAGTTAAATAAGCAGGGTGACAGTATACAGCCTTGATGTACTCCTTTCCCAATTTGGAACCAGTCCATTGTTCCATGTCAGGTTCTAACTGTTGCTTCTTGACCTGATACAGCTTTCTTAGGAGGCAGGTCAGGTGGTCTGGTTTTCCCATCTCTTGAAGAATTTTCCACAGATTGTTGTGATCCACACAGTCAAAGGCTTTAGTGTAGTCAATGAAGCAGAAGTAGATGTTTCTCTGGAATTCTGTTGCTTTTTCTATGATCCAACAGATGTCACCAATTTGATCTCTGGTTTCTCTGCCTTTTCTAAATCCAACTTGAACATCTGGAAGTTCTCAGTTCATACTGTTGAAGCCTGGCTTGGAGAATTTCGAACATTACTTTGCTAGTGTGCGAGATGAGTGCAATTGTGCAATAGTTTGAACATTCTTTGGCATTGCCTTTCTTTGGGATTGTAATGAAAACTGACCTTTTCCAGTCCTTTGGCCACTGCTGAGTTTTCCAAATTTGCTGGCATATGAGTGAAGCACTTTCACATCATCATCTTTTAGGATTTGAAATCGCTCAACTGGAATTCCATCACCTCCACTAGCTTTGCTTATAGTGATGCTTCCTAAGGCCCACTTGACTTCGCACTCTAGGATGTCTGGCTCTGGGTGAGTAATCACACTATTGTGGTCACTTGGGTCATGAAGATCTTTTTTGTATAGTTGTGTGTATTCTTGCCACCTGTTCTTAATATCTTCTGCTTCTGTTAGGTCCATACTGTTTCTGTCCTTTATTATGCACACTGGTTGAATTTAATTGAGGGGAGAGAGTGAGGAATTTGCACTTCTCCCAGGCAGAATCAATCCAGAGCCAGTTGAGGCTCACCTCAGAGCCTGAGTCTCAACTGGGTCAGGAAAGACCTGGCACCCACTTCAGTATCCTGGCCTGGAGATTTCATGGGCTGTATAGTCCATGGTGTCACAAAGAGTCAGACACGACTGAGAGACTTTCACTTAGAGGGGGAAGAGATTGTGAGTCTCTCCTTCTTTTTAAAGCATCACTGTACGTGTTATATCCAAAGAGTGTTATGTTCAAAATCCCATTATACATAGAGAATTCCTAGAATATTTGAAGGGATGGAGGACAGAAAGGTGGGAGAGATTGATCATCAACCATTTTTGTTCATGCTCAACAAATATTTCTTGAGTACTTAACCATGCAGAAATTAGGGCCCAGAGCAAAGGTAAGGATCCCTCAGGCTCTGCTCTCTCCCTGATTCCAAATCTAGCCCCTACAAGAAGCAGAGCCTTCCCCAACACTAACACTTCATTTTCACAAATTCCTAAAGCCACAGGGGTTTATTTGATTATACGTATTTATTTAACAAATACGTATAGAGCACAGTGTGCCAGGCACTGTTCTAAGCACACCACATATATTAACTCATTTAATCCTCATTAGAAGCCCGAGGTATTGTGATTATTAATGATAGGATTATTAACCTTCAACTTATTGATGAGGAAAATGAGGTACAAATGAACTAAATAATTTGGCCAAGGTCGCACCGCTAGTGGGTGCCGGAGTCAAGATTTAAACCCAGGCAGTTAAGCCTCAACGTCCATTTTTTTAACCACTATTTCAGGCTGCCTCAGCTTGGCTATGGGTTGACCGTTGGTTGTCGCCTGTCAGCCTGGACTCTCTAGTTGCACTGCCAGCTTCCTGACAAGTGGGACCACAACTCCAAGGCCTTTATCATATCTTCCCTCCATGTTCCTTCAGAAAATGCCTATTAAATACCTCCTCTCTATCTGGAACATTCTAGATTCTAGGAGCACAGCAATGAACCAGACTGTCAGGACTCCTGCCTCGCACAGCTTACATTTGATGAGGCAGAACACATGACACCAGGTAAGCCAACTGACCAACCAAGTGAGAAGACAGCTACCAGTCGTCACAACTGCAGTGAAAGGAATGAGAGAAAGTCATGGAGTGAGAAGCCTCAAGAAATGATGTTGTGAGGAAGAGAGTCTCAGGGGAGGGCATGTCTGCGCTGATTCCTGAGGAAAAGCAGCCAGCCCTGTGAGGCTCTGAGGGATGAGAACTCCAGTCAGAGGGGCAGCTGGTGCCAAGGCCCCGTGGTAGAAAGGCACCTGGAGAGCAGCAATCAGGAGGGGAGGGAGGGAAGCAGGGCTCAGACGGTGAAGTCTCAGGAGGTGGATTCTTTGTGCCATGTTGCAAAAAGCCATGGGACATGGCACAGTGCTGAGTCCCCAGGGAACTTTAAGTGACTCGAACATCGCTAAGCCTGTGTGCCCTCAGCAGAGCAAGCTACCTGGGACCACCAAGCACCGCCTCCAGGAGCCCAGTTACCCCCACCCCACCAACCGTTCCAGTGGACACAGTGAAAGACCACTCAGACCTGGAGTCCGACTTCCTAGCTTTCAGTCCCTCTATTCACTAGCTGAATGATTTGGGGGCAAATTATTGAACCTAAACTTCAGTTTTCTGACCTGAAAAATGGTATCATCAAGTACATAACCCAGAAGATGACTGAGAAAATTAAATGAGATGATGAGGGTCAAATGCTCAGCACAGTGCTGGGACAAGGAAGCAAACACCCAAGGCAGTTTTTATGCTGTGATGGTTATTCTTGTATTACTCTTGGTAGGTGATCAGCCCTGAAGTGTAATCACTGCCTGATGGAAAGTGCTGGAATCTCTGGCATCAGCTCTGCTAGTTTCTGGGCTGACAACAGCAGATCTGTGAAGAGGAAAAGGGGGGAAACTAGATAATCCGAAACATCTACTATTTTCCCAAATAACGTGATCTCTACTACTTTTTTCCATGCAAGTTGCTAGAGAGTTCCAGTCTTTTTCGTTCAGCATTCGTCTCCAAGCTCCATTCTATTTCACGTTAGTGTAGGTACCGAGAAAACATCAGAAGTGACATGACTCTCCAATGGAGAATCACTAAGTGATAATGTCGGCACCATGACAAGAAACACAATTTTTAGATGAAAAGAGAAGAGAATTTAACCCGAATGAATGCCAAGGCCAGGATTTTTGTTCAGATCTCCCAGGAAACAGAGTTTCATCCAAAAGCCAAGACTGGAGCTACAATAAGCATTTTCTTTCCCTTGGCGTGCCCAGAGTCCATTAAGAACCAAGCCCTGGTGCCACCTACTGGCCATCTCCAGAACTGAAGAACAGACTCAAGAACCCCTTTGCCTCCTTGTCAGAAATTAAGTTTAGGGGGGAAAAACTGGTAATATCACAGTAACTTCAGTGTTTTCAACCTCCTGTGAATTATTTGAATGGATAAAAGCGTATGGTAACAGTCTCAGCCACTTACAGTCCCCACAAGGGACAGTCCCTGACATGCCACAACTTGCTTTGTATCTGTAAGAACTTGTCACCCAGCGAGGTACCCAGAGATAGAGACAGCATATTTTTTTTCAGTGGGCCAGTACCTGGCTCCACTCCCATCAATGTATCCAGTCTTACAAGAAGATAGTCTCTACTGCCCAAATTTATATCCTTGAATACTTTCACTTATAGGAGATACTTTACACAAAGAAATCATGCGTGGAATCTGCCTTCAGAGAGTGGGGCTTGCAGCTCACTATACAACTGCAAGCCTAAATCCCCTTCTGTCCCCAGAATCTCATGATAAGAATCAGTCTGGGGTCTGCTCTCCCTAGGTAAGAAAAGGTGGCCACTCTTGTCATCTCAGTTCAGTTCAGTCACTCAGTCATGTCCGACTCTTTGTGACCCCATGGATTACAGCACGCCAGGCCTCCCTGTCCATCATCAACTCTCGGAGTTTACTCTAACTCATGTCCATCACGTCGGTGATGCCATCCAACCATCTCATCCTCTGTCGTCCCCTTCTCCTCCTGCCTTCAATCTTTCCCAGCATCGGGGTCTTTTCCAATGGGTCGGTTCTTCACATCAGGTGGCCAAAGTATTGGAGTTTCAGCTTCAGCATCAGTCCTTCCAATGAATATTTGGGACTGATTTCCTTTAGGATGGACTGGTTGTATATCCTTGCAGTCCAAGGGACTCTGGAGAGTCTTCTCCAATACAACAGTTCAAAAGCATCAATTCTTTGGCACTCAGCTTTCTTTATGGTTCAACTCTCACATCCATACATGACTACTGGAAAAACCATAGCTTTGACTAGATGGACCTTTAATGGCATCATGGCCACTTTGATTTTCCAAGGATTTGGTGAGAGCAGATGGCTTTGGGGCCTGGGTAGCTTCGGCAGTTTGTTCAAGCTCCACACGAATCTTAAAGCCAGGTAATTTGACCTCAGTAAGCACACAGCCTGAAATGGCTAGGGAAAATAAATCTACAGACTGGCTAACCAAGGAATAAACCAATATCCCAAAGAATTTTGGCTCATTCCTCCAGGGGTGGATAAGCAGGGCAGTTTTGAAGACAGGAAAGTCAGTGGCTGGGCTAGATCCTCCCTTCTTTACTCAAGAATATATCTTTACATATCTAAAATGCATTGAGTCATACTTCCCTGGTGGCACAGTGGATAAGAATCAGCCTGCAAATGCAGGGGCCTCAGGTTCAACCTGGTCTAGGAAGATCCCACGTGCCGTGGGGCAGCTAAGCCCATGCACCACAACTACTGAGATTGTGCCGCAACCACTGAGCCCCACTCACCTGGAGCCTGTGCCCTGCAGCAAGAGAAGCTGCAGCGAGAAGTCTGCCCACCGCAACGAAGAACAGCCCTGGCTTGCCGCAGCTACAGAAGAGCTTGAGCAGCCATGAAGACCCAGCACAGCCAAAAGTAAATTTAAAAAAAATTTTAATGCATTGAGTCCATCAACAGAGGAGTGGATAAAGATGTGATACATATATACAATGGAATATTACTCAGTCATAAAAAGAACAAAATAATGCCATTTGCCGCAAGATGGATGTGTGTGGAGATTGTCATACCGAGTGAAGTAAGTCAGAG
>NW_011494901.1:4730862-4752169 GCF_000754665.1 Bison bison bison
TTGTGACCCCTGAATCACAGCACGCCAGGCCTCCCTGTCCATCACCAACTCCCGGAGTTCACTGAGACTCACGTCCATCGAGTCAGTACAAAAAGTAAAATTTTCTCTCTCCAAAAAAATTTTTTTAAATAAATAAATAAACCACTTGCCCAGGATCTTAGAGCAAGTAACTAGTAGATGCAAGATCCCAACTCGTACATCCTCATTCCTCTTAATCACTCAAAGTATTTCTCAGAGACCCAGGACTTAGAATTTCCACAGACACTCATGAAACACAAGCACTCCTTATATTTGCAGGATGAACGAAAGGGGTAATTCTCCATAAAGAAGATGCTCTCCAAGCCCCTGTAGATGTGAGTGTGGTAGGAAGAAGAGGAGGTGCCTTAGCACTCAACACCACTCACCCTATTCTTCTTGAGCAGCACACACCCCATAGAAACCTTCCCCTTCATCTTCATACCCTTGATGTAGTTACTGGACTGTAGTTCCCACCCCAGCCAATTCCCTAGGACCTTCACCATAATTTTCTCACACCGTCCATGCCTGACGAGTGATTTCTCATGGTTATTTGCAAAAGCACAAATACAAATGCTATTAACTGGTAATAAAACCAGCCAGCCATTTCTAAAACCCAGTGCTGGCAACCGCTCTGTGGTCTTTGGGGACCCTTCATTTGCCAGAGTAAATATTTCTTTCTGATATGAAAATGCCAAGGGAGGCAACCCGGTCTTTTGCTCTTTCCGAAATTTATAGACGAATGAGGTCTGGCTGGGTCAGGAGTAGGCAGACAGTCTCTTAAGAATCATAGAAAGCTTTTAGGATTCCTGATTCCAGAAACTACCCACCAGCTTCAATATATAGATATTTCATGTCCCCCCCCCCCCAGATAATATTGTTTACTTTTTTTTAAAGTAGGACTTTAATAAGAATTCATCAGCTGGGCTTCCCTGGTGGCTCAGTGGTAAAGAACCTGGCTGCCAATGCGGTGGACACAGGTTTGATCCCTGGTCCGGGAAGATCCCACATGTTGCAGAGCAACTAAGCCTTTGCACCACAACCACCGAAGCCTGCACACCTAGAGCTTGTGCCCGGCAACAAGAAAACCTCTGCAAGGGCAAGCCCACACAGCACAACTAAAAAGTAGCCTCTGCTCACTACAACTGGAGAAAGGCTGCAGGCAGCAACAAAGATCCAGCACAGCCAGAAACAAATACATCTTTAACACTAACAAAAATTGTTAGCCATCTTTCAGGTTCCCGGCACTGTGCTAGACACCATAGATACCAAAGAAAGGTTACCATACCTGCCCTCCAGGTGCTTATAACCTAGTTATGGAGACATGACCCACACAGGAAGCAACTCAAGAATAAGACAAAGCAGGTCTTAATCAGGTGTGAGATGCCAGAGTACAGATAACAGGAACCGTCACACTCAGAAATGAAGATGGTCAACCTGGAGAGACCAGTCACAGGGTGACTCTCCCGGTTCTGCCACACACTGGGCTCTGCTACTCTAGCCCCTGGCCTCATGCACCTCATCAGACCCTGGTAATGGGATCTGTAAAATAACAGCAAAGAAGGCCGAGCACTGAAGAACTGCTGCCTTTGAACTATGGTGCTGGAGAAGACTTCTGAGAGTCCCTTGGACAGCAAGGAAATCAAACCAGTCAATCTTAAGGGAAATCAACCCTGAAAACTCATTGGAAGGACCGATGTTAAAGTTGAAACTCCACTATTTTGGTCACGTGGTGCGAACAGCTGACTCATTGGAAAAGCCCCTAATTCTGGGAAAGATTGAGGGCAGAAATAGAAGAGGGCATCAGAGGATAAGATGGTTGGATGGCATCACTGATGCAATGGACACAAACTTGGGCAAACTTCGGGAGATGGTGAGGGACAGGGAGGCCTGGTGTGCTGCAGTCCATGGGGTTGCAAAGAGTCGGACACAACTGGGCGACTGAACAACAGCAGCAACAAAATGACCAAGCTTGGCCACTCATACAACAAATTTGTTCTGAACCCTGACCATAAGCCAGGCACTGTTGTGGTTCTAGTGATGAGATGGTGAATGAACGGGACAATGAAGTGCCCGACAGTCTGGTGGGAGAAAAGGGTAAGGCAGACAACAAACAGATGAAGGGATGACGATATTACATGACAGCAGTGACAAATCCAAGTGGGGGGCAGACAGTGGCAGGGGCTGTCAGGAGGGGTGTGAGGGGGAGTCACACCAATCAAAGAACAGTAAGAATGTTTGAGGACGTGGATGACATGAGCCAGACAAACCACCGTCTATGAGATGAGCATTCCTGGAAGAATAAAAGCAAGGGAAAGATCCTGAGATAAGAATGGCTGGAAATGTTTGAGGAACGGCATGAATGCTGGTGAGGCTGTATCACCATGGGTGTCTGAGAACTGTTGGGAAATGAAGAGCAGCCAGGAGCCAGATCATGAAGGATCCAGAGGGCCAAAGGTTCAGAAGGGAAGAAGTTCAGAAGTTCACAAGGGAAGCTTGGAAGGCTTCAGAATATGTACCAGAGTATCCAAACCATCTCTGATGCTAAGAGGTAGGACTTAAGCAAGACAGTCCTAATGAGCAAGATCTAGAATGTAGGCATCCAGATGCTAAGTACCTACATGTAAGATGGTCTGGGTTCTTTTGCATTTAGCAGTAACTTGATTACAGGAGAAACCAAATTAAGGGGATAAAAAAATCAGAGGCATAATCCTAGAGACTTAGGAGCATGTGTGTGTCAGTTGCTCAGTCATGTCTGACTCTTTGCAACCCCCATGGACTGTAGCCCACAAGGCAACTCTGTCCTTGGGATTTCCCAGGCAAGAATACTGGAGTGGGTTGCCATTTCCTTCTCCCGGGGATCTACCCGACTCAGGGATCAAACCCACATCTCTCGAGACTCCTGCATTGGCAGGCTGAGACCTAGGGGAGTCACAGGTATTTCATGAGCAGATTGAGATGATGCCTTTGAAGCTCTTCAGGCAGCCAGTGCCCTTCTTCTGTCCAAAGACTGCCAGTGTGGTACCCAAGTGGAACTATGCAAGATCCCTCCCTCCTAGACAACAGCCTGCCATTCGAAACTCACTCCTCAGTGTTTCATGGCCACAGTTAACGCTACAATAGATAACAGGTAAGCGTTAACTTTCCAAGAAGGCAATGGCACCCCACTCCAGTACTCTTGCCTGGAAAGTCCCATGGATGGAGGAACCTGGTAGGCTGCAGTCCATGGGGTCTCGAAGAGTCGGACACGACTGAGCGACTTCACTTTCACTTTTCACTTTCATGCATTGGAGAAGGAAATGGCAACCCACTCCAGTGTTCTTGCCTGGAGAATCCCAGGGATGATGGAGCCTGGTGGGCTGCCGTCTATGGGGTTGCACGGAGTCGGACACGACTGAAGCGACTTAGCAGCAGCAGAGCATTACCTTTGAATAAACCGAAGCTAATTGGTTAGTGCTTTTCAAATTTTCTAACCTCCATTTACTATCTCTTCCTTAGACAGAAAACAGAACACACATGGCTGCAGAATGCTTGAAAGATGTGCAGTAAAACAGTCCACTGCCAGCAAGAAATTAATTGAAAATGCATGTTTCATCTTAAGGCTTATGTGAATGATGCATTTTATTTCAGATCTACCTGTAAGAACTTAACAGTCATGTTTTCTAGTACTCAAGGAGCAAATATGGCTCTTCATGAAGATATCCTGTGCTTTGCCACACACTTGGCATGTCCTTGTATGCATGCGTGCTAAGTCCCTTCAGTCATGTGCAACTCTGTGCAACTCTATGGACTGCAATCTGCCAGGCTCCTCTGTCCATGGAATTCTCCAGGCAAGAATACTGGAGGGGGTCGCCATGCCCCTCCAGATACCATGCCCTTGCTGCTGTTGCTGCTGCTAAGTTGCTTCAGTCGTGTCCGACTCTTCGTGACCCCATGGACTGCAGCCTACCAGGGTCCTCAGTGCATGGGATTTTCCAGGCAAGAGTACTGGAGTGGGGTGCCATCGCCTTTTCCAACCATATCCTTAGGGATGGGCAAATAACTGAAAGTGGATAACTAAAAGTGACCCAATTAAAGCACTCTTCTCTCCAGAAGGATTCTAAGTAGTTACTGATATTTGAGATTTCAAGGATCATGAATCACTGTTTGGGGACAATGCATGAGCAGAGGGTTCCTAAAGCAGATCTGAGTGCTTCTTAAACAAAGTCTCTAATGTGAGGTCTGATTCCACAATTGTTTGTTTATGAAAGCACAAGCCATTTCAGCTGTGACTTGTGTTACCAGCTCAAGTTGGAAATGAGTTGCATCTTAACCATCTCTGAGCTTCAGCAGGCATAATGGGAATAGCACGTGAGATCTGGCAGCTCTATAGCCATCACACAAATCTCAGTAAATTCCTTCAGTGTCACATGCTTTTAGGAAGTGATGCCGTTGCCATGAATAAGAAAGCATTCACAAAGAAACTGACACTGCTTCTGTCTCTTAAAGTCATGTACAGCATTTCTGAGGGGCTATGTTGCTCATATTGTGTTTGTTTAATATTTGACAATATCTTGGCTCATACCATAGTAGATTTGAGATTAAGTGATTACTTGTAAAGGCACAGTTGCCCACACAGATGGGAGAATGTGTTTATTTGGGGAAAAAAAAAGAAACTAAAAGGAAATAACCCTCCACGATGCATACATCAATACTATTATGATTACATAATACTGTATTAGTAATATTTTGAGGGACTTACCTTAAATAACCGTCCTCCCTTCCAACTCAGCATCCACATAATTACAGCTTTCTAGCTCCTAGGAAAGGGAGGCGTGCCATGATGAACACGGCCCACGGCAGGGGGTTGAGCGGGCCGCTGCTGCCACAGCGTGGCGATTATTGAGATGGCAACCGTAGGAAGCTTGGCCTTCTTCCACCCAGAGAAAATACAAAATATTTACTTCCTATGTAATTCCGGTCTTCAGCTCTTTCAGATGAACAGCAATTATATTAAATAATAAACACAGGATACTCTACATAATTCCAGCTGCATCGTGTAGCACAAAGTGGGTGAAAAAATAAACATTTCTATATTAACTATATTCAATATACATTAACTATATTAACATATAGTTAAATATAAACATACTTTATTCTGTCAATTTATCTTATTCCCTAAATATCTAGCTTAGGTTGTCATTATACACAGTTATGTTTTTAAATTTAGGTCTGATATATGGTTTTTATGCTTAACAAAAAGTGAATATTCCAAATCCAAAAAAATTATCCTTTTTGCTTAGGGTATGAAAATAATATCTGTCTCTGATAATAATTTATTTCTTTCTTTTTGAGTAAGCTAAGCATTGATTTTACGTAGAGTTCTCCTACCTAAAAAGATTCAAAGAATTCTTACAAATTAAATGGAAGTCTTTAACACAAAAATTAGGGCTTGAACTGGACATATAAACAATATTTTTTTTCCTTGAGCTCCAAAATCTTTGTGGATGGTGACTGCAGCCACAAAATTAAAAGACACTTGCTCCTTGGAAGAAAAGCTATGACAAACCCAAACAGTGCAGTAAAAAGCAGAGACATCACTTTGCCAACAAAGGTCCATATAGTCAAAGCTAAGGTTTTTCCAGTAGTCATGTAAGGATGTGATAGTTGGACCATAAAGAAGGCTGAAAGCTGAAGAATTGATGCTTTTGAACTGTGGTGCAGGAGAAGACTCTTGAGAGTCCCTTGGACTGCAAGGAGACCCAACCAGTCCATCCTAAAGGAAACCAAACCTGACTATTCATTGGAAGAACTGATGCTGAAGCTGAAGCTCAAGTCCTTTGACCACTTAATGCAAAGAACCAACTCATTGGAAAAGCCCCTGATGCTAAGAAAGATTGAGGGCAGGAAGAGAAGGGGACGACAGAGGATGAGATGGTTGGATGGTATCACTGACTCAATGGACACAAGTTTGAGCAAGTGCAGAAAGATAGTGAAGGACAGGGAAGCCTGCTGCAGTTCAGGGGTTACAAAGAGTCGGACAAGACTGAGAGACTGAAGAACAACAATGAGATCTTTGTTATACAGAGTGTGATGTGCAAGTCCAGGGCCAGAGTCTAATAAACAAGGAGTCCCAAATGTCCTCCTTTCTCCACAGAGTGTTCAACCTTCCCGCTAAATAACTTCAGATCAAATATCTCAAGAATACTGGTTTGAAGATACATCAGATCATTATTCTGCCCATGGAGGCTTCATGTCTCTATTAGCCCTTATAGCAAAGTTCAGTTCAGTTCAGTCACTCAGTCGTGTCCAACTCTTTGTGACCCCATGAATTGCAGCATACCAGGCCTCCCTGTCCATCACCGACTCCTGGAATTCACTCAGACTCACGTCCATTGAGTCAGTGATGCCATCCAGCCATCTCATCCTCTGTCGTCCCCTTCTCCTCCTGCCCCCAATCCCTCCCAGCATCAAAGTCTTTTCCAATGAGTCAACTCTTCGCATGAGGTGGCCAAAGTACTGGAGTTTCAGCTTCAGCATCATTCCTTCCAAAGAACACCCAGGGCTGATCTCCTTCAGAATGGACTGGTTGGATCTCCTTGCAGTCCAAGGGACTCTCAAGAGTCTTCTCCAACACCACAGTTCAAAAGCATCAATTCTTCAGTGCTCAGCTTTCTTCACAGTCCAACTCTCACATCCATACATGACCACTGGAAAAACCATAGCCTTGACTAGATGGACCTTTGTTGGCAAACATTGTCTCCAAAACTTCAGAGAGATACAACTATCAACTTTTTCAGTCCAGAGCAACCCTAGGGATATACTGATATTCCTGGATTAACAGCTGAAAAAAATTCCAATGATAAATTTTCAGAGATAAGTAAGGAATAAAATAGAAGGGTAACTATAAACTAACATGTATACCATACACACACACTCACACATAATTATCCAATGTAAGCAAAAAAGATTTCATGAGAATTTGGAGAGGAAAAAAAAAGTTGTTACGCTATCTTCCGTAGACATTTAACCATTGTCTGAAATTCATTTCCTAAACTCTCATTCTGCCCTTAATGTCTGGTGATAGGAAAAATAACTAGGAAAAAATCATTGAAAACCTTAAGAGCAGCAAGATAATAAAACAAGATGGGATCTGTCTATTTTTATTTTTATTTGAATTTTGACTTTAGCAAATGGGAAAATTCCTATTTTGTGCTCTTGTTCTAACTCAATGGAGATACAACAAAAACAGTTTTATAGACTCCTATGTCTCCCAAACACAGCAGATTTGTTTGGAACAGGAAATTGGCAGACGCTGATAGAGGAAATTTTAATTTAATTCAGTACCATAAATTGCAGAAATGTGTCCATGCATTAGAAGCTCTATGGAGGGAATATTTCTTTAGGAATAAAAAGAAAATGTAATTTGGAAGAAATGTCTTTTAGGTTATTATTTCTCTGTGTAAGGAAGCTAAATCTTCCCCCAAAATAAAATTTGTTGTCTAGACTGCAGTCTAGAGGGAAACGAGACTGCAATCTACTCATTCCTCTTGCTTTCACAATAGAACCAATCACAGTTGTGATGAGAATCATCCCAAATTATAAGGCATAAAAACTGGCGGTGCCTCACATGTTATTAGTTTATTTGCAGATGGCACCACAATTTACAACCCAATCCTATTACAAGAAATGCTGATTTCACAAATGCTCTGCTTGTGAGCAGGAATAAAATGCTCAGAAATCACAGCAGTGCCATATTCTGTTTAAGCTTTCCAAAATCTACATTAAGGCGATTCTTGAAAGTTATAAGAAATTGCTCTACCACCTTCAAGCCATTGCAAATATATGCACATTGCATCAAATGTGCATATAAACCAATAAATATCTTTGATGCTCTCTAATTAATCACAAACAATTACACATAATTATTTCATTAAGTGGAAATTTTAAAGGACCTAATACATTGAACAGGGCTTCCCTGGTGACTTAGATGCTGAAGAATCTGCCTGCAATGTGGGAGACCCAGGGTTGATCCCTGGGTCAGGAAGATCTCCTGCAGAGGGGAATGGCTACTCACTCCAGTATTCTTGCCTGAAGAATTCCATGGACAGAGGAGCCTGATGGGCTACAGTCCGTGGGGAGGTAAAGAATCGGACACTACTGAAAGATTACCATACACAATATGTTGAACAATTAGCATATATAGCCAACAAAACTTTAGTTAATTAAGATTATTCCAGCATAAAATAATAAATACTGAGCATATAGCTACCAAATCAAAGGCGATTTTACTCACAATAGCAAAAAGGATACTAGGAGATTCATCTCAAATAAGGACTGAGAATTTCAATTCTTAGATCTTTTTCCTGACAGCTTATATTTATGAGCTGCCCTGAGTCTACAGGTTTTAACATGAAGCCAAAATAACCAATCTACTCCTTATATTTCTATTTAACATTTGGACGGATGGAAATTCAAATCACCCTTACAAAGCTGTCATTTTCGATTCAACAAACAGCTACTTGAAAAAAGAGCTTAATCTTTCTGCTCTTTGCATAATGCTCTGTGGTAAGAAACACATCCAGATAAATCTCAACCAATTCTTCACCTCCTCCAGGAAGTCTTTGCAGCTGTATTCTTCCATTTTTGTCTCATTTTATAAAATTGACCCTGTTACATTAGTAAATAATATACGCTCATCACAAGAGACTTAGAAAATACAGAGAAATAGAATAAGGGAGGAAAGCCATCCTTAGTCCCACCAGGCAGAAGTAATAATTAAAATCTTTATGGATTCCCTCACAATATTTTGTTAAGAATTTTTATCTAATTTCAATTATGTGATATATCCAACACTGTATGAGTTAACTTTACAAAGTAGTACGCAAGACCATTTTTTGCCTTTAAAAGCTTTCTCTCACCAGCCTCCTGGGTGCCCAGACCAAAAATGTGAGTTATCCCTGATTCCTTTTTTCCCTCTTCCACTTGCATCCAATCCATCAGCAAGTCCTTCAGGCTCTTACTGAATGTTCACCCAAATCTTACTGCATATGACCCCTTTTCACCCCCTCCTCTGCTAAAACACTAGCCCAAACCACTTTCCCTTCTCCCTTAGACGACTGCTGCAGCCTCCCTGCTGCTCGGCGTTCACTCTTGCCCTTGGTTATTGCACAGAGCCCCTAATGGTTTAACACACCAGCCAGAGAAAACATCTCAAAAGGCAATCATAAATCAATCACATGTTTAAGACTCTCCATAGGTCCTGAGTGCAACTGGAATAAAATTCACCCTCCTTACCACAGCCTACAAAGCCCTACATGATCTGACCCCCTCTTCTTTTCAACCTCATTCAGAATGGGCTGGTCCCTCTGGCCTTTGGGTCCCTCAGATTAGCTCTTTCCTGTCTCAGGGACTTTTTATTTGGTGTTCCTCTGATGGGAAGGCTCTTTCCCTGAATCTTTCTGTGGATGTCTCTTTCTTATTCCTCAGGACTTTGCTCAAATGTCACCTCCTCTGAGTATACTTCTCCCTCAGCCATTTGCTATCCCATTACCTTATTTTCTTTACAGCAATAGAGAAACAAAAGCGAGTCTCCTACATTGCAAGCAGATTCTTTACAGTCTGAGCCATGAGGGAAGCCCAAGATAGTTTAATAATAGTATTTGAGATGATCTTATTTGCTTCACAACCCAGATAATCATGATGGTGTGATCACTGACCTAGAGCCAGACATCCTGGAATATGAAGTCATGTGGGCCTTAGAAACCATCACTACGAACAAAGCTAGTGGAGGTGATGGAATTCCAGTTGAGCTATTCCAAATCCTGAAAGATGATGCTGTGAAAGTGCTGCACTCAATATGCCAGCAAATTTGGAAAACTCAGCAGTGGCCACAGGACTGGAAAAGGTCAGTTTTCATCCCAATCCCAAAGAAAGGCAATGCCAAAGAATGCTCAAACTACCGCACAATTGCACTCATCTCACACGCTAGTAAAGTAATGCTCAAAATTCTCCAAGCCAGGCTTCAGCAATATGTGAACCGTGAACTTCCTGATGTGCAAGCTGGTTTTAGAAAAGGCAGAGGAACCAGAGATCAAATTGCCAACATCCGCTGGATCATCGAAAAAGCAAGAGAGTTCCAGAAAAACATCTATTTCTGCTTTATTGACTATGCCAAAGCCTTTGACTGTGTGGATCACAATAAACTGTGGAAAATTCTGAAAGAGATGGGAATACCAGACCACCTGATCTGCCTCTTGAGAAATTTGTATGCAGATCAGGAAGGAACAGTTAGAATTGGACATGGAACAATATACTGGTTCCAAATAGGAAAAGGAGCTCGTCAAGGCTGTATATTGTCACCCTGTTATTTAACTTCTATGCAGAGTACATCATGAGAAACGATGGACTGGAAGAAACACAAGCTGGAATCAAGATTGCCAGGAGAAATATCAATAACCTCAGATATGCAGATGACACCACCCTTATGGCAGAAAGTGAAGAGGAACTCAAAAGCCTCTTGATGAAAGTGAAAGAGGAGAGTGAAAAAGTTGGCTTAAAGCTCAACATTCAGAAAACAAAGATCATGGCATCTGGTCCCATCACTTCATGGGAAATAGATGGGGAAACAGTGGAAACAATGTCAGACTTTATTTTTCTGGGCTCCAAAATCACTACAGATGGTGACTGCAGCCATGAAATTAAAAGACGCTTACTCCTTGGAAGGAAAGTTATGACCAACCTAGATAGCATATTCAAAAGCAGAGACATTACTTTGCCAACAAAGGTCTGGCTAGTCAAGGCTGTGGTTTTTCCTGTGGTCATGTATGGATGTGAGAGTTGGACTGTGAAGAAGGCTGAGTGCCAAAGAATTGGTGCTTTTGAAGTGTGGTGTTGGAGAAGACTCTTGAGAGTCCCTTGGACTGCAAGGAGATCCAACCAGTCCATTGTGAAGGAGATCAGCCCTGGGATTTCTTTGGAAGGAATGATGTGAAAGCTGAAACTCCAGTACTTAGGCCACCTCATGTGAAGAGTTGACTCACTGGAAAAGACTCTGATGCTGGGAGGGATTGGGGGCAGGAGGAGAAGGGGATGACAGAGGATGAGATGGCTGGATGGCATCACTGACTCGATGGACGTGAGTCTGAGTGAACTCCGGGAGTTGGTGATGGACAGGGAGGCCTGGCGTGCTGCTATTCATGGGGTCGCAAAGAGTCAGACACGACTGAGCGACTGATCTGATCTGATCTGATCTATTTGCTAACATATTTGATATCTTTTATGTGAGATATAGTTGCATGAAGGCAGAGATTTTGTAATTTTTTTAAATTGAGGAATAGTTGATCATCTTGTTTTTAGCATTTGCGCCACAGTCTAAAGAGAAGAGAGGAGATACTTGGCACAGAGGAGATATTTGTTGGACTGAATAAATAGCATCAAGAACTGCAAGCCCTTAAGGAAGAATAACATATGCTATTCATTATAATGGGCTTCCCTGGTGGCTCACTGGTAAAAAATTCTCCTGCCAATGCAGGAGATTCTAATTTGATCCCTGGGTCAGGAAGATCCCCTGGAGAGAGAAATGGCAACCCACTCCAGTGTTCTTGCCTGGGAAATTCCATGGACAGAGGAACCTGGCAGGCTTCAGTACACAGGGTCACATAAGAGCCAGACACAAACAACTTAGTCACTAAATGACAATGCGACATCACGAATAAGTAGATCAGTGTGGTGAAAAGGGAGCCCTCTTGCACTGTTGGTGGGAATGTAAATTGGTGCAGCCACTATGGAGAACAGTATGGAGGCTCCTTTAAAAGCTAAAAACAGAGCTACCATATGGTCCAGCAATCCCACTCCTGGGCATATTATCTGGAGAAAACCATAACTCGAAGAGATATGTGCACCCTAGTGCTCACAGCAGCACAATTTACAATAGCCGGGACCTGGAAGTAACCTATGTCTATTAACAGAGCAATGGATAAAGAAAAATATGGTACATACATACACAATGGAATATTACTCAAGCACACACACAAAAAGAATGAAATAATGCCATCTGCAGTAACATGGATGGACCCAGAGATGATCATACTGAGTTAAGTCAGTACGATAATCTCTGGGTTATTATATTTGTAGAAAGACTACACTTTCTATGGTAGCACTTATATGTGGAGTCTTAAAAAATGGCACAAATTAACTTATTGGCAAAACAGAAATAGTCACAGATATAGAAAACAGACTTCTGATTACCAGGGGGAAAGCAGAAGAGGGATAAACTGGGGGACTGGGATTGACATATACACACCGTGCTGTGCTGTGCTTGGTCACTCAGTTGTGTCTGACTCTTTGTGACCCCGTGGACTGTAGCATGCCAGGCTCCTCTGTCCATGGAATTCTCTAGGCGAGAATACTGGAGTGGTTTGCCATGCCCTCCCCCAGGGGATCTTCCCAGCCCAGGGATTGAACCTAGGTCTCTAGCTTTGCAGGTGGATTCTTTACCATCTAAGCCACCAGGGAAGCCCCATATGCACACTGCTGCTGCTGCTGCTGCTAAGTCGCTTCAGTCGTGTCTGACTCTGTGCGACCCCATAGACGGCAGCCCACCAGGCTCCCCCGTCCCTGGGATTCTCCAGGCAAGAACACTGGAGTGGGTTGCCATTTCCTTCTCCAATGCATGAAAGTGAAAAGTGAAAGTGAAGTTGCTCAGTGTCCGACTCTTAGCGACCCCATAGACTGCAGCCCACTAGGCTCCTCCGTCCATGGGATTTTCCAGGCAAGGGTACTGGAGTGGGGTGCCATGGCCTTCTCCATATGCACACTACTACATATAAAATAGATAGCCAATTACAACCTATTGCACGGCACACAGAACTCTACTCAATTCTCTATAATGGTCTATATGGGAAAATAATCTAAAAAAGAGTAAATGTATGTATAATTGATTCACTTTGTTGTAAAGTAACACAGCATTGTAGTAAACATAAAATCTTCTAAAGTACACATTGAACATTCTGGAGAACAGACCATATATTAAGCCATAAAATGAGAATGAATAATTTTACAAAATGGAAAACATGCTTTCCAACCACAGTAGAATAAAATTAGAAGTCAATGACAGAAGGAAATTTGGGGGTATTCACAAGTGTGGAAATAAATCAACATACCCTGAAAGAACAAATTAAGTCAAAAGAAGAAATTACCACAAAGGAAACTAAAAAATATTTCAATATGATTGAAAATGAAAACATAGCACATTAAAAGTTCTGGAATGACACTAAAGCTGTGCTTAGAAGCAAATTTATAGCATTATATTCCTATGTTAAAATTTTTTTAAAATCTTGAATCAACAACAACCTTCTAGCTTAAGAAACTAAAAAAAGGGCAAACCAAACCTAAAGCAAGAAGAAGGAAATAATAATGTTAAATCAGAATATTAATTAATTTAAAAATAGAAAGATAATAAAGAAAACTAGTAAACCAAAAGTTGCTTCTTTGAAGAGGTCAACAAAATTGACAAACATTTAGCAAGACTGACCAAGAAAAGACTAAAAAAGTTCAAATTACTATAATCAGAAATGAAGCAGGAGACATAAATTCCGACCTTACAAAAATGAAATGAAATAAACGAACACAATTAACAATGTATGGAACAAATTACATAACCTAGATGAAATGGACAAATTCCTAGCAAGATACAAAGTATTAAAACTGACTTAAGAAGGAATAGACCTGTGACAAGAAAAGAGACTGGATTAGTAATCCAAAAACTGCCTGCGAGCAAAGCCCAGGGCTAGAAGGGCTTCAGTGGTAAATTCTACCAACTATTTAAAGAATTAGCAACCCTTTCCACAGACTCTTCCAAAAGTTTGCAAAGGAAAGAATGCTCCCCAATTCATTTTATGGGGCCAGTTTTATCACAACTAGACAAAGTCATCACAGGAGAAACCAAAAACCAATATCTCTTATAAATTTAGATGCAAAAATCTTTAGTATAATAGCAACATGCATACCCTAGAGTTCATGGTCTGCCACAAGAGAAGCCATTACAATGAGAAGCCTCACACGGAAACCAGAGAATAGACCCCGCTCATCACAATGAGAGAAAGCCCTGCATCAACAAAGACCCAGCACAACCAAAAATAAATACAGTATTTTTTTAAAAATAAAGGATTAAAACTACATGATTATCTCAACAAATGGAGAAAAATGTTTGCCAATGGAAATAATGGGTATGCTTATGGTATAGACGGGGATGGCTTCACAGGTGTATATCTTCAAGTTCATCCAGTTATATACATTAAATAAGTACAGCTTTTTATATGTCCCGTCATACCTAAAGAGTGGCACTTTTTGTTGTTAATTTACAAAGTCCAATACCTTTTCACTATCAACAAAGAAACCCCACTCAATTAACTAGAAATAAAAGGGGGGTTCCTCAATAAAGAATTTGAAATAAAGAGCATCTTAATAAAAACCTTCACTAACATCATACTTAATAGTGAAAGGCTGAATGCTTTCCTCCTACAATTAAAAACAAGACAGATGTCCGCCCTAATCACCTCTGTTCAACGTTGTACTATATGCAGATAAGCCTGGGCAAAGGAGATAACAGCATCAAGATGGTAAAGGACAAAGTAACCCTATTCAGAGACGACATAATCTCATATATAGAAAATCCTAAGAAATGTCAAAAAAATAAAAGCTATTAGATTTAAAGCATTCAGCAAAGTTCAGAATACAAGATAATATACCAAAAAAAAGTTGTATTTCTATACACTAACAATGAACAATTTTAAAATGAAATTAAGAAGACAATTATAATCACAAAAACATAAACAAAATACTTTAGAAATAATTTATCAGAAAAGTATAAGACTTGTACTTTGAAAACTACAAAAAAAAAAAACTCACTGAAAGAAATTTAAGAAGATCTAAATAAACAGACATCCTACGTTCCTGGATTGGAACACTTAATATTGTTAAGTTGGCCAAACTCCCCCAACTAATCTACAGATTCAATGCAATCTCTATCAAAATCGACTGGGTTTCTTTGTAGAAGTTGACAAGCTGATTCTAAATTCATATGGAGATGCAAGGGACCCAGAATAACCAAATAATCTTGAAAAAGAAAAAGAAATTTGGAGGATTCACATCTCCTAATTGCAAAACGTATTTCAAACCTACATTAATCAAGAAAGTGCAATACTGGCATAAGGACAGATATACAGATCAGTTCAGTTCAGTTCAGTTCAGTCGCTCAGTCGTGTCCAACTCTTTGCGACCCCATGAATCGCAGTACGCCAGGCCTCCCTATCCATCACCAACTCCCGGAGTTCACTCAAACTCATGTCCATCGAGTCGGTGATGCCATCCAGCCATCTTATCCTCTGTTGTCCCCTTCTCCTCCTGCCCCCAATCCCTCCCAGCATCAGAGTCTTTTCCAATGAGTCAACTCTTCACATGAGGTGGACGAAGTACTGGAGTTTCAGCTTTAGCATCATTCCTCCAAAGAAATCCCAGGGCTGATCTCCTTCACAATGGACTGGTTGGATCTCCTTGCAGTCCAAGGGACTCTCAAGAGTCTTCTCCAACACCACACTTCAAAAGCATCAATTCTTCAGCACTCAGCCTTCTTCACAGTTCAACTCTCACAATCATACATGACCACTGGAAAAACTATAGCCTTGACTAGACGGACCTTTGTTGGCAAAGTAATGTCTCTGCTTTTGAATATGCTATCTAGGTTGGTCATAACTTTCCTTCCAAGGAGTAAGCGTCTTTTAATTTCATGGCTGCAGTCACCATCTGCAGTGATTTTGGAGCCCAGAAAAATAAAGTCTGACACTGTTTACACTGTTTCCCCATCTATTTCCCATGAAGTGATGGGACCAGATGCCATGAGCTTAGTTTTCTGAATGTTGAGCTTTAAGCCAACTTCTTCACTCTCCACTTTCACTTTCATCAATGGGATCTACTTGAGGGTCCAGAAATAAGCTCATTTATCTATGATAAACAGATTTTTTCACAAGCATGTCAAGACAACTGAATGGGAAAGAATGGTGTTTTCAATAATGTTGCTGGGACAACAGGATATACACATGCAAAAAAACAAAAACAAAACAAAAAGAAATCCAAGTCTGACTCCAACCTCACACCTTATTCAGTTCAAATGAATCACAGACCTAAATGTAAGAGCTAGAACTATAAAACTTTTAAAAGAAATATAGGAATAAATTTTTATGACCTTGGATTAAGTAATGGTTTTTCAAATACAATTTAAAAAGCACAAACATAGAGACGTCCCTGGCAGTCCAATGGTTAAGACTGCACACTACCAATGCATGGGGGACATGGGTTTGAATCCTGCTCAGGGAACTAAGATTCCACATGCCACATGGCACGGCCAAAAAATAGCACAAATGTAAATAAGAAAAAATAGATAAGTTGTATTGCACCAAAACTAAAAACTCTCAAGTGATACCATCAAGAAAATAACAACAACCCATAGAAAGAGAAAAAAATTTTTGCAAATCACTTATCTACTAAGGAATATCTAAAATGTATAAAGAACTCTTACATTCCAACAATGGAAACACAAATAACCCAATTTTATTTTAATGAGCAAAGGATTTAAAAAGACATTTATTCAGAAAAGAAATACAAATGGCTGAAAGACCATTAAAAATAACGAGATAAGTTGTTAGGAAAAAGTAAATTAAAATTATTTCATACACACCAGGACGGCTGAAATAAACATCAGAAAAGAACAAGCAGCGGTAAGGGTGTGGAGAGAGCAGAATTCGCCTGCATTCCTTGTGATATTGGGAAATGGCATAGCTGCCTGGGCAGTTTCCAAAAATGTTAAACACTGAGTTACCGTAAGACTCAGCAATTCCGTCCTAAATATACATCAAAAAGAATCCAAAACTATGTCCACAGAAAAACTTGTCCATGAATGTTCAAAGCAGCATTAGTCAAGAAATAGACAAAAAGTATAAACGATGCAAATGTTAATCAACTCATGAATGGATAAACGAAAGTGGTATGTCCATGTAATGAGATAGTGTTTGTCTACAAAAGGAGTTAAATAGTGATACATGCCATAATATGAAAAAATTTTGACAACTATACTAATTGCAGCCATGAAATTAAAAGATGCTTACTCCTTGGAAGGAAAGTTATGACCAACCTAGATAGCATATTCAAAAGCAGAGACATTACTTTGCCAACAAAGGTCCGTCTAGTCAAGGCTATGGTTTTTCCTGTGGTCATGTATGGATGTGAGAGTTGGACTACAAAGAAAGCTGATTGCCAAAGAATTGATACTTTTGAACTGTGGTGTTGGAGAAGACTCTTGAGAGTCCCTTGGACTGCAAGGAAATCCAACCAGTCCATCCTAGAGGAAATCAGTCCTGAATATTCATTGGAAGGACTGATGTTGAAGCTGAAGCTCCAATACTGTGGCCACCTGATGGGATGAACTGACTCAATGGAAAAGACCCGGATGCTGGGAAAGATTGAAGGCAGGAGGAGAAGGGGACGACAGAGGATGAGATGGCTGGATGGCATCACTGACTCGATGGACATGAGTTTGAGTGAACTCCAGGAGTTGGTGATGGACAGGGAGGCCTGGCGTGCTGCGATTCATGGGGTCGCAAGGAGTCGGACACGACTGAGCGACTGAACTGAGCTGAACTGAACTAATTGCAAAAACCAGACACATCTACGGTATGGTCATTTAGATAAAGTTTCATAATAGGCAAATCTACAAAGACATAGAGCCTGTGCTCTGCAGCAAAATAAGCCATGCAATCAGAAACCCACGCACCGCAACTAGAGAAAGCCCTCACACAGCAACAAAGAACCAGTGCAGCCAAAAATAAATATATGATAAATAAATAAATTGCAAAAATAAAACACGGAAGTCATTCTGTGTGAGTTATGTTTAATATTTACTTTATTGGATTTTTCTTTCAAACTAAAAAGCAATATATACTTTTTATCACCTTTTATTATAAGCCCCCCTTTCAAAATCCTGAAGATATGAAAGAAAAACCTAACACTATTTCCCCTCCCTATGACCCTTCCTCCCACCACCACCTCTTCCTAAGAGGATACATGTTAATTGCTTAATGTCCACATTCTTCTCTATGTTCACAGTAATGTACCCAGATGAAAATCTTTACACCAATAAAAGCTTTTTCTCCAATTTTACAAAACTGGGTCATGCCACACACATTTCTCTTCAACTCCCTTTCTTGTGGCTTTTCCCATAGAGCATTACATCTAAATCAAACTCCTCCTTTTGAATAGTTACATAATATCCAAAAATAGGGCCATGCCACCCTTTATTCAACTATTTTCTACTGGTAGCATTCAAGATGTTTCTTTTTTTTTTTAATCTAATGTATACCTTTATATATTTATCTACAAACCAATCCTTTTATTTTTGTAGGATAAAATTATTTAATCTAAGTTTTAAAGATGCAGAAAATCATGACTTTGCATGACAATTAAAAGCTCTTTAAATTTCATTAAGTGGTGGAAATGGGAAAATGTATTTTTTAGCTCTGAGTCATAGCCCCTAGATAGACTGGGCTTTGTTTGCAAATGCATAAACAAAATTCAAACCACAAGTGCTCGCCAAACAAAGTATTAGAGTCTACGTGTATGAGGGGGCAAAGGACGTGTCATAAGAGACACATTTCCTGGTACAGGAAAATGAGCAGCTGAGGAAGGAAGCAGCTTAGGGAAGCACACTGACTCTGACGGCAAAATTCCCGACAACGAAGACTCCAATGACCTCCCAGCTTCAGAGTTCAGGTTAGGTTTACAGCTAGGCTTGGGGCTTCCCAGGTAGCTCAGATGGTAAAGAATCCGCCTGCAACACAGGAGAGACCTGGGTTCTATCCCTGAGTTGGGGAGGTCCCCTGGAGAAGGGAATGGATGCCCGCTCCAGCATTCTGGCCCGGAGAATCCCATGGACAGAGGAGCCTGGTAGGCTACAGTTCAGAGTCCGACACAACCAACACTCTCACTTTCACTTTGGGGCTAGGCTCCTGTTGGGACCAGGATTCCTTTCAAACCACGGGTTCCCTCACTTCCCTCTCTCCTTTGCTTCATCTCGTGGTTAGCTGGAGCAGTTTTTTCAAGAAGGGGATGCGGATGGTATGATTCCTGTGCCCTTACATATCTAAGGATTGCCTTCTATTGTTGTCATGCACAAAACACAACATGGCTTTTTTCTGTCTACCGCCTGCAGCATGCAGGATCTTAGTTCCCCAACCAGGGATCAAACCCGTGCCCCCTGCAGTGGGAGCACAGTCTTAGTCACTGGACCACCAGGGAAGTCCCCAACATGGCTTATTTCAAATACTTGGATCACAGCCTTTTCTTCCTCCAAATTCCACAGATACTGTATTTTTAAAGCCTTGTAGGTTGCAGTGATTCTGAAGACAACCCAATTTTGGCTTCTCTGCTGGTAACTTATGTGTGTGCATGTGTACAGAATATAAATATCATGAACTGTAAATGCACTCTCTGTCATTAAAATGGCCAGCAGCTAAAGTGTCTGCTCTGATATACTCAGAACTTATCCAAAATGCTAAGACAAAGAAGGAACTCTACATGAACTATGCCTGTGGCAATATGACCATTACATCAGTAATTGTGAGTCTTAAAGTGCCAGGGTAGTCAGGACACAGAAAATTACCCTGAGGCAATAATTTAAACATTTGATTTTATTTTTCTTGAATTGCTTTAAGTTATCCAATGCCATCAGAAGGAGTCGTCCTTCCCGACTGTTCCAGAATGCCTTGTACCATTTATTTGGGGGCAGCAGCTATTTGGTTTGTCATAGCGCCACCTGCTGGTGTACCTCGGGAAAGCAGAATCTGTAGTTGTGCTGGTATATACTGTGGGCTCGGTGAAGGCAATGGCATCCCACTCCAGTACTCTTGCCTAGAAAATCCCATGGACGGAGGAGCCTGGTGGGCTGCAGTCCATGGGGTCGCTAGCAGTTGGACATGACTGAACGACTTCACTTTCACTTTTCACTTTCATGCATTGGAGGAGGAAATGGCAACCCACTGCAGAATTCTTGCCTGGAGAATCCCAGGGACAGGGGAGCCTGGTGGGCTGCCGTCTATGGGGTCGCACAGAGTCGGACACTACTGAAGCGACTTAGCAGCAGCAGTAACAGCATACTGTGGGCTGTTGATACCTGACGTGTTAAGGGGCCCGTGATGGCTTTCTTCCTCATTGTGGCCAGTTCCACATCTGTCCAAAATCTGCCCTTCCCTTGAGCAAAAGTGGAATTTATGGAAACAATATAGGGAAATATCCTCAAACTCTAAAAGAAGGACCAACAGGCTTAAAAAGACAGAACAGAGCTACTTGTGGAATTTCAGTTGCAGAAATTGACAATGGATATTGTGACATTGCAACTAGGGTTTGAATGAGCAGAAGCACCTACCTTCAGTCTTTTTGTTAACTCTGTTAAAGTTCCAGTTCCAGAGAGAGACTGTTCTGTTGGTCTCAGGTCACATTCCCACTTCTTGGCAGGAAAGGGTAAAGAATCTGACAGTTCGTTGCACTGACTCAAGTGAGAAAGTCAAGTCCCCCAAATAGAGTCAGAATGCCTTTAACCAAAAAAAAAAAAAAAAAAGCTGAACTCATCCCTATTCAGTTTATAGGTAAACTGCCTTTCCAAGTGGATATTTGTAGGATTCTTTGTTGTTGTTGTTCCGTCAATAAGTCGTGTCCAATTCTTTGCAACCCCATGGACTGCAACACTCCAGGCTTCCCTATCCGTCGCGATCTTCCAGAGTTTGTTCAAACTCATGTCCACTGAGTCAGTGATGCCATCCAACCATCTCATCTTCTGTCACCCCCTTCTCCTGCCTTCAGTCTTTCTCAGCATTAGGGTCTTTTCCAGTGAGTCAGCTTTTCTCATCAGTTGGCTAAAGTGTTGGAGCTTCAGCTTTAGCATCAGTTCTTCCAGTGAATATTCAGGGTTGATTTCCTTTAGGACTGACTGGTTTGATCTCCTTGCTGTCCAAGGGACTCTCAAGAGTCTTCTCCAACACCCCAGTTCATAGCTTTGACTAGATGGACCTCCGTGGGCAAAGTGATACCTTTGATTTTTAATACACTGTCTAGGTTTGCCAACAAAGGTCAGTCTAGTCAAAGCTATGGTTTTTCCAGTAGTCATGTGTGGATGTGAGAGTTGGACTATAAAGAAAGCTGAGCACCAAAGAATTGATGCTTTTGAACTGTGGTGTTGGAGAAGACTCTTGAGAGTACCTTGGAGCTG
>NW_011494901.1:4752269-4758816 GCF_000754665.1 Bison bison bison
AATCTGTCCTGAATATTCATTGGAAGGACTGATGCTGAAGCTGAAACTCCAATACTTTGGCCACCTGATGCAAAGAACTGACTCATTTGAAAATACCCTGATGCTGGGAAAGACTGAAGGTAGGAGGAGAAGGGGACAACAGAGGATGAGATGGTTGGATAGCATCACTGACTCAATGGACATGAGTTTGAGTGAACTCCGGGAGCTGGTGATAGACAGGGAGGCCTGGCGTGCTGCAGTCCATGGGGTCGCAAAGAGTCGGACACGACTGAGTGACTGAACTGAACTGAGGTTTGTCACAGCTTTTCTTCTAAGGGGCAAATGTCTTTTAATTTCATGGCTGCAGTCACTGTCCACAGCGATTTTGGAGCCCAAGAAAATAAAATCTGCCCCTGTTTCCATGTTTTTCCCATCAATTTGCCATGAAGTGATGGACCCAGATGCCATGATCTTAGTTTTTTGAATGTCGAGTTTTAAGCCAGATTTTTCACTGTCCTCTTTCACCCTCATCAAGAATTTCTTCAGTTCCTCTTTGCCATAAGAGTGGTGTCATCTGCATACCTGAGGTTGTTGATATTTCTCCTGGCAATCATGATTGCAGCTTTACACTCATGTAATTCAAAATATTTTCTTTGGGTATACCTTCTTTGCGTATACCTTTCTTTGGGTCCCTTCTGTTTTTGTCTGGAACACACAAGCCCACTCAGCATGTGTACTTAGGTGCTATTCCATCCTTTATTGGACAGAGTAGCCTGGCAGGCTACTGTTCATGGAGTTGTAAGAGTCGGACATGACTTAGTGACTAAACCACCATCACCACCTTTCATATGGTATGCTATCTTCCCTAAGTTCTTAAAGAGATGGGAATACCAGACCACCTTACCTGCCTCCTGAGAAACCTGTATGGAGGTCAAGAAGCAACCGCTAGAACTGGACATGGAACAACAGATTGGTTTCAAATTGGGAAAGGAGTATGTCAAGGCTGTATATTGTCACCCTGCTTGTTTAACTTATATGCAGAATACATCATGTGAAACGCCAGGCTAGATGAAGCACAAGCTGGAATTAGATTGCCGGGAGAAATATCAATAACTTCAAATGTGCAGATGACACCACCCTTATGGCAGAAAGTGAAGAAGAACTAAAGAGCCTCTTGATGAAAGTGAAAGAAGAGAGTGAAAAAGCTGGCTCAAAACTCAACATTCAAAAAACTAAGATCATGGCATCCGGTCTCATCACTTCTTGGCAAATAGATGGGAAACAATGGAAACAGTGACAGACTTTATTTTCTTGGGCTCCAAAATCACTGCGGACAGTGACTGCAGCCATGAAATTAAAAGATGCTTGCTCCTTGGAAGAAAAGCTATGACCAACCTAGATAGCATATTAAAAAGCAGAGATATTGTCAACAAAGATCCATATAAGTCAAAGCTATGGTTTTTCCAGTAGCCATGTACAGATGTGAGAGTTGGACCATAAGAAAGCTGAGTGCCAAAGGAATGATGCTTTCAAACTGTGGTGCTGGAGAAGGCGCTTGAGAGTCCTTTGGACATCAAGGAGATCAAACCAGTCCATTCTAAAAGAAATCAACCCTGAATACTCATTGGAAGGACTGATACGGAAGCTCCAACACTTTGGCCACCTGATGTGAAGAGCTGACTCATTGGAAGAGACCCTGATGCTGGGAAAAATTGAGGGCAGGAGGAGAAGTGGGTGACAGAGGATGAGATGGTTAGATAGTATTACCAACACAATGAACATGAATTTGAGCAGTCTCCTGGAGATAATGGAGGACAGAGGAGCCCGGAGCACAACAGTCCACGGGGTCGCAAAGAGTCAGACACAACTTAGCAACTGAACAACAACAGCTTAAAAGAGAAATGGTGCAATGCTTAATGGGAAACCTAGTAAAAGGAAAAAAAGGAAGAATGTCTTTATGCCTTATTTTGCTTACTTGGAATGTAGACTCACTTTTAATTAATCAAAGTTTGCAATAAGCCACACAAAATTTCTTTGGGAATTTGAAAGATCTGTGTTTGAACACCCCATAGGTATTATGCCAGAGCTGTACAGACATCTCCAGTTGATAATAAAAATAGAAGACATTTAACCTAAACACCTCCATCTGTGGGTGTATTTTAACATCTCAATAATGTAAAAATTTTTGCCTCTGAATGTTTCCTACCCCCTTTCTTAGCTCTCCGTTTGTGGTTCTCGCACTGTAAATTTTGACCTTTCGATTATAAATATTTCCATTGTTACAGTAATAAAAACCCATGATGATATACAAGGTATCATGGTGTCAGAGCAGCAGCATTTGTTACACCTCCTCCCAAGTTCCATTAAAGAGCTAACAAAAAGAAAAGGACTACGTTGGTAATAATTCAAGATAAGAGGAGACTCACAGAAGTCCAGCTACACCATCAATAGAGATGGACTGAGGAGTAAGATTCTGGGCTTCAGCAGACTGACACAGTCTCTCTCAGAAAGCAGAAAGAGGCTCTGGCTCATTCTCACTGTCCCACATAGACAGACCCTGTTGACTGTGGAATAATCACCCAATCCACCGCTGCACACAACTGTCTTTTGAACTGTTGGGTGCCAGTCCTTCCCCTCCACCTTCAGCCATTAACGCCATTACACCTGCTGACCAATCACAGCCACCATCAAGATACAAGGCAGGTAGCACTGGTACCTACGCTAAGCCAAGTTGGGTGACCAGCACCAGCAGCCCACTCATGGGAACACATCATATACCCCATATGCACTCAGATGGCCCTGAAATGCCATCCCATGTGAGTAGTCAGGGATGACGAAGATGAAAAATATCAACAGAGGTCCGGTGTCACTGGCATGGTACTTATTCTTTGAAAGTAAGTGAAAGTGTTAGTCGCTTAGTTGTGTTCAACTCTTTGCAACCCCGTGGACTGTAGCCCGCTCGGCTCCTCTGTCACTGGGACTCTCCAGGCAAGAATACTGGAGTGAGTTGCCACTCCCTTCTCCAAGGGGTCTTCCTGACCCAGGGATCGAACCCAGGTCTCCTGAATTGCAGGTGGATTCTTTACCGTCTGAGTGTTCAGGGAAGAAATCTTGAATGAAGTGACTGTCTTACTTTGGTCAGCTCTATCAAACCACCGTAGACTGGGTGGCTTATAAACCACAGAAATTCATTTCTCACGGTTCTAGAGTCTGGAAGTCCGAGATCAGGCTGCCAGCCCTCTTCCAGGTTGCAGATGCCAATTTCTAGTGCTGTACTCACAGGCCAAAGCGGGCAAAAGACCTCGCTGGAGTTGCTTTCACTGGGCTGGCCCAGAAGTTCGTTTGGGTTTTCCTGTTACACCTTGTGGAAAACCTGATTGAACTTTTGGGCCAACCCAATATAAGGACACTAATCCCATTCAGGAGGGCTTCGCCCTCAATTACTGCCCAAAGGCCCCATATCCTAATACCATCACACTGAGATTAGAATTTCAACATAAGAATTTTGAGGGGCCCATTCAGTCCACTGAAACTTCGTATATAATCATACATTATGTATAAAAGAAATTAGAATACTAGAACTAGAGAAAGTAAAGGAATTTCCAATAACAAAAATCACCAGCTGAAACATCTGGATGAAAAGTTAAAAACCACCCAAGCCGCTTGGTGGCTGTTAAAACACAATCGTTGCCTCTTGAAAAGATAAGCCCCCAGACAACGTGCGCTGTTGTCTTTCTACTGCAGAGGGCAGCAGAGGACCAGTCTCTTCAGTGCCAGGTCCAGGACTTGAGACCAGGACCACTCAAACCATGCCCCCATTTCAAGACTGCAGTCCAAAGGGAGGAGCAGGTTCATGGTGAGGTCAAAGACTTCTATGACCCCAAAGAGCGGGTCTTCTCCCCTGTCCTTCCTGTGTGCGTCAGACTACAGAGCCAGAGCTGGTGAAAGAAAGATAACCAAGCCCAGCAAGCAGTGACTATGAAGGCTCTTGGGAATAGGGGTTATGAGGATAAATCTGAGAGCACGTTTGCTTGCTTCCTGCTCACGGCACTACCTTCTTCATACTTGAGAGTGACGCCTTTATTTCTCTCTCAGCACACAAGATATTAAGTCTTTTTCCTTAGATTATCTCTGAAGGAGTTCAGAGTATGCCACCCCAAAATATGCCTCTGTAACAAGGATTGTTTTCAGCTGAAGACAATTGAGAAGAAACAGACTTGAGAAAAAAAATTTCAGCCCTCCCTCTCTCTCTGCCAGGAAGTGCAGGACAATTCTTAATCACTGGAGACAATTCCAGATTCACCTCAGAGACAACTGCAGTGGCAGCTGCATAACAAACCTCATTAAAACAATCCTCATCTTCCATTCGGAGAAGGCAATGGCACCCCACTCCAGTACTCTTGCCTGGAAAATCCCATGGACGGAGGAGCCTGGTAGGCTGCAGTCCATGGGGTCGCTGGGAGTCGGACATGACTGAGCGACTTCACTTTCTTTTCACTTTCATGCATTGGAGAAGGAAATGGCAACCCACTCCAGTGTTCTTCCCTGGAGAATCCCAGGGACAGGGGAGCCTGGTGGGCTGCCGTCTATGGGGTCGCACAGAGTCGGACACGACTGAAGTGACTTAGCAGCAGCAGCATCTTCCATTAGTTTCCCCTGCATATTTACCTGCCTACAATTTGCTGCACCAAATGCTACTTTCTGAAAGCGAAGGTGCCACTTTTCAGCTTTTCACATGTCTGGTTTTGCACCATCACAGATTTGCCTGCAATGGATCACTCGGTGTTCTGGGAACTATTCAGATTGGATAGAAATCTGCCATTGCATTGCTACCTGTGTTTTCCTTGGTCCAGATTATCAAGTGTATGTCTGTACAGCTATATTCAAACATCTACAACAAGACATTCTACAGCACACTCAGACTCAAGATCTGCCGGTTTTCCTAACAGAAGCAGCACTGCATGGGTCTCGAATGAGTGACTACTTTGGATACATGGAAATTTTGGAAAACTACCGATCAGTGTTGCTGAGAGTCATGTGGAACATTAGAGTGCAAAGTACACAGATCATGGAACACACAGGTTTTTTTTATGTTTTATTTCTTTTTAAAGGAGACAAGGATTTGATTGTTTTCTGTGTCCATAACAACATATGCTTTGTGAATACACGATATTATAGATCAGTACTGAGAGCTTTTGAATACTAAAATAATATATTCAAGCAGGTATCAGCTCAATTGAAGTGAATTCATTTTTGTCAGTCTGCTGTTGTGTAAGGTTGTTTTGGGCTTCCCTGGTGGCTCAAATGGTGAAGAGTCTGCCTGCAATGCAGGAGACCCAGGTTCCATCCCTGGGTCAGGAAGATCTCCTGGAGAAGAGAATGGCAACCCACTCCAGTACTCTTGCCTGGAGAATTCCATGGACAGAGGAGCCTGGCGGGCTTCACTCCATGGGATTGCAAAGAGCTGAACATGACTGAGCAACTAACACACAAGAAGCACAAAGCCCCTTTCCTTTACTTGTTGCTTCTCCACAAATTTATTGTTCTTTTGTTAAGGTGCTATTATGAGCCCAAGTTCTAACACCTAATTGAGTTGCTCATCACTGAGTTTTCCCCTATGTGTACTCAGATGCACACATCAACAAACTTCTGATTGTTTTTCTCCTGTTAATCTGTCTTTTGACTATCTAATTTGCAGCACCCCAGTCAATAAATCTAACAGGGGTACAGGAAAAGTTTTTTTTTTTCCTTCCTTGCATCTCCTTCCCATCCTTCATGTTCCTCGTGCTAAACAAAGTCAATTATTATCACCGTCTCTCTCTTAGCTTTCCAGCCAAGAACTGGCACCCCTGACTCCAGGGTAGGCAGGTGAACAGGCCTGAATAATGTGAGTGGAGTGTGCTGGGGCAGCGTGGGGGGTCTCTATGGGGCTGTCTGTACATGTGGAGGGTAGAGTGGAGTCCAAAGAACTGCCTATTTCTCAACATTTAGTTCTTTTTTAATCCATCTCTCTCATTTCATTCATTTTACTTTTAAAAGTTATTATTCACTTTTAATTATACAAAGAAAAGCACAAATACATTCCCAAAGTAAAAATATTAAAGGAGTACATCAAGGCTGTATATTGTCACCCTGCTTATTTAACTTATATGCAGAGTACATCATGAGAAACGCTGGGCTAGAAGAAGCACAAGCTGGAACCAAGATTGCGGGAAGAAATATCAATAACCTCACATAGGCAGATGACACCACCTTTATGGCAGAAAGTGAAGAGGAGCTCAAAAGCCTCTTGATCAAAGTGAAAGAGGAGAGTGAAAAAGTTGGCTTAAAGCTCAACATTCAGAAAACGAAGATCATGGCATCTGGTTCCATACTTCATGGGAAATAGATGGGAAACAGTGGAAACAATGTCAGACTTTTTTTGGGGGGCTCCAAAATCATTGCAGATGGTGATTGCAGCCATGAAATTAAAAGATGCTTACTCCTTGGAAGGAAAGTTATGACCAACCTAGATAGCATATTCAAAAGCAGAGACATTACTTTGCCAACTAAGGTCCATCTAGTCAAG
>NW_011494901.1:4759132-4761097 GCF_000754665.1 Bison bison bison
AAGACTCTGATGTTGGGAGGGATTAGGGGCAGGAGGAGAAGGGGACGACAGAGGATGAGATGGCTGGATGGCATCACTGACTCGATGGACATGAGTCTGAGTGAACTCCGGGAGTTGGTGATGGACAGGGAGGCCTGGCGTGCTGCGATTCATGGGGTCGCAAAGAGTCAGACACGGCTGAGCGACTGAACTGAACTGAACAGCTATTTCCCAGAAGCTCTAAATCCCAGGCTTTTCACAGAAATAACCATCACTGCCAATTTGGCTTGCTTATTATAGGCATGTTTCTATGCTTGGGTTTCACATATACTTATGAAAGAATATAGTTTCATTTTGTCATCACTGATCATTTTTACTTTACAGATTTGACATCAGATTATACCTACTGAACTGTGACTTTCCTTTTGTTCATTCAACAATAGATTTCCGATACTGTTCGTGCAAGTTTAGAGACCCTTAGGTCTACCTCATACTCAGCATACGCTGTGTAACATTCCCTCTATGTTTGCATTGTTCATTTAAGCACTCCCATGATGATGGATAAGATCTCCCTTTAGCTCAGTTGGTAAAGAATCTACCTGCAGCGCAAGAGACCCTGATTCAATTCCTGGGTTGGGAAGATCCTCTGGAGAAAGGAAAGTCTACCCAGTCCAGTATTCTGGCCTGGAGAATGCCATGGGTCATAAAGTCTCAGACATGACTGAGCACCTTTCACTTTCACTCACACTTTCACTTTCATGATGATGGAGTTCATTAAGGTAAAGCAGCTGTTTACCACTGACAGCAAAAAAAAAAAAAAAAACCTCACCTCCACTCTGGGATCCATTTTGGTCCCACAACACGGCTTCTTCTCTGAATGACAAAGGCAATCCTGAAGAAGTCGATGTGGATACCATCTAAGTGCTGCAGAAGAGGGAACAAGGATTTTCTCAGTCTTTCCTTCAAGAAGTAGCTGTTGATGGACAACATGCAATGATCCAAGCTCAGTGAGTACACGCTGCTAAACTCTTTGATCTCACGTACACAGCTTGATGCTGCCCATCCAACCAATGTCCAGTGCTTGAGTGCTTGGCTGAATGATTACAGGTGATGAAACAAGCCATTGTAAAACTAACCAAATTATCAAGATGATGCATAAGAGATCAGAGGCATACACAATGGATTATGTGTATGATTATGGCTCAGATGTGGGTATTTTGAGCCAGGGTGGAAAGGGACCCTCACCTGTAACTATTTCCTCCAAATATACACCCTCCACAACTATTGCTATCCTCCACCCATTGAAGTCTAACAGCAAGCAGGCATAACCCAGTAAATGAAAAAATTGAGGAATGTCATCCTATCCACACAAATGTGCAAGATTTGGACAAAAGGCAAGATTTCATTTAAGCTCACGAATAGCCTCTATCAGAGATCAGTGAGATGGTGGATGTGAAAGGTAACCAAGTCTGCAAGTCCATAGTTAAGGTAAAGAGGGTCCTGGACCATACCTGTCTTTTGCTGTTAACCAGTCATATGATACAGATCATGGCATCTGGTCCCATCACTTCATGGGAAATAGATGGGGACACAGTGGAAACAATGTCAGACTTTATTTTGGGGGGCTCCAAAATCACTGCAGATGGTGACTGCAGCCATGAAATTAAAAGATGCTTGCTTCTTGGAAGAAAAGTTATGACCAACCTAGATAGCGTATTGGAAAGCAGAGACATTACTTTGGCAACAAAGGTCCATCTAGTCAAGGCTATGGTTTTTCCTGTGGTCATGTATGGATGTGAGAGTTGGACTACAAAGAAAGCTGAGTGCCGAACAATTGATGCTTTTGAACTGTGGTGTTGGAAAAGACTCTTGAGAGTCCCTTGGACTGCAAAGAGATCCAACCAGTCCATTCTAAAGGAGATCAGCCCTGGGTGTTCTTTGGAAGGACTGATGCTAAAGCTGAAACTCCAGTACTTTGGCCACCTC
>NW_011494901.1:4761197-4767152 GCF_000754665.1 Bison bison bison
AAAGGATGAGATGGCTGGATGGCATCACCGACTCGATGGACGTGAGTCTGAGTGAACTCCGGGAGTTGGTGATGGACAGGGAGGCCTGGCATGCTGCGATTCATGGGGTCTCAAAGAGTCGGACACGACTGAGCGACTGAACTGAACTGAACTGAGTCATATGATAGAGTACAGATTAGCCTCAGCAATGTTCTTCAAGTCACCAACAAGAAGGACATGCCACACAAAATCAAAGCCTCTTGGCTCCTCTATACCTACTTGCCATATCATCATACTGTTTTTCAACTATTACAAATAATATGGGAAAGAATTCCAGCTTCACTGACTGACCACACATAAACTCAAGAAGCTTCACGTCAGTCCTATGAAGATCTTCCTGTTCCTTCCTGTTTAGTTGCATCACATGAATAGTTCTGAAGAACAGTAGTTCTGACTTTGGTTCGAATTTCTCAGGTAAAACCCTAAAGTTTGCATTCCACCGGTTTTCAGAATATTACCATTCAGTTTTATTAAAAGAGAGTGACGGCATCTTTAGCACTCCGGTTATGGTCTGCAGAGCTCCTTGTAAATCCAAATCCTCAGTATATTGGTTACAACCTGGAGCTCACCACTAGCCAGAATAATCAGCTTGCTGTCTTGGTCGCCATAAGAAGAAAGTTTAGAGGAAGCCTGTTGTTAACAGCTGAGCAAGACAACCTCCCAAAACTTGCTCAGGACGTAGAAGCTGCCCAAGTCTTAGAAATTAATGGAGCTATAACTCTTGACAGAATTCCTTCACTCTAAAAATTAGGATGTGGCAGCATGACACTACAGTTTTTTTTTCCCCGAATGTGTGAGAATGATCCACTTTTCAGTTGAGTTCACTAGCTCTCTCTCTCTTTCCTCAAAACAGAGCCAGTGACTTCAAATAAGCACACTGGGCTTGGACTTAATTGACCATCTTCAGAATAACCCCAACTGTAGGTAGAATGTCTCGGCTATGGTGGTGGCTTAGTCATGTCCGACTCTTGTGATCCCCATGGTCTCCCACCAGGCTCCTCTGTCCGTGGGATTACCTGGGCAAGAAGACTGGAGCGGGTTACCATTTCCTTCTCCAGGGGATCTTCCCAACCCAGAGATCGAACCCACATCTCCTTGCAGGTCATTTCTTTACTGCCAAGCCACCAGGGAAGCTGAAACATGAGACCATGCCCACCATCCAGATGCTGATCAGTTTGCTGCTTGGCAGCCAGATCTGGGATGTGGCTATGACATTATGAGTGAACTCCCACAGCTGTTCATCAACTGTCCTAGTCTGATACTAATCCATGACTTATGAACAGGAGTGACAATACAAATGGACTTGGGGACTAATTCCAGGGAAAGAAAGCACAAGCATGGATCATAAGATAGACTTTTTAAAACACTGCTGCTGCTGCTAAGTCGCTTCAGTTGTGTCCGACTCTGTGCGACCCCATAGACTGGAGCCCACCAGGCTCCCCCGTCCCTGGGATTCTCCAGGCAAGAACACTGGAGTGGGTTGCCATTTCCTTCTCCAATGCAGGAAAGTGAAAAGTGAAAGTGAAGTCGCTCAGTCATGTCTGACTTCCAGCGACCCCATGGACTGCAGCCCACCAGGCTCCTCTGTCCGTGGGATTTTCCAGGCAAGAGTACTGGAGTGGGGTGCCATCGCCTTCTCCTAAAACACTAGCGTTTGTTTAACAAATAATAAGTTCAAAAAATAGAATGGACCTTGCTTGCTTTGAAGTTGATCTTTAATGTTTTGTTTTGGGTAATGGTTAGTTTTTAAAGTTAGCTTTAAATAGTGTTACAGCAATTTCTAATTTTTAAGAAACAAGTAATAATATAAAACAAAGTTTGGCAAATTAATCCCTACATGCCAAATCCAGCCCACTATCTGTTTTTGTACAGCCCCCCAAGGCTTCTCTCATGGCTCAGCAGTAAAGAATCTGTCTGCCAAGCAGGGATACGGCTTCAATCCCTAGGTCAGGAAGATCCCCTGAAGAAGGAAAGAGCAACCCACTCCAGTATTCTTGCCGGGGAAATCTCATGGACTGGCGGGCTACAGTCCATGGGGTTGCAAGGGTCGGACATGACTTAGTGATCAAACCACTATCCCAAGATTAGATTGGTTTTTACTTTTTAAAATGTTTTGGGGGGGAAAGTCAAAAGAAGAATGATATGTAATGATATGTGCAAATTATATGAAATACACAGGTGGCACAGTGGTAAAGAATCTGCCTGCCAGTGCAGGATGCACAAGAGACATGGGTTCGATCCCTGGGTCAGGAAGATCCCCTGAAGAAGGAAATGGCAACCCACCCCAGCTTTCTTGCCTGGAAAATCCCATGCACAGAGGAGCTTGCAGGCTATAGTCTATGAGGTTGCAAAGAGTCAGACGTGACTGAGTGACTGAGCACCACCAAATAAAGTTTTACTGAAACATCACTCATTAGCCTACAGATGTTCTAACTTGCTCTGATAAGATGCTTCAGGAGAAAATGAAATTATAAAACAGTTCTGATGCCACATAAATTTTCAAATTGATGAAAATTTTAACATATACTGATGAAACTTTTGATACATACTGATAAGTTGCCCTCCAGAATACAATTTACAATCCCGCCTGCAGTATATCACATGTCCTTGTATATCTATTTCTCCATATCCTTGCCAACATAGTAATTTCACTGATCTGACTGGTGAGAAATGATGTCTCTATATATGTAGTTTCCTGCTGACTAGTGCCAAGGAACATCTTTTTATGCTTCTTGGTCAGTGTGCATCTCTTCTTCTGTTAATTGTCCATTAACATCTTTGACTTATTGAAATAAATCTTTTACTATCTTTTAATTTGTATTTCACTGGTTGCTAGAATGGTAAGTGTTCTTTAATAGTCTATTGGTCATTTTTATTTCCTCTTCTGTGAACTGCTTGTTTATATCTTTGCCAATTTTTCTACTGTGTTGGTTGCCTGGTTCTTATTAATCCTGAATTCTTAAGATTTACTGTTGTTAAGGGGGGTCTCAAAGTGCAGTCAGTTTTCAGAAAGCAAACATAATCTGACGCAACCATCTAAATTAAACTCCTGTCCAAGCCAGCCCTGGGGTTAGCATACTGCCCCTTTTCTATGTTGTACACCTACAGTAAAGCGCAGAAAACTGCCAGATAATAAATTGGCTATCTCCGCCAGCAAATGCCACATGCCTCTTCTTTCCTCTTCTAATAAGCTATCCAAAAAAAGAAGGAAATGGATCATTAAAAATAGCTGCTGGTTTTATCAGCATCACTCAATAATAATCAAAATCAGTTTCCGGCTCAGACAGCAATGGCGTGTATTAGACCTCCTCTTTGTGTACAGTAATGTTGGTAATTCCTTAAGAGGCTAGCAAAGGACTTTCTAGACCTTCCTGGTGATGGAGGGATGGGAGGAGGAGGTACTGAGCAAGACCAGATCAGCCCACCAGGGAATAAGGTGCTAGAAGGGATCCAAGTTAAAGTCCTTAGAGACTGCCATGGTCAACCCAGGGAATAGGGATGAGTTGACAAGCCCAGAGGCAAGGAACGGGGCCAAAGGTAGGAAACCAGATTTAGGACACAGACGATCTGGAAAGAAAGGGGAGGAGGGAGAGATGCAGAGCGAGCCCTGGAAGCTTGCTGTTCCAGGTCCCCAAACTGCTGCTATAGCATCTGCAAGACAGCTTACCTGAGTCCTCAGGTGGAGTGACTGAAGTTTTCCACTCTCATTGGGCAACTCATAGAACCATTGGCCCCTCCCCAGAGAGATGGACTCATTGGCCTGGGGTGGAGCCCAGGCATCCATATTTTATAAAATATGAAGCTAGGGTTGAGAAGTAGGCTTAAAGAGTCAGTCGGCTTACTTAGAAGGAAGAGAGCTTCCCTGGTGGCTCAGACAGTGAAGAATCCACCTGCAGTGCGGGAGACCTGGGTTCAATCCCTGGGTTGGGAAGATCCCCTGGAGAAGGGAAAGGCTACCCGCTCCAGTATTCTTGCCTGGAGAATCCCCATTGGCAGAGGAGCCTGGTGGGCTACAGTCCATGGGGTCTCAAAGAGTCAGACATGACTGAGTGACTAAGCACAACAAACAAAAACAAGGAGGAAGAGATGTGGCCACAGTCTTGTATATGTTACAGTCACCCCTCAATTTCTGGGGGGATTGTTCCCAGGACCCCCATGGATACCAAAACCCAAAGATGCTCAAGTCACTTGTTTTAAATGGCATAATATTTGTATAAAACCTACTCACATCATCCCACAGACTTTAAGTCATCTCTACATTACTTATAATACCTAATGTGATGCAAATGTGCTAGCTAAATAGCTGCCTGTGTGTGGCAAATTCAAGTTTTGTTCTTTGGAACTTTCTGGAATTTTTCCTCTGTTTTAAATTTGTGGTTGATTGAATCCAGAGATGTGGAACCTGTGGATATGGAGGGAGGGGGCCAACTGTAATAACTGCTGTGCTCAGAAGCCCGGCCCTGGATGGACAGCTGCTCTGGACCACCCAATGTCAGGCTTGAGAGGGAAATCAAACCCAAGTGCCCCAAGAGAGAAGTCTGTGCCCCAAAGTGTGCTACCATGAATTACCCTAGGAAACATGGCTGAAGGGGCTGGTTTGAACAGAAGAATGTGTTCCGTGACATCCCCAGGAGCTCAACTGATGAAGCCCAACTATGTCAATTTGTTTCAGTCAGAAATATAGATGGATTGCTTAGCAGAGAACGCTGGGCTAAGAATGTGCATTAAGAAATCACTAAGAGCTGCTATGGATTGGAATGCGCCCCTAAATTCAAATATTGAAGCCTTAGCCCTCATCGTGATGGGATTTGGAGATGGGGCCTTTGGAAGAGTTAGGTTTAAATGAAGTCACAAGGCTGGGTCCCTTGTGATGGAATTAGTGCCCATATAAGAGGAGACACCAGAGAACTTGCCCTCTTTCTCTCTCTCTCCTCCTCGTAAGGACACAGCAGGAAGGCAGCTGTGTATAAGCCAGGAAGAGAATCTTCACCAGAAAATGACCATGCTGGCACTTTGATCTTGGACTTGTAGCCTCCAGAACTGTGAGAACATACATTTCTACTGTTGAAACAAATATTCTGTTGTGATCATTTGTTATGGCAGCCCCAGCTGACTGATACAAGAGCCATGGGAATGGGCCACATCACACAAAGAGAGATCAGAGAGTGAGATGAGAAACAGATCAAGAACAGATGGGAGCCTAACAGTTAGGGCAGAGTAAAGAGATCCAGGGAAGAGCAAGAAAGCCACCAAAGAGACAGAAAGGAAATGAGGAATGTGCCAAGAGAGATCTGAAGAAGGCAGGGGTGCTATGCCGAAGCACAGTATGGGGAAGGAGAAAGGCCCTTCAGACCTTCTGCAGTGAAGTCATTGCTAACCTCAGAGACAATTCCAGGCAAAAGAGAGAGGCCCTTCTCTCCTTCCTTTTGCAGGGCAGGCTGCCTGACCCTGCTTGGCCCAGCTATGGGGCCTGAGGCTTGTGGGCTGGAGAGTAATGTTTTAGCAGCTCCTTCTACAGCAGCTGGTCCATCAGGATGCTCTGCTGCCTGTGTCTAAGAAGAAACAAACAGTGCTTAGTGCACCTCCAGATTGTCTGGTCAGACTGCTTGGCAGGCCTTAAGCTCATGTGCGTGTGCTAAGTTGCTCAGTCGTGTCCGACTCTTTGCAACCCCACGGACTGTAGCCTACCAGGCTCCTCTGTCCATGGGATTCTCCAGGCAAGAATACTGGAGTGGGTTGCCATGCCCTCCTCCAGGGGATCTTCCTGACCCAGGGATTGAACCCTCGTCTTCTCCATCTCCTGCACTGCAGGTAGAGTCTTTATCGCTGAGTCAGCTGGGAAGCCCCGGCCTTATGTTCATGTCCTAAGTTACTAGCTGGAACTCCACTGAGGTTGGAGCCCAGCTCCCACTCCCA
>NW_011494901.1:4767252-4774079 GCF_000754665.1 Bison bison bison
GCTATCTGCTGCTGGCTCCTTTCTTAGGGGCTGGTTCTTCCTTCCCTTACATTAGCTTAGTAAATCTCTGATTTATACTTTGGACATTTAGATGCAACCAAGAGTATCTTGGCCCCCTTCCTCATTGCGTCATTGTCTCATGTTGGTTTCCAGTCTTTACACTGCCCCATTTCCTCTGTCCTGAGAACCCCAATCATGCTGTGGGGTAGGGGCCCAGCATTGGTAAGCAGGCACTCACACTCTTCTCTGAGGTGCTGTCCTGACTGGCCTTTCCGAGTGCCTCGATGCCCTGACAATACAGGAGCTCTTTCATTTTTTAAAAAATCTTAACAGGCATGCAACACATTTATCTCAATCACAAGTCAACAGAGGAAATTCAAACACTTAACAGAGTAAATACGAGAGCTGTCTCCAGGCTGCAATAACCTTCTTGCTGGAACGCAAGCAGACATAACAAACTCCTCTCATCTCCGTCCCACTACATCCTTCACACTAGGCCCATTGCCTGTCGTTCTTGGACCCTGGTGATCCCTGCAATGAATAAACAATTAGGCTTGAAGCAAGTTTCCGGACGAAGCTGAGCCCACGCTGCCTGTGGCCTGATCTGTGATGAATGATCAGGGATCTTGGGAAATGTTGTGCGTCATATTTCACCCAGGGAATCATTTCTAGGTGTTAACTTTTTTAAAAAGTGATTTCTAAGAGAAATCACCACCCTCGTTCAGTTTTGTAGGGTCCTTTGATATGTTCAGACGAAGGAGAGTCCTGCGTAATCGTTCTGAACCTGTGGACAGTCTGTTAAGGTCTAATGGGTATTGGACCAAGCCTGATGGATGCAGGGGGGGTGGTGCAGGGCATTCCAGCCCAGTTTGCTGCAGACCCCAAGGACAGTTAGATGAGCCCTGTGTCTTCTGTCACATCTCTCGTAAAGAGGGCAGAAGTGAAATCCAAACCAGGGCCTCTGCTGCTGAAAACCTGAATACACAGAAAGGCTATGATTTTCTCTGGCCCTGGCAAAACTGCTAAACTGCCTCAGTTTCTCCCCAAGGGTGGATGGAGGATGCAGCATGGAGCAGCTGCAGCATTTATCTATCCTGATCCTCTTCTATGCAGATAGACACCTCCGCTCCCCCCCAGCCCCTGCCTCCTGCCCTGAGCCCCCCTGTTCCAAGAGAAGAGTGGACAGCCCATCAACCCAAAGATCAGTATCTCCAAGAAATGATGTTGGACCTCCTTCCTCAAAACCTGGATGTTACTGCTTGCTAACGATGTCTCCACCTACTTGAGCCATTATCCACCCTGACAACAAACTACTATATATGGAAAGTTAACATGTCAAAGTGCATTAACAGATGTCATTTGTTGATCCAACCTGAGTGTACAGTGTTATGCACATGGTTTGAAACAATAAAACTGGACTATTAAGATCATATTTTTAAAAACCTGGATATTGCTAAGTACCTCCAACTGTCAGATTCTATCTGCTTCTTCAGGTCCTAGGTATTGATCTTTGAGCGCCGTGTCTATTTTTCTTGTCCTACCCCATAATCCTTGGGTGAATGAAGAATACAATATTATATACAAATGCAGATACAGCCTGGGAAATCTGCCTCACTAAAGCAGATGAAACTGTGCACACTGACCTCTATTCTACCATCTCACTGAGCCCAGCATCAGGACCAAAGACATGCCAATTACTTTCCGAGTTGCCTGGGCCAGAGGCTCATTAGTGGAGTAAGGGATGAGAGTGATGGCAGAGAACAGGCCGCCCACTGCTCACAGGTAGCAGCTGCCAAGCGTCAGAACGGGCCTGGAGGAGAGAGTGGGAACATCGCGTCCCCATCCTGGTTCGGTCCCCGGGTGACTGTGGGACTTGGTTCTTCCTCTGCCTCACCTCCCTCCTCGGCGGTAGGAGAACACTGGCTGCCGCCCAGGGAGGGCCAGGTTGAGAAGTCCCTAATGAGGGACTTGGCAGAGCTGATAGCTGTCCTGTGTGGAACAGCACGTTCCTGCTAGCCCACATCCCCCGCCTCCCCTCAGGGAGAGCAGCGGCTGGCGGCTCACAGCACAGACACCCACAGACCTGTCAGCTCCGGGAGCCCCCTGGGGGGTCTGGAGGCCACTCACTGGGTGGTTGCTGCACATAACAACATAATGCCTGTGCTCCTGCTTCCTCCAGTGATAACTCATTTACTTAGAGACTTAATAAAAGCCAAGCATCACCTCGTTGCCAGCTCACCACAGTGGTGCTCATTCTATTAGCACTGCTGAGGTTTTGCTGAGCTTCTTTTTGATTCAGGGAGTTACTGAGAGGCTCATGGCCAATGCACGTGAGTGGGGTGACTGGTCGGGGAACACTTCTGCCTGCCCAAGTGGTGGGGAAAGTTCAACTCTAGGTCCATCTTTTAACTTGCTTCTCTCCACTTGACATTTTGTTTTGTGTCACTTAAATTGTCCCTCTCCTGAGGCTGTGGAAAACAGGGAACCCTACTGCACTGTTGGTGGGAATATAAATTGATACAGCCACTACAGAGAATAGTGTGGAGATTTCTTAGCAAACTAGCAATAAAGCTACTATATGACCCAGCAATCCCACTACTGGGCATATATCCTGAGAAAACCATAACTGAAAAAGACACGTGTACCCCAGTGTTTATTATAGCACTACTTACAGTAGCTAGGATATGGAAGCAACCTAGATGCCCATCAACAGATGAATGGATAAAGAAGTTGTGATGTATATATACAATGAAATCATACTCAGCCATAAAAAAGAATAAATTTGAGTCAGTGCTAATGAGCTGGATGGACCTAGAGCCTATTATACAGAGTGAAGTAAGTCAAAAAGAGAAAGACAAATATTGTATGTTAATGCATATATATGGAATCTAGCAAAACGGCACTGATGATCCTATCTGCAGGGAAGGAATGGAGACACAGATGTAAAGAACGGATGTGTGAACCCAGTAGGGAAAGGAGAAGTGAAGTGAAGTGAAATATTAGTCGCTCAGTCGTGTCCAACTCTTTGCGCCCATGGACGGTAGCCTGCCAGGCTTCTCTGTCCTTGGAATTCTCCAGGCAAGAATACTGGAGTGAGTTGCCATTCCCTTCTCCAGGGGATCTTCCTGACCCAAGGATAGAACCAGGGTCTCCTGCATTGCAGGCAGATCCTTCACTTTTTGAGCTACAGGGTAGTCACAGTGGGACAAATTGAGAAAGTAGCATTCACATATATACTCTATCACATCAGAATGGCTGCTATCCAAAAGTCTACAAGCAATAAATGCTGGAGAGGGTGTGGAGAAAAGGGAACCCTCTTACACTGTTGGTGGGAATGCAAACTAGTACAGCCACTATGGAGAACAGTGTGGAGATGCCTTAAAAAAATGGAAATAGAACTGCCTTATGACCCAGCAATCCCACTGCTGGGCATACACACCAAGGAAAACAGAATTGAAAGAGACACATGTACCCCAATGTTCATCACAGCACTGTTTACAATAGCCAGGACATGGAAGCAACCTAGATGTCCATCAGCAGATGAATGGATAAGAAAGCTGTGGTACATATACACAATGGAGTATTACTCAGCCATTAAAAAGAATACATTTGAATCAGTTCTAATGAGGTTGGATGAAACTGGAGCCTATTATACAGAGGGGAGTAAGCCCCAAAGAAAAACACCAATACAGTATACTAACGCGTATATATGGAATTTAGAAAGATGGTAATGATAACCCTGTATGTGAGACAGCAAAAGAGACACAGATGTATAGAACAGTCTTTTGGACTCTGTGGGAGAGGGCGAGGGTGGGATGATTTGGAGGAATGTCATGGAACCATGTATAATATCATATAAGAAACGAATTGCCAGTCCAGGTTCGATACAAGATCCTTGGGGCTGGTGCACTGGGATGACCCGGAGGGATGGTACAGGGAGGGAGGTGGGAGGGGGGTTCAGGATGGGGAACACGTGTACGCCCGTGGCAGATTCATGTTGATGTGTGGCAGAACCAATACAATATTGTAAAGTAATTCGACTCCAATTAAAATAAATAAATTTAAATTAAAAAATAAATAAATAAACAGATAGCTAGTGGGAAGCTGCTATATAATACAGGGAGTCCAACCTGGTGTTTTGTGATGACTCTGGAGGGATGGGGTGCAAGAGGGAAGGGAGGCTCAAGAGGGAGGATATATAGATATAATTATGATTGATTTGCATTGTTGTATGGCAGAAACCAGCACAACACTGTAAAGCAATTATCCTCCAATTAAAAATAAATTATCCCTCTGTTGGGTGAGACTGGACCTTGGGTTACAAGGAATTATTTTGACGCAGGGAAGCTGCATCAGGCATTCCATAATGGACAGCATTCTGATTGCCAGAGCCTCACTTCTGGCAGCTCCCTGTCTCTCTGTCCTTGCCCTCCTGGTTCCTTCTCCCTCAGGAACAGCAGTGGTGACCACTCGGTGCTGGAACCCATAACTGCATGATGAGTTCCTGCCTCGTAGTGATTATTAGGAGGAAGGGTAATAATTGTTTTTGCCTGTATTCTCGTTCATGTGATCAGAGACCCAGAAATGACAAATTCTGCCCTGCAATCACATCCACTCCCTACTACAAGAGTCTAGGAAGGTACGTGCAAGGTGCAGAGGCAGAATGAACAACTGATGACCAGCTCTCAAATGCCTGACATTCTGAAAAGAGCTCTGTGAAAAATGCAGAGTAGATTCTCCTTGAGACAGACCTGCACTGGCCTCACTCTTCCCTGTACACTCCATCTAGGAATTAACAAGTTCAGAAGCACTTACAGAAGGGAGTAAAGAGAAAGACGACCCTCAGAGCCCCTCAGGGTCCAACTATCCAACTCCTTAGACTCAACATGAAAGAGGAAGACGTGTCCATTTACAAATTCTACAGCGGGGCGAATGGAAAAGAACAAGAGAGAGGCGGGGGACCCCAAAATAGCACCTTTCAAGGCACAAAGCCCCCCACACGCATAAGTCATTGTCTGGGACTCAGTTCCATCATCAGATTAGCAAGGCTTCAGCCCCTGAGGAGGTGGACGAAGGTCAGTGCTCCTGAGTGGGATGAAGAGGAAGCAGTGTTCCTTCCCTCACTACTGACATCATCGCTGTTGTTGTCATCAAGCCTAGACAAGCACCCCCATGTCTATGCAGCCATTCTGGGGGACCACTGCTTATTTACCCTGCTTCTCCCATGGACTCAGCATGATGCATGGTACTCTACAACCTGAACAGAGTTCTCCCCAGTGATTAGAACTCAGACAGCACTATTAACTCAGACATTACACTTCAGGATGCAACTAGGATTGGAAGGGTACATTGAAACTGGCCAGTGAAGCCCCAAAGACAGACCTGGAAATGGAATTCCTCACGTGGTAGAGCAGGTTCTCAGCGTCAGGTCAAGGGGAAAACTCCGTCTAAGAAATTAATCCTGGTGCTTAGACAGTGAGGAGCCTAAAGTCCAGCCAAAATCAACAGGGATATGCTGCCAAGCAGACAAGCACACAAAACCCACCAGGGATGAAAAGAGGTGGTGAAAAGGGAGGGAAGATGACAGAAAGGGTGAGAAAACATTCAAGATAAAATCTAAATGTTCCTATCAGATACAGTATTCCAAAGACCTGGAGACCACCCTCCAGCAGCGGAGGCCAGACTTCTCCTCAGGTAAGATTCATTCTTTACTACACAATAAAGTAAAGTAGCTCCATGTCCATAGCATCTCATACCCCCAGATGACTTCAGTCTAGGCCAACACAATTAAGGTCAAGCAATAAACTCACAAAGCTAAGCAAGCCCTTGAGAAATTAAGCCGTAATGTGACATAGCCAATGGAAACAAACAATAGATTTAGACCTCTAGAGGCTGACGGTACTGGAACTCTCAGACTCAGAACATAGAGTAGCTACACAGAAAATATCTAAATAAATGAATAATAGAATTTGAAATGTGAACAAAAAATCAAGATACCATAAGGAATAGCAGGCACATTTGGAAAAGAACTAATGGAACTTATAAAAATAAGACGGGAATTAGTAAACTGGAAAACAGAGGTTAAGAGATTACCCACTCTATCACAGAGAGGTTAGTGTATGGAAAATATGAAAGGGTGAAAGGAGTTATTCAGAATAGATTGAGAAGGTTTAAATGTTTGAGAATGTGTCTTAATCAGGTGCGGTGGGAAATGCAGACACAGAAATGACTATCATGAAGGAAGAAATTGTTTCACCCACAGATCCCGAGAAACAGAAGACATAACATGCCATGCTCGACCACACGGGGAAGCCCTGGGTTGGTTAGAAGTTGGAGGGAGCAAGGGGGAAATACAGGCAAGAGCTTTTATTATGGTTTCCTTAGGAAGGAGTAGGTGGGCAGGGCAGGCAGGCTTAGGGTTGGCCACACTGAATAATTTCCGGGCGCTACATGTCTGGTACCTTGCCTCAGGTGATTAGGGCAGGAGGACAAGAGTTCAACAGAGAAGGTGGTGGGGCGTGTGGGCTTTGCACTGGTTAGTTTCCTTGTGAACGGCACACTCCCAGGTGAGTCATTTACTGTCTCTAGGAACTAGCTATCCCTGACAGGGGCAATCTCTCCTGGGTCAGCAAGTCCCAAGACATCAAAGCACTAAGAAATATAAAAAATAAAAACCATGATTAATACACAAATGTATATCTAACATGAGTATGAGGGGAAGAAAAGAATACCAAAAAAGAGACAGTGTCTGAAGAGATAGTGACTGAAATTTTCCAGAACTGGTGATAATCATCAATCTACAATACAACATATCCCAAAAAAGCAGG
>NW_011494901.1:4774179-4776016 GCF_000754665.1 Bison bison bison
TGGGGGCGGGGGTGGGGGGGAGGAGAAATTCACACCTAGATATGTTGTAGTGACATAGAACCAGAAAGACAAGAGAAGACATTGAAAAGTAGTCAGAGAACAATGCGTAGTTAGAAGAGAAATAAAAATAGCTATCAATTTAGAGCTGTATTCCCAACAAGACTATCACTCAAGAATGAGAATGTGGTCCTGGTTCCAGGCAAGACAGAGCAAACACATTAGTATCATCTCTCATTAAATGCAGCTATAAACCATGGCCAGAATGTATGGGACATCTATCTGAGGAATCTTTAAAGTAAACGATAGATAACAGAAAGATTGGGGAAGGAGGTCAAACAGCTCAACATTAAAAAAAAAAACAAAAACACAGTTACAAAAAAGGGGGAAGCAGAAGACCTAAATTAACATTTTTCCAAAGAAGATATATAGATGGCCAATAGGCACATGAAAAAAATGCTCAACACCACTAATTTTAAAGAAAAGGAAATCAAAACTACAATGAGGTGTCACCTCACATCGATCAGAATGGCCATCATTAAAAAGTCTACAAACAATAAATGTTGGAGAATGTATGGAGGAAAAGGAACCCTCCTACACTCTAGGTGGGACTATAAGTTGGTACAACCACTATGGAGACAGTATGGAGGTTTCTTAAAAAACTAAAAGTAGAGCTACCATATGACCCAGCAATCTCACTCCTGGGCATACATCTGGAGACAATTATAATTCAAAAAGATACATGCACTCACTATGTTGACAGCACATTATTTACAATAGCCAAGACATGGAAGCAACCTAAATGTCCATCAACAGATGCGTGGATAAAAAAGAGGTGGTACATATATACAATGGAATATCACTCAGCTATGAAAAAGAATGAAATAATGCCATTAGCAGTAACATGGATGGACCTAGAGATTATCATACTAAGTAAGCCATTCAGAGAAAGACACATATATGATACTGCTTATATGTGGAATCTCAACACACACACACACACACACACACACACACACACACATGAACTTATTTACAAAACAGAAATAGACCACAGACATAAAAAACAAACATAGTTACCAAAGGGGTGCGGGGGAGGGATAAATTAGGAGGCTGGGATTAAAATACACACACTACTATATATAAAACTGATAACCAGTGAGGACTGCTACAGCACAGGGAACTCTACTCAATACTCTGTAATAACCTATATGGGAAAAGAATCTGAAAAAGAATAAACATGTGTATGTGTATAACTGAATCACTTTGCTACACACCTGAAACTAACACAACATTGTAAATCAAATATGCTCCAATATAAAATTTAAAAAAATTTTTTTAACTTACTAAGGTACAGACTTTTGGTATAAGATAACTAAGCCATGGGATGCAAAAATATATAAATAAAAAGTTATTGTCTAGAAGAGTTATAAAAAACAGAAAATACTCAGAAACAAATCTAAAAGTGATATATGAGACCTACAAGGAGAAAAAATTTTAATTTAATTGGAGTGCATTAAAGAAAGCCTAGTCAGTGAGATATGCCATGTTTAATAGGACAAGTTAATATTATAAGGATATCAATATAATCCAAACTGATTTACAGATTCAATAAAGTTAATCAAAATCCCAACAGATTTATTTTCAGAGGTCTTAGAAAGCCAGTTCTAAGATGTGTTGCAAACATCCGCTGGATCATGGAAAAAGCAAGAGAGTTCCAGGAAAATATCTATTTCTGCTTTATTGACTATGCCAAAGCCTTTGACTGTGTGGATCACAACAAACTGTGGAAAATTCTGAAAGAGATGGGAATACCAGACCGCCTGACCTGCCTCTTAAG
>NW_011494901.1:4776116-4779157 GCF_000754665.1 Bison bison bison
AACCTATATGCAGGTCAGGAAGCAACAGTTAGAACTGGACATGGAACAACAGACTGGTTCCAAATAGGAAAAGGAGTACGTCAAGGCTGTATATTGTCACCCTGCTTATTTAAATTATATGCAGAGTACATCATGAGAAACGCTATGCTGGAAGAAGCACAAGCTGGAATCAAGATTGCCGGGAGAAATATCAATAACCTCAGATATGCAGATGACACCACCCTTATGGCAGAAAGTGAAGAAGAACTGAAGAGCCTCTTGATGAAAGTCAAAGAGGAGAGTGAAAAAGTTGGCTTAAAGCTCAACATTCAGAAAACTAAGCTCATGGCATCTGGTCCCATCACTTCATGGGAAATAGATGGGGAAACAGTGGAAATAGTGTCAGACTTTATTTTGGGGGGCTCCAAAATCACTGCAGATGGTGATTGCAGCCATGAAATTAAAAGATGCTTACTCCTTGGAAGGAAAGTTATGACCAACCTAGATAGCATATTGAAAAGCAGAGACATTACTTTGCCAACAAAGGTCCGTCTAGTCAAGGCTATGGTTTTTCTAGTAGTCGTGTATGAATATGAGAGTTGGACTGTGAAGAAAGCTGAGCACCGAAGAGTTGATGCTTTTGAACTGTGGTGTTGGAGAAGACTCTTGAGAGTCCCTTGGACTGCAAGGAGATCCAACCAGTCCATTCTGAAGGAGATCAGCCCTGGGTGTTCTTTGGAAGGAATGATGCTAAAGCTGAAACTCCAGTACTTTGGCCACTTCACGTGAAGAGTTGATTCATTGGAAAAGACTCTGATGCTGGGAGGGATTGGGGGGCAGGAGAAGAAGGGGACGACAAAGGATGAGATGGCTGGACGGCATCACCGACTCAATGGACGTGAGTTTAAGTGAACTCTGGGAGTTGGTGATGGACAGGGAGGCCTGGCATGCTGCAATTCATGGCGTCACAAAGAGTCGGACACGACTGAGCAACTGAACTGACTGAACTGAAGATGTATATGGAAGAACAAAGGATCGAGAATAACCAAGACACTTCTGAAGAAAATTTGGTTGAGGGGACTGTCCTAGCAGACACCAAGGTTTATTATAAAACTTTAATTATTAAAAACAGCGTGATATCAGCACAGAAATTGATAAGCTGACGAACAAAACAAAAAGATGCCTTACAATCAGGTCCATGTACCTGTGGAATCTTGACTATACTACAAAGGTGGCATTGTAGATCATGACAAATAACCTCCCTCTGTCTAAAAGGAATTGAAACAGCTGTGATAGGGACAGAGTAAAGGGACAAGATAGGTAATTAAATAGTTAATCCCACCAGTGGATAGTAAGTAAAGAAAAAATATGGGGGATCCCTGTAAGATAATGGTCACTCAAGAAAGCAGGTTTGCTTAACCACAAAACCAAGAGGCTTGCCTAGCAACAAAATCATGTCGCTGAGGCGTGAGACATGCTCCAAACCATAACACAGCGGTGGCATGAGACCCACACCCTGCCCAGTGAGTTCAGTAAGTTAATGATTCCTAGGACACACTCCTCTGCACAGCCTAAAAGCAAAAGTATAAGGAAAATGTGACCTTACACTAAAACCTGAGATGACTTACCGTTTTTAGCATATATTACTGCTTTTTTTGCTCATTTCCATTGTGCCATGACAGTCCAGCTTGACCATATAAAGACAAGAAAACTCCCCCACCCAATACGGGACATGGCATCTACTCAAAAAAGGGGAAGAAGGTGGTCTTTTCCCCATTCTCACTTTTTCTTTGATTATAAACTGTAGCCTACTAAGTTCCTGGGGCACAGAACCTCTCACTCACCTGCTTGTAAGCCCCACAAGCGTCCTATTCTGTTCAATCACTTCTTATCTAAATGCTCCCTTTCACTGAATTCTTCCTGCCTTGAAACATAAAGTACCAGAGCTCCCCAAGCCCTCCAAAATGCCGCCTCGCGGTTTCAGTTGATCAGTCATGGAGGGAAAATGAAATAGGATCCCTGCCTCTGGAATTTAGCGATTCCACATAGATTAAGGCCTCGAGTCTGAAAGGCCAAACCTCAAAGCTATCAGGAGAAAATGCGGGCATACATCTTTCTTGCCTTGAGGTATGGGAAATGTTCTCAAACAATATAAAAAAAGGGAATTTCCTGGCAGTCCAGTGGTTATGACATGAAGCTTGCACTGCCAGGGGCCCGGATTCACTGGTCAGAGAACGAAGATCCTACAAGCTGTGTAGTGTGGGCGGGGGGGAATATATATATATAAAGAGAGAGAGAGAGAGGGAGAGCACACGCACACGCACACAGTAACAAAGGAAAGACATTTGGCTACCTTAGAATTAATACATTTGGCTACCTTAGAATTAAGAGCTCACTTGCTATCTGGCTACACTAGTGAACAACCATATTCTACAAATTTGTGTACCCTTTTACCCAGTAACAGAGAAGGCAATGGCACCCCACTCCAGTACTCTTGCCTGGAAAATCCCATGGATGGAGGAGCCTGGTAGGCTGCAGTCCATGGGGTCGCTAAAAGTCGGACACAACTGAGCGACTTCACTTTCACTTTTCACTCATGCATTGAAGAAGGAAATGGCAACCCACTCCAGTATTTTTGCTTGGAGAATCCCAGGGACAGGGGAGCCTGGTGGGCTGCCGTCTGTGGGGTCGCACAGAGTTGGACACGACTGAAGCGACTTAGCAGCAGCAGCAGTTACCCAGTAAGTCCACACTTAAACAAGTTCCTTACAGCAGTGGTTCTCAAACTTCAAGCATCAGAGTACCTGAAAGTGAAGTGAAGTCGCTCAGTCGTGTCCGACTCTTTGGGACCCGTGGACTGTAGCCACCAAGCTCCTCCGTCCATGGGATTCTCCAGGCAAGAATACTGGAGTGGGTTGCCATTTCCTTCTCCAAGAGTACCTGAAGGACCAGTTAAAACCTGAAGGACCAGTTAAAACACAGATTACTGGGTCCATCCTAGAGTTTTTGATTCAATGGGTCTTGGATAAAGTTCAAGAATTTGCATTTCTAACTATTCTCCA
>NW_011494901.1:4779257-4840213 GCF_000754665.1 Bison bison bison
TTGCATTTCTAACCATTTTTCATGCCATAACTGACACTACCCTATATGACAAGTACACAAAAATTCATTGCAGCTCTGTAATAGCAAAAAACTAGAAACCTACACATCCATCATCAGAAGAATAGATTTTTGTATAGTATAAGCACACAATAGAATACTATACAAAAGTGAAAATGTCAAATAATGCGAGATGGATCAAGCTATGTGCATTCACGGAAATAGAATGCTGATTTTTTTTAAATAAATCCATTTTAAGTAGATTATAGACAATATGATGCTTTTTAAAAATAAAACTCAAGAACAAATAATATATTACTTGGACATGGATAAAAACCATTTTTATTTTAAATGCAAGGGCATGAAAAATGCAAAATTTGAGATAGTCATTACCTCAGGGGTAGAGAGGAGGAATAAAGATTAGAGCATATTCATAAGTGTTCATTATATTATTATGCTTTATAAGTTATATAGATGTCATATTATTTTGATGCATATATAAAATGTAATAAATAAAATAAAATATAAAAATTAAAATAACACCACATAGCACAAAATCTTAAACATGTTAAAAAAAAAAACACATGTATTTATAGATGCAAAGAAAAAACTCTGGGAGAAAAAATATCCAAATGTTAACAGTGGTTATTTCTGGATTGTGGAGTTTGGGTATATTTTTTCTTTTTGTATAATTGTATGTTTTCTACATAAATATGCAATGCTTTATAATTAGACAAGTTTGTTTCTTTTTATCTTCAACACATATGGGATTTCAACTTGCTGTACTCAGTTAATCCCCAAATCCTCTGTTCATTTCTGCACCGCCTCAGTACAAACCTTTAAAAGGATCCATTTCTATTCTCTACAATATATGTCTCAGATGCCTTTTTGTGTGTTCATCAATGATAACAGAAACAGTGAAAGCTGACATTTAAGCACCTACTATGTGTTCCTGGGTTCTAAGTATTCAGTGGATAAATCTGGTTAATCTTTACAAAAACTGAAGAGCTAGGTACAATTATTTTTCTCACTATAAAATATAGAAAAAGAGGTACAATGCCTAACTAAAGTAGCCTGGCTAAATTGTTTTACCCAAGGCCACGCAGCTAAGCAGGTGGTTTCCATGAATATCAGCAATGAGGAAAGCAACAGTTTGCATTTCATGTATAAGTCCTGGTTTAAGGCCCACATTCTCAGAAACAGCTTGGTGAGATTATTCCACATACCAACAAAAAGTGGGGAGAGGACTCATGGAAAACTTATTAGATTTCCTGATCTAATAAATTTAAAAACCAGTTGTAATTACTACTGACGACAGAACTTCCTGGCAAAAATCAATATCTGCCTCAACAAGCAGCGTTTGGCTTTTCTCAGTCTAATCAAGACAAGCAGAAACCTGGATGACATCAGCAGTGGTCAAAGAGCCCTCAGCTTCCTCAGGCCCTGGGGACTCCTGCAGTTTGGTTCACCCTCCAAAGAGAAGAGCCTAAAATTCATGAGCCAGAAAAAGTTTCGATCACTACTTAACTGACAAACTGAGAATTATTTCAGTGTGTGTATATTTGGATGCAACGTCCATGTGCATGTGTATTTCATCTTTCATGCTGAGATAATCAATCATCTTGCCAAATACAGTGGAAAGTAGATGTTATTGGGTTTTTCTGGCTACATCAGGCTGAGATAACTGAGGCCGTATCAGTCCACAGATGGTGCTTTTTCACCCAAAGTGGCCTGAGTCATCAATTGCCCAGCAGCTTACTTTATTTTATTCTCATAAAATCCCCAAATATATCATTTACTATACCCAAACCTAGTACCAAGGTTCTTGGGAGCTTCATGTTTTCTCTTCTCTGTTTCTACTTTCCTCATACCTCAGTGACAACTTGGAGTCATTGAAAGCCCCAATTTCCTTCCTTAAAAAAAAAAAAAATGTCTATTTAGTTTCGATTTCAAGAACGTAAGCATGTTTTTAGAAAACCCAAAATCTCAAATCTATGATGGTAGCAAAACATGGGAGACAGGCTGAGCATCCTGACTTTGGGTCTGACCAGGCCAAGAGTAGGGGCTTCCCTGGTGGCTTGGCAGTGAAGCATCTGCCTGCAATGCAGGAGACGGGGTTTTGATCCCTGGGTGGGGAAGATTCCCCTGGAGGAGGGCATGGCAATCCACTCCAGTATTCTTGCCTGGAGAATCCTATGGATATAGGAGCCTAGAGAGCTACAGTCCATAGGGTCACAAAGAGTCAGACACGACTTAAGTGCTTTAGCAGGCAGGCAGGCCAGAAGTGACAGTGGAGGCCAGAGGCTTGGGTCAGCTGGCAGGGAGGGCAGGGACACACCCCAGCCCAGCACCTGAGCACAGAGGATAGTCTAGGCAGGGAAAACAACACCCAACGAGCCCAGTGTATTCCCAGGGGTCCTTAAAAGTAGAAAGAGGACATTGGAAGAGGGAACCAGAGAGATGGACTCTGCCTGATGCTACTGGCTTTAAAGATGGAGGGAGGGGGCCATGAGCCAAGGAAAGTGGGCAGCCCCTAAAAGCTGGAAACAGTAGGAAATTTTATTTTCTGAGTTTATAGTTAGACTTTACTTACAAAGAGAATCTACATCCTCTTACGAGCTATGCACATAGCCCCTCCTACTCCCACTTCTATTTCCTGTAATTTTCTAAGTTTCTCCATTTCTCCAAACGGAGCAGAGCACAAAGGCCATGATGCACCTGTTGGTACAGGCTACATCTATCCCTCAGAAACCCGGAAACACAGCACATCCTTGGCTGCATGCTTGATGCAAAAACCCAGGAATTCCTCAACTATTTTATTTCTCTGACTTTGAAGAACCTTAAGCCACTTAAAAATATTCTCTCACACGACAAGTATTAACTGCACTTCTACCATGTCCCAGGTATTGTGCTTATCTCTGGTGAGCTAGCGATGAGCAAGCTAAACACTGTTCTTGTCCCTGGGAAGCTACTGAGTGTAAAAAAGTAGTAAATGATTAATCACATTGTTTAGCAAATACTTAGACACTATTTTAGGTACTTAATACACATTAACATTTTGTTTCCTCAGCAGTCCTAAAGGTTGTTATTATTTCAGTTCAGTTTAGTCACTCAGTCGTGTCCGACTCTTTGCGACCCCATGGATCGCAGCACGTTATTATTTATGCCCCCCTTATACAGATGAGAAAAACAGATTTCAGAGGGCTTAAGTAACTTGGCCAACTTATCTATCTAAATAGTAATGGAGCTAGGATTCAAACCCAGGCCATCAGGGCCCAGAACATTATGTTCTCAGTCTTTTCAATACATTATCTCTTTGTGACTCTGTGAATACAAATATTCCTTACACTACTCGTTTATTCTGCCACAAGATCTATTTTGTCTAGAGTGACAGGCCAGAAATAAGATTACTGAAAAGCAGGGTAAAGAAAAGTATGATCAGGGTCTAATGCTTGACCCTGAGCTCAGAAGCCCAGTCTAATTTGAGGGGAACCTGTTGTGGTTCAAGAAATGATGCCAGTGTTACATCCTTCTAATCAGACAGCAGAACTCTTTGCTATTCAGTGTCCTTGTCCCTGAGAAGTGAGACTGCTCTGCAGATCACAGTTCTGGATAAGCCTGTTTAAGGCCCCAAAACATATCCCTAATTTTATCAAAAACAGATTCAACCTATCATCTCTCCTACTGCAAGAGCCTGGATCTCTGCCTGAAACTTTGCCTTCAAGGAAATGCAACTGTGTTTTCTTTGTGTAATCACTGAGAAACCTGCCCTCAGCCAAAAACCACTTCCTCTCCTCGAAAAACTCAAACATGACCAGCTTGACAGTGGGCATTGCCCAGCAGCATCCAGCTGCAAGTGAAGTTTGAAATGTCACTGTGAGAGGTCTCCCAGTGCAGGAGGAGCCCCACTCTTCGTGTAAGGCTTTTCCCCTGAGGATATACCCAGTTCAGTCTGCAGAACACACCAATGTGTCTAAGAAGGAAAGAAATAGAAAAAAAGGGATGAGACTCCTAAACTCTCCAGCACCTGCCTCCTAAGGTCAAAGAGATCCCAATTAGATCCCCGTAGAAGACTTAAATATAGAGGATAAAGCCAAAAGAGTATTATTAGAGCTTTGCCTCCAACCTTCTCTTAGGAACCCTGGATGAATAGACTGGACCATATTTCAGAGGATCTTGCTTTGGCTCATCTAGATATCTGAGTGGTTGTTGTTTTCACTAAGTCCAGTCTGACTCTTTCAAGACACCATGGACTGTAGCCCATCAGGCTCCTCTGTCCATGGGATTTCCCAGATAAGGATACTGGAATGTGTTGCCATTTCCTTCTCCAGGGGATCTTTCCAGACCCCCTGGATTGAACTCACATCTCCTGCATTGTCAGGCGGATTCTTTACCACTGAGTCACCTGGGAAGCCCAGATTGACCTGAGTAGCCTGATTTAACAGGAGGGCATTGCAACCCACTCCAGTATTCTTACCTGAACAACCCCATGGACAGAGGAGCCTGGTGGGCTCCAGTACACAGGGTCGAACATGACCAAAGAGACAGCACAGCACAACAGTGCCTGATTTAAAAACCATCTGAGTGGCTTTCTTGTCCCACTGTCTCTAGATCCATACGCTCTCTTAGTCCTAGAGATTTCACCAGGGTGAAAAGAGACAGGGAAAGATAAATCTGTGGGAAAACACACCCCAAAGAGGGCAGTGTTTCCCTTAAGGGTCCCAGGATTGGCCTAAAGCTATCTACCTAGGAGAGAGGGGAGGAAGAAGCCTCCCAAGGGACAAAAGGGTCCAGACTCTCTCATTGCATTAGCAGAGGGAGCATTCAAAAGGAGACAGCCCCAGCTACAACACACATGGAGGGGAATAGGACTCAGTCTCCTGGGGGAAGATTCAGGAAGGAAACCCCCCATCACCACCACCAAAAAGTCTTGAACAAGAAACAGGAGTGATGATGTTCTCCTTATTTTCTATTTTACCTAATTGTCATGAAAAATAGCAATAAAGTTAGAAATGAAAACCTTTTAAAAAAATTTAGCACCTAGGACAGTGCTTATTATTCAAATATCGACATTTGTTGGGTGAATGCATACCCCCTTCTCCCTACCCAGAAAAATTCCCAGACTTCCAAAACAAGTCCAGGATTCTATATGCCACACTGGATCCAAAAGGCTGGTAAATTTTTGACATGTTTAGCCTCAAGCCCCACTGCTTGTTTTGATGTGAGACATCATTTGGGAGTCTACTTCCAGATGCTTCCAGACACCTTCTTGCTGTAGGGGCAGGAATGGACTCAACAGTTGCTCGGATGTAATAGTGAAACTCCTCTGTTATGTCCCACAATGCCTGAAACAAATCCTCTAGAAGCCAGCCACAATTTCAGAGCACAGAAAATAATACAGACTTTCCTTTATTCTTTGGAGCATTGAATACTTACTGTGTTCAGGTACTGTTCATATATTTAAACTAATTTAGTCCTTCTTGGTGGAGAAGGAAATGGCAACCCACTCCAGTGTTCTTGCCTGGAGAATCCCAGGGACAGTGGAGCCAGGTAGGCTGCCGTCTATGGGGTCGCACAGAGTCGGACACGACTGAAGCGACTTAGCAGCAGCAGTCCTCCTTGGATCAACAAGATCAGATCAAATAGGGAAAAATAAGCTGCCTTCTTAGAGAGTGGGTATCATGGTCTGAGAAGGACATCAGTGGCTTTATGAGACTGTCTCATTTAAAGAGTGCTGTGTCCAGTTCCTGGTGTCACATTTAAGAAAGTCTCCACGTGTACCGGGGGCTTCCCAGGTGGCTCAGTGGTAAAGAATCTTGCCAATGCAGGAGACGTGGTCAGGAAGATCCTGGTCGGGAAGATCCCCTAGAGAAGGAAATGGCAACCCACTCCAGGATTCTTGCCTGGGAAATCCCACAGACAGGAGCCTGGTGGGCTACAGTCCATGCGGTTGCAAAAGAGTCAGATACAACTCAGGACTAAACAACAGCAACAAGCACCTGGACTGAGAAGACATCTCAGTAAAGGTGACCCCCCAACTCCTAGCTAAAACAATAAACAACAGCACATTAACACTGGTACTCAAACAGAATCTTCACCTGCTTCATTTTATCCAATTACGCCTACTTTCAGCTCTTCTCTCTCTCTGTGAAGGAAGAGTTCAAAGGAACTCAAGGCAAAACGCCCACTCCTGATTCATTTATGAAGTATGGTCTGTTTGCACCAAGTCTGCATTGGAGGGGGAATTACTTTTCCCTTTTCCTGAGGGACATCATTAGCAGAGTGATAATTAATGAAAGGCTGCAGCCAGGGTTTGGTAAATGATTAATGGTTTCAATCACCCAGACGGCAGACAGCCCCTGTGTGCAGTTGTCCCTGGTGACGGTGTGCAGAGCTCTGGGCAAACAGGGGTGGTGGACAGAGAACCAGAGCCGTGTGTGTAGCTCTGCCTCCCAGAGTCTGTACACACAGACTCAGCCTTTCCCATCCAAGCAGACTGGGTTTTCACACATGCGTGCACGCTAAGTCACTTGTCCAACTCTTTGTGACCCTATGGACTGTAGCCTTCCAGGCTCCTCTGTCCATGGGATTTTCCAGGCAAGAATACTGGAGTGGGTTGCCATGCCCTGCTCCAGGGGATTTTCCCAACCCAGGAATCAAACCCGCATCTCTTGCATCTCCTGCACTGGCAAGCTGGTTCTTTACCACTAGGCCACCGGCTATAGAAGTGTTCCAGGATTAAGACTGGAGCAGGTCCCTCTGGCAGATGGTGGATACTATCAGATTCTCCCCATAAAATGGCCAAGTGGGAATTAGGCCTGGTCTCAGGGACCTGTTAGAACCCTATGGGGAAGCAGTGGTAGGTTTTTACAGCAACCACAGATATTGGGGGCCAGAGGGTAAAACTGAGAACTGCACTAGGAAATCAGTGTCAAACTGTAGCTGAAGGGTGTTTCACAAAGAGTTATCAGAACACGTATATATGGCTGAATCCCTTTGCTGTTCACCTGAAACCATCACATCATTGTCTGTTAATCGGCTATATCCCAATATAGAATAAAAAGCTTTTTTAATCAAAGTGTTATTAGAGTCAACAGGTTGGAAACAAATGTCAGGATCTGAGATACACAGACAAGAGGAACTACAGGCAACCTGGGGAAATGACGGTGAAGAGGAACAGGTGAAAGGAAAGATGATCAAGACACATCCCAGGGGACAGGGACTCAGTCCCTAGTGGGAATCTTCCTTCCTCCCTAGTCCACCTGCCGGGTCCCACTTAAACAGAGCCCTTTTGTTACATAAGATCATAAGCTCCTGGAGGGTGGCACCTTGACTGTCTTCTTCTCTGCTCCATCTCTGGAGCCCATCACTGTGCCTGACACAGGGAAGTGCTCAAAAATGTTTGTTAAAACAGACTCACAGATATAGAGAACCAGCGGTTCCCGAGAGGAAGAGGGAAGGAGCAAGACAGGGGTAGGGATTAAGGAATACAAACTATTATGTATAAAATAATTAAGAAACAAGGATATACTATAGACCCCAGGGAACACAGCCAAGATTTTATAGTAACTTTAAATGGAGTATAATGTATAAAATATTGACTCACTATATTGTACACCTGAAACTAATATGATATTGTAAATCAACTGTGCTACAATTAATAAATAATGAATAAAGGGATAGATGAATGGATACAGTTATCTTACCATGCTAGATATTGCCTAAGGGAAGAAATGTTGATAACCATTTTTTTCAATGAAATCACATCCATTGTTACTTTGAGTAAGAATGTACTGAAGAATTCATCAGTGAGTTGGAAAAGAAGGTTTCTAATATACATAAGCATACACCAAGTAACTAGATAAATGCTCATTAGATATTTATGTTCTTCCCATAAATTCCTTTTCCAAATGTCTCCTTGTTCCTCAACACAGCACACAAGCACTCTCTCACTCTCTCTCCTTCTCTCTCCTCCTACCCTCACTAAGTGCAAAATAAAAACAAACAGTTCTTTCCTTACTGCATGTGTTTAAGAAAACCCCTCCTCCAATCATGATGTGATTTGAAGAATGAGAGATGTCACTCCCACATGCCATCCCAAGAACCCTTGATACTCTTTCTCCCTTTGCAGGTGTGTGCTGAGCCTTTGAGATGCCCAGCCAGACGCAGGCTCTAGCAAAGTATGAAGCAGATAAGGCTGGTCCCAGTGTGTCCCTACAGTGCCCCAACACCTCAGTCTTTCTGTCATCACCAAAAAAAGGGGCTATGGAAAACCCACCCTAATGTAAGCACGAGTAATTGGGCGGTCTGGGCCTTTCAGGAGTATTTGCTTTTTACATCAGAACCACAAAAAATGGGAATTTGGGGAAATGTCTTTTGTGGGGACTGATCTAGTGAACAGAAAGTGAGTTACTGAATAAAACCAAACCTATGAATTAGAGAACCACTTCAAAAATTTTCCCCAGGACTCAGAGGGAAACTATCAAGGTGAAAAGGAGAAAAGATATAGTTCACATAAATATAGATATAAGAGATTCTATATTTATATAAAAGGAATCCCAGAAAGGGAACTAAACAAACAGCAGAGAAACAATAATCAAAGAAATGAGAAAAATACCTTTCTCTTAATCAAAAAAAATCTTGAAATTTTCCATTGAAGGGGCTTAACAAGATTCAAGTTAGATTATGGAGATAGATATACCTCCAAGATACCCTGAGTGATATTTCTGAAGTATAGGAAATAATCTCTACTCAGAGATTGAGGAAGAGATAAGACTCCTACCCCAAAAAAATGACAATTACAGTGAAAGATTTCCCTTACCCCAATGCCAGAAAAAATAGATCAGCAGCATGACAGGAAGCATCTACATCAATTTTTAAAAGCCTGTTCCCTGAAAAAGCAAAATAAACACAAATTCAAGTGTGCAAGGAATGAGAAACACAATACCCAGTACCCAGAACTCCAAAAGTCACTAAAAGATTCTCGTGAATTGACATAAATAACTCAAGAACTGAGACAATGTTAAGAAGAATCAATGATGAGCAATACCAGTAAAATTTAGAATGAAGTCCAGAAAATGTTTGCTATTGGTTGGGAAATTTAATGCAAATGTTAGTATATTATTGCTAAGATGAAAAAGGTAGAAAATTTTAAGTGTTTCAGTTACTTAAAAAGAGACTAGAAAGTGCCGTGGAAGATGCAAGTTTAAGATTCTACTGAAGGAGCTTCACTGGTGGCCCAGTGGAGAGTCCACCTGCCCATGCAGGAGACATGGGTTCAACCCCTGGTCTGGGAGGATCCCACCTTGCTGCTGGGCTACTAAGCCCATGTGCCACAGTACTGAGCCTGTGTTCTAGAGCAGGGGAGCAGCAACTACGGATCCCCCTGTGCCCCAGCTACTGAAAGCTGCACACCCCAGAGGCCATGCTTCACAGCATGAGAAGCTACCACAATGAGAAGTCTGTGCATGGCCAGCTAGAGAGTAGTCTTCACTTGCTGCAACCAGAGAAAAGCCCATGCAGCAACGAAGACCCAGCACAGCCAAAAATAAATAAAATTATATAAGATTAAAAAAAAAAGATTCTACTACAGGGAATTCCCTGGCAGTCCAATGGTTAAGGATGCCACACTTTCACTGCCAGGGCCCAAGTTCAATCCCTGGTTAGAAGTGATCAATACATTAGAAAATCTATCAAGAAATTCACCACGTCAAGCTGACAAAGTGAGGGACCAGGCAGCACAAACAGCAGGACTGGAGCAGCACTGTTGGGGGAAGTGTGTGATGGGGGCAAGGGCAGGAGCAGGGGTGTGGTTTTCCCAGTGGCTGCTCAGAACCAAACAGTAGCCTCTCAGAAAGGGATCCAGGCCCTTAGCTGTGAGAGGTATTAGCCGCTCACCTGGCGGGATCAAGGGCTATAGCTGTAGAAAATGGCAGAATCTTAGACCCCAGCCCTGATCTTTCCACCTCGGAATTCCGCCAAGATTGACGGCTCAACCACTAGCTTGTATCCACAGAGTCAGCTAGAGGCTGCCTACTTCTCTGGGAAGCAGATTAAGTCAGATCATTAAAAGGTAAGTAAAATATTAATAAAATTAATAGATTAACATAAAATGATTATTTCAATAAATATAGAAAAAAATTCTTTGACACTTTATACTCATTTATTTTTAATTTATTTTTTATTGAAGTATAGTTGAATTACAGCATTGTGTTAATGACTGCTGTGCAACAAAGTAACTCAGATATACATTTATACGCGTTCTTTTTCATATTCTTTTCCACTGTGGTTTGTCACAGGCTTTGAATACAGTTCCCTGTACAGTAGGAACTTGTTGTTTGCCCATTCCGTATATACCATCTGAATAGGTTTTTTAAAACTTTTTAAATTGAGGGATGGTTGCTTTACAATACTGTGTTGGTTTCTGCCATACATCAACATGAATCGGCCATGGGTATACATGTGTCCCCTTCATCTTGTTCCTCTCTCTCACCTCCATTTTTGAAAAAAAAACAAAGTAAAATCCCTTAACCTAAGAAAGGGTATGTATTTTTTTAACACACACACACACACACACTCCCTGTGAAGCTTTAGAAGCTCTGTCGCTGAAATCAAGCGTCACTAAGAATGCGGGCTGCCACCTCCGTATACTGACATTACACTGATAGACCTAGTCAATGTAATAAAGCAGTAAGTGGAAGTACAAGAATTAGAAAGGACTCGAAAACTACCCTTATTTTCAGATAACACAATCATCTATATAGAACATCTAAGAGAATATATAAACAATATTTAAAGTTAACAAATGGGAAAGTTCAGGAACATTACTGGATCTTGCCAGTCTATAAACATAGTATGGAATATTCCCATACACAAATCAACCAATTATGAAATGTGTTTGAACTAAAAAGCATACATAATAGCACCAAAAAATACTAAATAATAAATCTAAAACTTAAAAAAAATTCTAAATAACTAATAAATCCAAAACCTGTCTGAAGAAAATTATTAGTTATTTTAAAATTCAAACTTAGAACTCCCCTGGTAGTGCAGTGGTTAAGACCCCACACTTCAACTGCAAAGGGCACAGGTTCCATTCCTCGTTGGAAAGTCCCCCATGGTGTGTGGTGCAGCCAAAAAATAAAATAAAACTCAAACTTAAACTGAGGTGATTTCAGGTTCATTCTTTCTTTTTAAAGCCTGTGGTTCAAGTAAGTGAAAGTTGCTCAGTCATAACCAACTCTTTGCAATCCCATGGACTATACAGTCCATGGAATTCTCTAGGCGAGAATACTGAAGTGGGTAGCCTTTCCCTTCTCCAGGGGGTCTTCCCAACTCAGGGATCAAACTCAGGTGTCCTGCATTGCAGGCAGATTCTTTACCAGCTGATCCACAGGGGAAGCCCAAGAACACTGGCGTAGGTAGCCTATCCCTTCTCCAGAGGATCTTCCCTACCCAGGAATCAAACCAGGGTCTTCTGCATTGCAGACAGATTCTTTACCAACTGAGCTATCAAGGGAAGCCCATGGTTCAAGTAAAGTTGAAGCCAATTTGGATTGAAGCTTATTTGCTTTATTTCCCAGTTGCTCAAACATAGAATATTAGATGTGATCAAATAAAGTTGAGTTCAGTGTCCAAATATCTCAACTGGAGGGGGAGTCTTAGATGTCTGCCTGTTGGAAGCCCTGCAAGGCTGCCCAACTCATGGGGGCAGAGCCATGATTGGAAGCCAGGCTTCCTGCTTCCTCTGCAAGGCAACCCTGCCCTTACCTCTGTTCTGGTGAAACCACGCCTGAATTGGAGTCTGGAGCAAATCTAGAGAAGCTCCGGGTTCCTTCAAGACTTCAGTCCTTTCCCCGAACAAGCGTCTCTCTCCGTGTTTCCTTTCTCTGGCATCTTCCATCCTCCCAGCTTTTCAGACTCCTCATTTTATAAGCCTCCATGAGTTCAACGGCTTCCAGATGCTTCCACATTTCCGGATTTTCTAGACCAGTCAAATTTCTTCCCAAATTCTGGCATTTGAAATAGAGATGCCAAATTCTGTTTTGTTAACGGAAGCATTAGGAAAACAACCACCATTTATTTTCACAATCATTAAAGAAAGAACATTTTAACACTGAAATTGGGGACTTTTCTGACAGTCAAGTGGTTAAGATGCCACGCTTCCAATATAAGGGCCATGGGTTTGATTTCTGCTTGGGGAAATAAGATCCCACATGCTGTGTGGTGTAGCCAAAAATAAAAATTAAAACATTTAAAAATGAACATTGAAAACATAGGGAATGTACATTTCAAAAGGATGAATTTTATTATATACAAATTATACCTAAAAAAACCTGAATTTTTAAATGCAAGTATGCTAAACTTTGAATTATAACAATTAAAAATCGGATATATCTAGCTTTGGCACCCCCACCTCCACACTATTTTACTACAAGAGAAAACACCATTATGGAAAAAACATTAGTTTCCCATTGGGGAAACTACTGCTTTGGACTTTCCCCTGAATGATGTCTTTTTTGTCACTCCTGTCCGTTCTTACCGCTCTTATCTACCCAAGCCCTCATCACTTCTTTCCTAGACTTCTGTGATAGCCTCCTGCCTGCCCTTTCTGTGCTCGTGTCTCCCTCTCTGGTCCCTCTCTTAGTGTGCAATCAGAGAGCTTCCTAAAACACAGCCCTAATCATGTCATTCTGCTACCAGGAATAAAGCCCTGGGCCCTTACCCACAGCCTGAGCCCCCTTGTCTCCTCCTTCACCAGTTTACACCATGTGGACATCACATGGACTCAGCGCGCAAGTTATTTCTTACTGCATTCCCTTTTCCCGATGTACTTCATTCACACTATTTCCCATGCCTGAAATAAGCTTTTCCAATCGTCACCTTTGAAATATACATTCTTCAAAGAATATTCGAATACCACTTGTGTCTTCTAAATTCATTTTTCTCTGTCTAGCATTTGACGTATCACGTCATACGGTGAATCTCTTACATTATGGCAGAGACCTGGCTATTATCAATTTCTATATTGTGTACATATAATTACTGAACAGACAACTTGCTTCATCTTCTCCTAGCAGAAGACTTTACATCCTACTTCCCTTGGAAAACAGAAGCCATAAAATAGCCACCCCAACTTCTTGCCATCACACCTACAAAGTCACCTGTATCTGTCCACACCATGTTCTCCCACCTTCCCACTCTTCCTACAAACTAATCTTTTTCTTGGCTCTGAATCCTATTCCCTCATCCCTGACCAAGAGCTTGCTTCATCAATTATCTCTCCTTTCTTCTAAATTTTTAACCTCTTCCTTTCTGCTGATTCTTCCTCTCAATAGTGCTAGGAACACCAGCTAGAAATATTCACACAAATTATTTTCAAGTCAAAATAATTTTGCTGACAGATTCTCAAGGCTAGATACCGTGAACAGCACACATATGCTTAGGAAGGTAAAGAAAACAAACTGTAGACACATTAGCCAAGTAAGAGAATCCTATTCTGGAGAAGGAAATAGCAACCCACTCCAGTGTTCTTGCCTGGAGAATCCTGCGGACAGAGGAGCCTGGTGGGCTGCTGTCCACAGGGTCGCACAGAGTCGGAAACGACTGAAGTGACTTAGCATGTAGCAGAATTCTATTCATCCATCACTGAGTCAAAGAAAAGTGAAAGTTGGTGCCAGGACAACCCCCTCCTTACTCTCAGTCCCACTTTCCCATGAGATATCCGTGACCTGTGAATGTTCGTTAATATCACCTGGCACCTGATAGAGGCAACTGTGTACACCCAAAGGAACCCAAAGAACTATCCACAGGGGTAGCCCTTGTGCCTCTCCTCATCTGGCATTCATCTGCTAAGAGTCCTGGCTCTTCTTTCAGTTCCTCAAGCACATCGACATCTATCCTGCCTTTGAATATGGCATAACCTCTGCCTGAAGCCCTTTGTCATTTCTTCTCCTTCCACTCTGTCTTTGACATGACTGGCTCCTTACCCGTCAACTCCCAGCTCAAATATCACCTTTCCTGACTGCTCATTTGATATCACCATGTCCTTCATAGAATTTCTCATGGCTTATAATTTTTGTTATTAATTTTTCTTACCACTAGACTGTCAATCACTAGACTATAAACTCTATGAGAACAGGAATTATATCTATCTTACTTACCATTATGTTTTCAGTACCTAACATATGGAAATACTTGAAAAAGTGTGGAATGAATGAATTATATTAAAAATTAGCTCAGCGTTATAGTGGTTCTGGAAGAGGAAGCTTCGCAGAACCACCTGAGGTTCTTATTTAAACTAAACAATCCTAAACCCCCTTCCCTAACTACATTTCAAACTGTCAAAAAAAAAAAAAAAAGCTATAGCTGGACAGTTGTTAAAGCCATAAAAATGAATTTTATTCAGGACTATTGCAATAAGAGAAAAGAGACTTAGGTACAGAAGGGGGCGCAAGTCCAAATGAGCAAGTAGTAACTTATGGCCAAGGAACAGGTGGGAGGTCCATGAATGGAAAGTTACTAAGAGGTAAAAGGGGAGACTCTGGCTAAACTGACCTAACAAGCTCTTTAGTGAAGGAGGGGCCAGGGTGATCAGACATCACCTAGAGGGTGGTGAGGGTAAGGAACCTGATCATATTTGGAGAGTGATCAGATGTCCAAGGTGGGGTTTTTTTTGATAAACTGACTTAGCAGGGCTCTCGGTAATATTATATTTTGCAAGGAAGTACATGGATGGGTCTAGGACAAGGTTCAGGAGCCCAACTAAAGTGGATCAAGCAAAGAATCTATGCCAATACCTAGAGTCAGATGTGCCATTTTCTGGATTGGGAGAGGGTATTGGTACACAAATAGAATCTGGGTCCCTCAGAGCCCTCCAGATTCTGGCACAGGGTAAGGGGTATAATATCAGTAATCATCACAGGAAGAGGAATGGTTGTGCGCAACTGAGAAAAGTCATCCATCAATCTTCACATGTCATCCCAGGCTCCTGTGAGAACCACTGCTCCATTCCTACACTTTAGTATTCCTCAGATCTTCATGTGGAGGAGCTTGTCAATTCCCAGACCCTCGATCTTTCAACCAATCTCAGAAGGAGGAAATGGCGACCCACTCCAGTATTCTTGCCTGGGAAATCCCATGGACAAAGGAGACTGGTGGGCTACAGTCCATGGAGTCACAGAGAGTTCGACACAACTAAACAAGCACCCACTATTCACACACAAAAGTCTCTAGGGAAGCTTCCATATGGGCAACAACTTTGATCATTTCAACTTTCTTGATCTTTAACATTCTTGTCCTCTCCACAGGGACCTTCAATCATTAAACATATTTAAACATTCTACTTGAAGAGGCACTCTTATACTGATAAAATGAGAAGGCAAAGTTACTTCTAACAAGCCACTTAAGTGTTGCCATCACCAATGTAAAATGTTATTAGCACTGTGAACTTAAAATCTGGGCCCCTCAAAAAAATTTTCAGAAAAAGTCATTTCATATCCAGCCCACAGACTCTCTGTCATCAGTCTCCCATAAGTCCACACCCTTTAGTTGTATGAAATAAGAAAGGAGGGATGATATAGTAGGGGTAATGGTGAGGGGTACAAATTAAAGGGGTTTGGAACAATATTCTTAAAATATTTTTATTCTTTTTTTGAGCTGCAAATTCTTCCAACACTTCTTGCTTTGGGGAGAAATACTGCAGGGTAAAATAGGAAGCAGTTCTAAGAGTTATCCCTGAGGGTCTTGTCTATGCAGTAACCAATGATTAAAACAGTTTCCTCACCTCACTTACTTAGGACTGACATGAATGGGAAAAGTTAAGGTACTCAAGAAGATTAGAATTTCAATTGAACTGCTTTCTGGAAAAGCAGTGGACTAGAAATTACTTAATCACTCTTTTCAGTTTTTAAAAATTAAAATGCAACACATTTCAATCACAACTAAGCCTGGTATTCAAATGGAAATGTGACTCCCCTAAAATACATTGATCTAATTTCTATTAAAGAAAGAAGTGTTTTCTGGGGAATCTGAGAGTCCATACAGCCTGCTCAATTGCCTGGGGTGACACAGAGAGAAAAGACAAACCTTTTGAGAAATTAGAGCTGAAATCATAATTTAGGATTGATTGAGCTAGTCCTGTCTTCTGTCTTGGTGTCTGCTCCCTCCTCTGGGGAAAAAAAAAAGTGATAATAGTATCTTGCAAGATAATTAAGAGGACCAGTCATGCTAACAGTAATAATAAGAGCAAAGGGCAATAAGAGTAAAGGGCAATTGTGTATGGCAATATTTTACACACCATATTCTAGATCCCTAAGAATCAGTGGAGGGACCTTATTTTTAAATTATATTTTTATGCAGGGGCCTCCTGAGTTTGCATTAGGAAAAAGCCACTCAAGATGCTTCTTCCTGAATATTATGTAGTTTGATTTACAGTCCCAGAAATGTGACCTCAGGTAAGCACTCAGAAACATTTAATGGCTCCTAAACTTTACATTTAAGATTTTTGTATTTCTCGAGTTGAACCTGCCCTCATCGATTTTCATTTGTTCCCTTCGAAACTGTTTACTGAAATGATCATTTTCCCCTTTGAATTGAGAATATTTCCAAGATTGTGTATTAAACAGTGGTAATTATTGGGTCTCACACTCTTAGAGCTGCTAAAATGGCTATTTACCTTCCTCTGGATGTAAAACAACCCCCAAAGAGTCTACTTTTTTAACCAATGCATAACTTCTAATAAAGGAACTGTCAAAACAAAATTCTTAATTTTTCAAATTGCTCTTAATGTGACTAAAGGCTGAAATAATTTCTCTATTGTTCTCCCTGTTTAAGGGTTCTAGCTGAAGGTTTTAATAAACAAAATGTATCAACTCAACTCCAATCATCTTCATTTCATCTCTCTCTCTCTCTTCTCACACACACACACACAGCACCCACACACACATCCATACACACAAACACACATACTTCACACACCACTGCAATCAAAGGAAAATAATATACCAAAGTTTGTGCAGCAAACTCCTAATTAATGATGAAAGCTCCTCGGAGTCCTGGTGCTGTTTTCCCAGTGGACTTCTATTTTAAAAACATTTTTCTTTGAAAACAACAGCATGATTAATCCCACCATTCCTATCTAAATTATTTATGCAGAAACAACAATGCACTATGAGCAATTATGAAAAACACTTTATTATGTATAATTTGTACATGCTTCAATTTGTGATGCTTGGGTGATTTATTTTCCAGGTTGTGATGTCATCTGTCAAGATTTTACCTGATCTAATTTTCATCCTGTCATGCCACCTACAAAAATACAATTTTCAAAGTGAAGTTCTTCCTCTTTGCTTAAATATTCACTTTTAAAAGTTTGTCAGACAGAGAAAATAAGAATAGAATACTTTGTACACAGAGCCACACCATACAAGGCATTACCCTTCACACAGTAACATCTAATGTGTTCTTTTTATTTGGAAACAGCAGGAAGACAGCCCCCTTTTCCTTAGAGGGAAATGCAAACTTTGTTGCTAAAGCCAGACTCCAGGGATGAAGGTGTGGTCCCCTGGGGAAAGTGGGGAGGGGGCTTATGGAGAAGCGTGGGTGCCTCATAAGCACTTCAGGAGGAAGGAATTGCAGGAGGTTCCTCGGGGACAGTCACACAGCTTCCCAATCCTAGCTCCTTTCCGCACGGCGCACTGCTCTCCCGCGTCACACTGCAAACAACACAATGTATAGTCATGCCGCACAAGAACACCTGTGCTCCCAACAGGCGCGTCGCCCCATCAACAGAGTCTGCCTCTGGGGAGGGACAGATGAACCCTACCACACCACCGTGGGTCTAAGTGTAGTCAGGCTTGAAACAAGGAGAGCCTTGGGCTTGTTATTTGAGAGAGAGAACATAAAAAGTAAGAAATTTAAATTATTAAACTGCTCCTACTGTGTTCTACCTTTTTCAGGGTACCTTTCCTGGGTCCTCCAATTGCTCATCAAAAAAAAAGTCAACCAAACCTTTTCATCTAAGAAATAAACAATAGACCTTGCAATCCTTGCTCCCTGTGTCCACCTTCTCATGCCAAGAAAAAAAGATTAAAATGTGTGTGTGTGTGTATGTGATTCAAGGACGGTGAACAGACAGGAATCAAGATTTTTTACTTGAACTTAGGTTTTTAAAAACTGGCAGTGCTTCAGAAGGCAGGAAGTAAATTAGAGGAACAAGAACTGACTAGATTCAAGGACTCTTCCACTCAGAGAATTCTTTGGGAGGTTTTAAAAAAAAAAAAAAGCGTATTTTCAGGAAATACTGCTTTCCACAGAAACCCAAGGGCAGATTCCTGGTACCAGTTGTTTGATGTTCCAGAATGGCCAATCTATTCTTTAACTTTAGAGACCAAGAGAAAAGGGTTGACACGTGGAAGCAAAGGGGAGCCCACGAACTCTGCAAACCCATTATCTGAATGAATAGCCACATCCTGGGAAGAAGCTGGTGTCTAAGGAAGGTTCAAGGGGGTGCATTTCCTCGTAGAAAAGCATGGGGAGGGGTGACCCCAAAGCCTTACCATGGGGACTTGGCCATACTTCTTCTCATAAATTGGAATACGTTTACTCTTGAGCTTCTTCAGAACTTCCTGCAGCGCTTCAATCTGCAACACACCGCCCCCCGGATCCCCAAATTGCCGCCTTGGCTGTGCGCCCAGCCCAGGTGCTCACTTCCAGCCCTAGTTATAAGGAACCGGGGCACCACACACTCCTCCCCTGGACTCCGCAAAGAGGGACGTTCGAGGGGTGGAAACTTAGCGAGCGCTGTCCCACGTACTGACCGCAGGGCCAGGAGCCGCAGAGACTCCTGTTGCTCCTAGGAGCCGGGATCAGGGATTTGCTCCACAGACTATCTGGAGCCCATGGGCTCAAGACGTTCTTCGAGTGACAGCGGGAGCCGGGGATTTGTGCCCACCTCCCCGGACCCTGAATCTAAGAATCGGGGTGGGGAAGCAGGGAGAGAGAGAGACGCGTACAAAGCAAGGAATATCGCGGCAGCCAGGGGAGTCCGGGGCGAGGGGGTACCGACCAGCTCCTTCTCATGGGAGGCATCCTCCACGGCGGAGTAGATGTCCAGGGCTCGCGGCTGGAGCTCGGCGTCCTCCTGGGCTAAGGCGCCCAGCAAAGGTAGCAGCAGCAGCAGGGCGGCACCCAGGAGGGGCAGCAGGCGCAGACGGGGGCTCTCCATGGTGCTGAAACTCGGCGCTACTCGGGCACCCTGCGCTCCCACCTTTTATAGCGAGCCTGAGCCGGGGCGCAGGGAAGAAGGAGGGGGCGATGAAGGAAGGAAGGGGGTGTGGAGGAGGGTCCGGGTCAACCGTCTGTAGGCAGCGCTTCGCCGCCGCTTGACGTCAATGCCCGCCGGGCTCCAGGCGCCCCGGAACGAGGTTCTGCGCACAGATGGGCAAGAGCTCGGAGAACCGGGACCCTGCGCCCCCAAGTGCTGTCAGCCCCGCGGCAAGGGACGCTCCCCTAGGGGCCTGAGCTGAAGGCCAGGGGCGAGAGGTGAGGGATGGAGAGCGGGAGGGGACTAGGAAATGGAAAATGCCTTCGAGTCGAGGCACAGACTGAAGCATCCCTCCCCACCACCTAGCAGCCGAGGGAGTAGCAGGATCCACCTCACAGCACTGCCTTACTCCTTACCCCAGCCCCGTTTGCGGCACCAGGAAGACTGTGTTGCCTCCAGGCACGAACGTTTGCTGAGCACCTTACTAGGCACTCTGTGGTGGAGGGGAGGCAAATACAGTCCATAAAAAAAGAGAGAGAGAGAGAGAGAAATCACAGCCTTCCTCCTACTGGGTTCTTTGATGGAGTCTGTGTGGTAATGAGAAGAAAAGGAAAATAGACTAATCCCAACTCAGCAGCTACATGGAGAGTGTAGGGAGCCAGATTCCGGCTTCAGTCCTGGCTCTACCCTTACAAACTGTGTGACTTAGGGCAAAATGAAAAACATATCTGATCCTCCCCCATTTTTTGTTTTGTTTTGGAAAAGTGGAATTTTAAAATGTACCTCACAATGTTTTCAAGAGAATGGAATGATAGATTAGGTATATAAAACCCCCGGCCCTTAGCACAGTTAGCGCCAAGCCTTTCCTTTGAAATTTGAGGCTGACCAGATAAGTGACTGTGGGCAGTATCTCAGTTTTTCCTCAGGTCAAATGCAGCCATCCTTGGAACCCCTCCTACCCACTGCCCACCCCTGAAATCTAAGAAGTCTGACTAGAGAGAAAGCAAAGAGGGTGGGGAAAATGCAATAACCTAATTATGGAGTTATCTTCAAAGATCAAAAGTCAATGGTGAGCCAGGTCCTCAGTGACTGCAGAAGACAATTTTTTCAGAGACTGGAGTTCCTACAGTATAAATGGAAATGCAATTCCTATAGGAGATGTTTTCCCACTTACCTAGAGGCTTATCCCACCTGTCTGCCCATCTGGCTTCTTCTTTCACCACACCCACTTTCTCTTAACTGCTCCTGAATCTATCCACTCTTGCCCAGCCCCATTGCTACCACCCTAGTTCTGGACAGCTGTCCCAACTTACTTCGTGCTTACCACCAGCTGCCACCCCATCTTCTCTTGCTTTCCTCTAATCCATAAGTCACCCCCAAACAGAGTGTTCTTCCCCTTAAAGTACACTAATGGCTTCCCATTACTTTCCATACTAAGCATGCATGCTAAGTCACTTCAGTCTGTCCAACTCTTTTTGACCCTATGGACTGGAGCCCATGAGGCTCTTCTGTTCATGGGATTCTCCAGGCAGGGATACTAGAGTAGGTTACCGTGCCCTTCTCCAGGGCATCTTCCCCACCCATGGTTCAAACCTGCATCTCTTATGTCTCCTGCATTGGCAGGCAGATTCTTTACCACTAGTGCCACCTGGAAAGCCCCCTCACACAAAGCACGGAATCTAAATTTTTATCCTGACTTACAAAGTACTACTTGATCTGTACCCTCTCCAACCACATGTCTTACCATTCTGCACAGGCCCCTCTACTCCAGCCTCAGTAGCCTTCTTTTTGGTCTTCTCACAGGCCAAGCTCATTTCCACTTTGAGGCCTTTACACTTACCTTGCCTAGAAAGTTCTTCCTTCATCCCCAAATGACTATTCCCTGTCATTAAAATCTCAGTTTCAATGTCCTTAATCACCCCATCTAAAGTATCTACCAATTTATTCTCCAAAAGATTTATCATCTAGCAGATGATCTGTGTCATTAGGCTAGTTAATACATAACACACTGTTTCATTTATCAAGTTATTTAATGGCTACTCAAATGCACACTGGAAAGCAATCCAAGAAGTAATATCTCAGGACTTTCCTGGTGGTCCAATGCTTAAGACTCCACACACCCAAGGCAGGGGGCCCGGGTTTCATCCTTGGTCAGAGAACTAGATCCCACGTGCAGCAACTAAGCGTTCACATGCCACAGCTAAATATCCTGCATGCCACAACTAAAAAAGACCCTGCATGCTGCAACTAAGACCTCATGCAGCTAAATAAACGATAATTTTTAAAAAGTAGTATCTTCCCTAATAAGTAGCACACATATTAACAGCATCAAAATACTTCCCTTTGGGATAAACACAACTTGAAAATTAATCTAACACCTCTCCTAGCTCTACCTTTCACACATACTTGCAATTCTACACAATAAAACTTCAGTAGCACCACATATTGCCATTCATACCTTACAGACACATATTGACACTCATTGCAAAACCCATTTCCAGTGATAAAGCTATTGTAAGCTTTAGAGGAAAAATAGTCCCAGATAAGATTTTAGCCCATCCTTCTGCAGAGATGGGATATTCCCAATGTAGCACTTTCTTACATCAAGAGGATGGCACCAACCCAATATCAGCAGGGCTTGAACTTTTGAGCTATCTTTCCAAAGGAGTGGCACAAAGGAAAAGCTATTGTTTGTGTCTGGATAGAGAGAAAGTACTACATAGGGAATATCCCCATCTTTGCAGAAAAATGGGCTAAAATCTTATCTGGGACTATTTTTCCTCTAAAGCTTAGAATACATCATTTACATGCTACCTTAAATTCTTAAATATTTGTATTTAAGATTGTTTTTTTACCTGAGTTTGCTGTAACTCCCCTCCCTCAAGTTAAACATTACTCTGTTGTTTTTTGTACACATTTATAATCTCTTGGGGGGTTGGGGGGCACACTTGCTTCTCTACATTGTCTGCCGTCCACCCTCCCTACCCCCAGAAGGGAGATTACTTTCCACTAATGTTCATCTTCTGTTTACTGACTTTCAGTGCATAGCCTTTCTTCCAAAGGAGCTGATGTTCACTCTGTTCTGACTAAACATCTTTATCACTATCTGAAAGAAAATAATCTTTCAGAGAAGGACATTTGGTGTTGGTGCTAAATTGGGAGGTGTAGTAGGGAAGAAGATGTGCCTAACAGACAGCCTCCAAAGGAATAAAGCAGAGGAAATTAGACAAAGCTTTCCATTAATTTTATTATGCTTTCAGTTAAAAGGCCTCCAATTTCAAGGTTTCCAATTTTTAAAAATATGAATGCCCAATATGTTCACAGCACTGCTAAGTCTTAGGAGGACTGCTAAGATAATCAAGACAAAGTTCTTGCCCTTGATCTTTGGGTCTGGTCATACCCACAAATACCCCTAATACAACATCTCAGTGAAGTCAGGGTCCTGACAGAGAAGGAGAAGCCCAGAAAAGTTGGAGATTAATTCCCTCTGAAGACAGGAAGCTTCATGAAAAAAAAAATGGCAAATGAACTGCTGGATCCTAGAGGGTGGGTAGAATTTCAGCGATAACAAACATCCCACTCTGAGGCCTTGGATGCAAGGGGGCTGTGTAAATGAAGTCACAGAGGCGAGGACATCTTGGGGGATACTGGCCAATCTGCTTTGCTGGTGAGTAGGCTGCATGGAGAATGTGAGAGGTGGCAATGTGTGATGGGAAACAAGACTAAAAAGGAACAGTAGAGCAGAAAAAGAAAATCCAAAGCAGCAATAAACAGTTCCAGATTTGGATCCAATGAACAGGAAGCAGGAGAATGGGTGAACTCAAATAATTCAAATTTTTAAAATGTTAACACGAACACAAGCTTCCTGACCTGAAAGGTCTAGCTTAAGTTACATAGAATACAGGAAGGAATCACTGATGAAGAGATAGTCATCCCAGGACAAACCCATTTTTCTCTGCTTCTTTGGCACAGCACACCTGGAATGCAACAGATGGAGTGCCACCCAGTCCACACTCCCTGGGCCACATCCATCCCAGCTTCTCCTCTAGCTCTTCTAGATCCAGACCTCTTAAGCTTACAAGAAAGATAGTTTGTTGTTGCTGTTGTTTAGTCACTAAGCCATGTCCAACTCTTTGCCACCCGAGGGACTATAGCCTGCCAGGCTCCTCTGTCCCTGGGATTTCCCAGGCAAGAATACTGGAGTGGGTTGTCATTTCCTTCTCCAGGCGATCTTCCTGACTCAGGGATCAAACCCATGTCCCCTGCATTGGCAGGTGGATTCTTTACCCACTGAGCCACCACAGAAACTCCCAACAGGGAGTATAGGGTTAGCACTAAAGCAGCAGACTCTGACTTACTGGAGCAATTTGAATCTAGTTAACTTCCCAGCAACAGTAACAAAGTTTCTCATAATTTGGTCCTGCCCATATTTTCAATCTCATTTTCCTCCATTCCCAACAAGTCCATCAGATATCTTGTATTGTATATTGTAGGCACACCATATTTACTTCTTAATTTTGCACTGAATTAGAGAAATAGACTAGGCTATAGTAAGTAACAAGCAATCCAAAATCTCAGTGACTTGAAAAAAGCAGGTATATTTCTCACTCATGTCCATGTGCATCAAGAGTTGATGGAGTGCTATGTTCACCATGGTCACTCAAGGATCCAGACTGGCATCATCTGGATCATCATTTCTGGTGTTGTCAGTGTGTTCCAGAAGGACAAAAGAGCTTTGGACAGTCTCGAACAAGCTATGAAAAGCTTTGGCCCAGAAGTGATATATTTCACTTTTGTTTCCCACTGACTATCCTAAACTAGTCACATGGCTCCAACAAAGTAAAAGGCACAAAATAAGAAGTGCGATGTTCCCAGGTACCTAGATTGCATTAGTGACTACCACACACTCTGCATGTTTGTACCTCTGCTTCTGTCCATGTCCTTCCCTGTGGACCACACCCTGAACATCTAAAAAGCTCATGCTTTGAGATATATCCTACCTGAAGCCTTCCTCATCCACTGCTCCATCACACCACCAGGTTTGCCTTGCCTGTGTTTCCATGGAGTTCTCTACATATACTTATTAAAGCACCCATCTTAATTGCTAGACAAGATGTTTGAGGGCAGAGAATTTATCTAATCACCTGTGTGTTCTCAGAATGTAGCATGGTGCCTGATACACAGATGAGGAGAGGAAATGCTGTGAAATGAAAGATTACCTTTAGACACTAACAAGATGACCATCCAATAACGTACAATACACAATCTATTACAGAATAGGTTCATCCAAGCAGCATAAAAGTACTATCAATTTACTATCCAGAAACACCATTTTTACCCTTGTGTAAGGAGAAAAAAATGTGCCAGAGGAGGTAAAATTGTTTCACAGTAGTCAGTTTCAGAAATAGGATTTCTAAGTTTCAGACTATGGCCTCTCTCAACATTACCTCCCTACAACTAAGGGTATTTCAGTTGCAAAATGGAAAATTTTTTTCCCAGATGCAAAACTGGCTGTGTCACTAGGGAGAAGGCTATCAACTCCATGCTCTTTTTATGGACTTCATTACTTTCCCCTCACACTCTCATGGTCCAGTATGGAAAGAGAACTGGGATAGGATCAATCTTAAAAAAATTCTCGAGAAGTTTAAAACCTGCCCCTGATCATCAGTCTACAAATCATGGAGACGTGAATATGTGACTCCTGTGCTGGACAGGGGTTTGGCTTAGATGGCATCTAAGGTCACTTTTAAAACCACTGTTCTTCTTTGCCTCCTTCAAAACTCATCGAAGTGAAGTCTACTTCTTTTGACATAAACTATAACCTCAGGAGAAATAGGATACCATCTAGCATGATCCAAAGAGGCAGGGCCTGAGGGCAAAAGTATATTTTATAGGAAGAAAGATCTTCAACAAGTTTCTCCTCTCCTTTTTAGAAGTTCTCTGGTCCTGACATTTCTCTACAGTACATCAACAGAAGTTTAATCTGGCTCTGCTTTGAAAAGTAGATTCGTCACGTTGGCTTGGCTTACCAACTAAGTCAGACCCACTTCTCCTGCTCTGCAAGCTAGATGTATTGACCATCAGGCCTCTGTTTTTCCCCTCAAACTGCCTCTCTAAAGCCAGTCTGGCAGCCTCTGAGATGGATGGGCCAACGATCATTCCTTAAGCTCCCCCATCACTTGCAGGATGTCCACAGGGATTGTGCTTATTACTCAGGAAGGGGAGATTAGAGTGGGCTTTGGGAAGACTGAAATCCAGAGAACCGTAAGCTTGCCCAAGGTAACATGTCAAAGTTTTCCTCTCCTGTTAATGATTGCTGGAAGATAGTTGCTTAAAAATCCAGATGAACAGGATTATAGACAAGGCAGGTTCTTATATTTCTATACAAAGGAAGCTTAGGGACTTTAGGGAAGGCAATCCAATCAAAAGAGTTGTGCCAGAAGGGCATGTCTTAAAAGTTGAACTTGCCGGAGAGTTCACTGTTTTAGGAAGATGTTAGACAGACAACAATGAAGATTATGGACATGCTTTTAAAAATTCTCAGTTTTTTTTCAGTGCCCTGTACTCCCCTAATTTTCCAACCTTCTCTGAGAAAGATGGCTCTTTAATAGTATTTTCCTCTCTTGGGCCCTGGGGCCTCTACTCCAGTTCATCTGAGGATGTGAGCCATTACTTCCCTTCTTTGTTTATCACAGCAGTCTGTGGCGACCACTCCCTCCGATGGTATATTATGCACTGTGTTTCAGTTCACGACTATTTACTGCCCCACTGCGGGAAAGAATTATACTTTGGGTCCTAGTGAACTCATACGTGGCCTAATGACTCGCTCTTGGCCAGTAAAACACTAAGCAGAAGTATGTTGGGTTGTTTTCATGGGAAAGTTTTAAAAGTCAGGGTATACTCAGCCTCATTTTCCTCTTCCATGGTGATTAGCAATGTTCCAAAATGCAGTGGCTCTGTCAGCCTGGGTTATGGAGGGTTTTGGAAGGAGGGAAATGTTGAGTACAGCTATAATCAACCTTCCGCGGACATGTAGTATGTTTAAGGAAATAAACTTTTATAGATATGAGCCACTGAACTTTGAGGGTTGTTTATTGTTACAGCATAATTTAGCTCAGTCTGATCAGTTCAGATAGACTACCATACCCATCAAAATATCTCATAGACAGTATTAGTTGTCTATCGCTTATAAGCAAAGTAATTTGCTTATAAGCCCAAAGCTTAGTGGCTTAAAAGAATCCATGTTTGTTATGTCACCATGTCCGTGGATCAGGATCGCAGGTGTGGCTTAACAAGGTCATCAGCCCAGGGAATACAGACCCTGTATTAGGGAATACAGCCCAGGGTCTCTCAGAAGGCTGCAATCATAAGAAGTTGACTGGGGCGGCAGTCATCTCAAAGCTCAACTAGAGCAGGATCCACTTCCAAGATAACTCAGTGGATGCTGGCAAGATTCACTTCCTCACAAGCTGTTGCACTGAGGTCTCAATTACTTGCTGGCTTTTGACCAGGGGCCACTCTCAATTCTCTCAAGGTAGCCCTCTCCATCAGAATAAACATGAGAGAAGAGCCTGAGAGAGGGAATGCCAGCAAAAGAACAGGCTCAGTCTGTCCTAATCTAATCACAGATGTGACATTCCATCACTTTTATATTCTATCAAATGTCAAATTCTGTTCGCTGGGTGCTGCCCAGACTCAAGGGCAGGGGTTACATAAATGTGTGACTGTCAAGAGGCAGGGACCACTGGGAACCATGTTATAAACTGTCTACCACAATTATCTGTCAAAAAAAAAAAAAATTAACACAAATTGTGCAAGAACCGAGGCTTGTCTGGTGAGGTAAAAAAGAGAACTGCAGATTTTACAACTAGGTTCAGAAGCCCAAGAAGTCTAAATACCTCGTCTAGAATATACAGTCAGAAGTCAAGCCAGGATTAAAATTCAGGTCAGGGACTTCCCTGGTAGTCCAGTGGTTATGAATCTACATTCTAATGGGATGCAAATTGGGTCTCTGGTTGGGGAAATAAGATCCCACATGTCTCAGGGCAACTAAGCTTGAACACTGTAACCAGAGAAGCCCCTATATGCTACAACTAGAGGAAAAACCCACTTGTAGCCAAAAAACACACACCAAAAACAAAAACAATTGTTTCAGTTTTCTAAAGCTAGTTTGGAAAATTCTATCTGAAATGATCATATTCATTCATGAGTTATAGTATCCTTTCATATATAATGTTGAGTATATACCAATAATTCCCAGAACATTTTAAAAATTAAAAAAAATTAAATTCAGATCAGTATTATTTCCACTAGAGATAAGTGAAAAGTTAAATAGCAATATAAGACAAACTGCATTCAACTGAAAGAGAAGCTAGCCATCAATTTCTAGTTGAATTGCCAAATAAATCATCTAGACAATGAGTGTACAAGATGTGCAGAGAAAGCAAGCTCTTTCGGCTGGAGCAACTGGAAAGGTAGGTCATGATATGAGCGAGGCTTTGCAGGGTGTAATATTTGAGCAGAAAAGAAGGGGAAAGTGTTTTCAGGATTGGCCAAACTGAGGCTTCTTTAGGGAATGCTAGTGTCATTGGGAAAAGTTCCCCCAAGTGACTCTGATATAACCTGTTATAATCCCCTGGTTGAGGAGCACTGTTCAGGGGATCTTTTGCATCATCTAGTGAAATGTCAGGGAGCATGCTTTGCCCTATAAAGATCCCTAAGGCCAAGTCTTTCAGGATTCCAATATGCTTTCCACATACAAGAATAGCTATATAGACTCTCCCCAGTATTGATGGATAGAGTCAAGTTACTGCCAGTTAAGCAAAGACTTCCATGGTCCCCTCATCTAAAGGGTCATGAACACACCCAAAGGGCCTCCGAGAGCACCTGACATGCAGAGATAAGCCCCCAAGATATAAGTCATTAAACTTTGAAGAAAGACTTATTAAAAAAAAAAAAAGACTTATTTATATTCACCTTGAGCTGATACTGTGTTCCCAATTCTGCAGGCGATATCATTGATAGTTTAAGCAATAGGATCCAAATCCCCAGTCAAGTGGGAAGGAAGCTGGACCCAAATCATCTGGAAAAGTGTTTTCTTATTTACACTTTCCTTCCATCTTGTTTTATCAACTTGATCATTTTTTTTTTAAGGAGATTGGGAAAAAAGAGAGAGCAAAAGAGAAGGAGAAAGTAAAATTTGAATTCTAAAATAATCTTTAAATTTGGTAAAAGATAGTCCCTAATGGTCAAGATCCCCCTTTGCTCCCTGAGAAACCAAGTCATTTTTCCATTGAAAGCTGCAAAGATAGCCGATTAAGCGTCCAAGTGCAAGCTTTGACTTTCCAAACATGAACTGGGACTGGCCGTGTTATGACAGAGACCTTAATGCCGGGTAGAAGGGAGAGGCCTTTAGGGCCTTTTAGCCGACGGAACAGTAAAGATCTCGGCCTATAGAGACACAAACACCACCCCCACCCCACGCCTGACTGAGGAGGGACCCTGTGGAGCCACAGTGATGGGCATGTGAGATGCTTTGTACCCAGACGCAAATGTCATCTTCTGCCATTTGCACTCTTGGCCCGGGTCGCCCTGGATGAAGACCTTGCTGATGGATATGGCCTCTGTCCAGCGCCCTGCAGTGGGGTTTGGAATGGACGATAGCTGTAGCTTTGCCCACAGCAGCCACAAGATACCCACGGAGACCTATGTCCTCCAGGGTTTGCTAACGAAATTTCTCCTCTGGGAATTAAAAGGACTTCAGTGAAACCTGTCCAGTTTATTGTATTTTTTATTATGTTTTTCTTCTGAAGCAAAGCTGAACATAAAAGAGCAAGTAGCTTCAAAATGTTTCCTGTTTCCTAGGAATCTTAATATTTGCCATAAGACAGTCTTGATGTTCGAGCATTTCAAAGGAAGACTGAAATAACTCTTTGTTCTTTTCTCATCTTCTCTCTTTCTCCAGAATTCTATAAAATCTTAGCTCTGGAGATAACAAACATAGAAGTCAAAAGTGCCCAGGACTTCTCTGGTGGTCCAGTAACCAAGGCTCTGTGCTCCCAATGCAGGGGGGCCTGGGTTTGATCCCTGCAGGGGTCAGGCAGATCCCACATGCCACAACTAAGACCCAGCCGCAGACAAATTAAAAAATAATTTTTTTAAGTCTACAGGGCCCAATTACACATCAATAAATCAGGATGAGGTGAACGGGGCTAACCCAGAGGTGCTGGGAGACAGGTAAAAACACCAACTTTGATGCAAGACTTCATGAGCCCATTTGTCTGACATAGAGACCTGAGCCTGGAGTACTACTTATGGGCAAACCCTAAGTGGAGATTTTTAACCTGGCTGGGGATTAGAACCCCCTGAGGAGCTTTTCGAGCAATACTTATCTATCCTCAGACTCTGATTCAATCAGCCTGGGATGGTGCCCAGGCAAGAGCCATTTAAAAGCTCCCCAAACACCTGTCAATGGATATTTAGGTTGCTTCCGTGTTTTGGCTGTTGTGAAGAGTGCTGCTATGAACAGAGAGGTATATGTATCTTTCTGAATTATAGTTTTGCTGGATATATGTCCAGGAGTGAGATTGCTGGATCACATGGTAACTGTATTTTTAGTTTTCTGAGGAAGCGTCATACTGTTTTCCATAGTGGTTGCAAGAAATTACTTTCCCACCAACAGTATAGGAGGGTTCCCTTTTCCCCATACCCTCTCCAGCATTTGTTATTTTTAATGGTGGACATCCTGACCGGTGTGAGATGGTACCTCACTGTAGTTTTGATTTGCATTTCTCTAATAAAATTGTAAATCAACTATACTTCAAGATAAATAAATAAATGCAAGCTCCCCAGGCGGAAACCAAACGTATCTCACTCTTCCAATGATCAAGTGGCCTACGCACTAAACTAGACTTGGGGTCAATGGCTTTGTTCTAGCCTTGGGGTTACAAACTCAGATATCTAAGATGGCCAGTAAGGTAAGGCATGAAGAGGGCCATATACACGGCAACAGAGAGAGGTAGAACTTCTGGGTTTTCAATAGAGGTGGAAATTTGGATTTTTACAAGAAACTTACTGACTTTAAAGTGCTGACAATTTATTTAACGTGAAACTCTTTGAAGGTACACAAGGCAACAGCCTTGGTTCCCACTCATACCATTTCCTACTCTGGGTCCTCAGATGACCTGGTTATCTCTTTCTTTCATGGATAAACTAGCAAAATTAAGGCAAGAGCGAACAGGTCAACAGAGCTTGAGTGCATCACCTGGTTAACACAGGCCCGTGTCAATATGGGGCAGAGAGGTGAGTTCTCATATATACCCTTGTGTCATTCATTCATTCATTCATTCATTGTGCTGGGTCTTTGTTGCTGCTTGGGCATTTCTCCAGTTGCAGTGAGGGGGGGCTACGCTCTAGCTGCGGTACACAGGCTTCTCATTGCGATGGCTTCTCTTGTTGCACAGGAGGGCACAGACCACAGGCTCTGTGGCAGGCGGGCCTCAGTAATTGTGGCTCAAGGGCTCCAGAGCACGGGCTCAGTAGTTGTGGCACATGGGCTTAGTGGCTCCGGGGCATGTGGAATCTTCCCGGACCAGGGATCGAATCCATGTCCCCTGTCTTGGCAGGTGGATTCTTATCCACTGTACCACCAGGAAGTCCCTACCCGTGTGTCTTTAATTGCATTTAATGACTGTGGTTACAGGGAAGGCACGGGAATATCCCCATCACCTAACTGGGCAACACTGAGCCTGAGGCCAACCCTAGTGTAACTCTGAGACCAGGTCTTAGACAAGGATGTGCTACTGGGTCTGGGACTTCAGAAGAAACCCAACAAAAATAAGAAGGGGAATAACTGAACCCCCTAAAGATCACTGTTGAGCCTGTTTATTAAGATCACAAATAAGAGCATGTGGTGTATAAGGGAAAGCACAGGAACTACAGCCAGACACCTAGAGTCTAGTATGACACTGGCAAACTAGACTGTCCCCAGACTCCACATCCATAAAAGGGACATAAAAAGAGCTCCCCCCGAGAGTTACAATGACAACATGTACAGAGCATTGCGCAGTGCCTGGTACATACAAGGCACTCCGTAAACTCCCAGTCAGAAAAGGCAACCATTTGCACTCCTTTGTAACTGAATTAAATCATCTCAGAACACTTACAGTTGGAAAGCTCTTCCAAATATCTAACTTAATTCTAAATCCTTTTTATCTGCAACAATTGGCAAATACATGTTCTTTCCACATATTGAGCACAGATTAAAAAAAGCCTCCCCCCATCATAGCCCTTTCCTCCAGCATTTTCCGAAGCTCCAGTGATTCCTGTCGCCTCTGAATCTGTCTCTCTTCCCGCATACCTGAGGTACACCAATTATCACTGAACCTACTGTATCATCTGCCACTCAGCTCATCAGGCTGTGAAAACACCACACCTTAGCAGTCTGCATCGAGTCTCCAGACAGAATCACCCTTAGGGAAGAGACTGTGTGTCATTTATCTTTTCATCCTCTTCAGATACAAAACATCACCCCGAAGACCAAAAGTGTCACCCGAGACACTTTCTCCCAGCCTCTCTCCACAAAGCCCTATCTTGCCTCCAGCACCCACAGCCAATTCCGAAATTATATTTTCCATCTTGGTGGACTCCGCATTCCACAGAGCAGCCCCAGTCATGGCTCACCATCTTCCAGAACATCTATTTACACGCAGTTCAATTTGCAAACAGGTGGTGACTTCTACCTCCAGCCACTCTATTTAAGGCCTTGAGGTTAGTGATAGTGTTAGTCGCTCAATCATGTCTGACTCTTTGCAGCCCTATTGACTGTAGCCAGCCAGGCTCCTCTGTCTATGGAATTCTCCAGGCAAGAATACTGGAGTGGGTTGCCATTCCGTTCTGGACAAGCTAAACAGTGCAGTGTCCTTGTTCTGAGTTCCCACATTATAGAACAAGTTTTCTTGAGAGGATGACATCCCATCTGTGGTTAGGCAACTTTTTATTAATACTTCTCTACTCTGTATCTCTTTACCAAGACACCCACCTCTGATTCAGATTCCCTGGCCCAGAAGTGGAGGGGTATGACTATTAACTAAGATAACTGATTTTTTTGTTAATTTATTTTTATCAAGGTAGTACTGATTTACAACATTATATAAGTTTCATGGGTACAACATTATATTTCTACTGTATACACTACAGCATGTTCACCACCAAAAATTTAGTTTCCATCCACCACTATACAGTTGAAACCCTTTAGCTCTTTTGCCCTCCCAACCCTCCACATTTCCCCCCTCTGATAACCACTACTCTGTTCTCCATATCTGCATTTGTTTTTGTTTCGTTTGGTTTATTCATTTATTTTATTTGTTTGCTTTTATATTCCACGTGTGAGTAAAATAATACAGTGTTTGTCTTTCTCTGTCTGACTCATTTCACTTTAGCCTAACACCCTCAGGGTCCACCCATGCTGTCGCAGATGGAAGATTTTATCTTTTTTATGGCTAAGTAATATTCTATTTAGAACTTCCCTGGTGATGGTATGGATCTAACAGAAGCAGAAGATATTAAGAACAGGTGGCAAGAATACACAGAAGAACTGTACAAAAAAGAGCTTCAAAACCAAGATAATCACAATGGTGTGATCACTGACCTAGAGCCAGACATCCTGGAATGTGAAGTCAAGTGGGCCTTAGAAAGCATCACTACCAACAAAGTTAGTGGAGGTGATGGAATTCCAGTGGAGCTATTTCAAATCCTGAAAGGTGATTCTGTGAAAATGCTGCACTCAATATGCCAGCAAATTTGGAAAACTCAGCAGTGGCCACAGGACTGGAAAAGGTCAGTTTTCCTTCCAATCCCAAAGAAAGGCAATGCCAAAGAATGCTCAAACTACCACACAATTGCACTCATCTCACACGCTAGTAAAGTAATGCTCAAAATTCTCCAAGCCAGGCTTCAGAACCGTGAACCGTGAACTTCCAGATGTTCAAGCTGGTTTTAAAAAGGCAGAGGAACCAGAGATCAAATTGCCAACATCCGCTGGATCATGGAAAAAGGAAGAGAGTTCCAGAAAAACATCTATTTCTTCTTTATTAACTATGCCAAAGCCTTTGACTGTGTGGATCACAATAAACTGTGGGAAATTCTTCAAGAGATGGGAATACCAGACCACCTGACCTGCCTCTTGAGAAACTTACATGCAGGTCAGGAAGCAGCAGTTAGGACTGGACATGGAACAACAGACTGGTTCCAAATAGGAAAAGGAGTACGTCAAGGCTGTATAATGTCACCCTGCTTATTTAACTTATATGCAGAGTACATCATGAGAAATGCTGGGCTGGAAGAAGCACAAGCTGGAATCAAGACTGCCAAGAGAAATATCAATAACCTCAGATATGCAGATGACACCATCCTTATGGCAGAAAGTGAAGAGGAACTCAAAAGCCTCTTGATGAAAGTGAAAGTGGAGAGTGAAAAAGTTGGCTTAAAGCTCAACATTCAGAAAACGAAGATCATGGCATCTGGTCCCATCACTTCATGGGAAATAGATGGGGAAACAGTGGAAACAGTGTCAGACTTTATTTTTTTGGGCTTCAAAATCACTGCAGATGGTGATTGCAGCCATGAAATTAAAAGACACTTACTCCTTGGAAAGAAAGTTATGACCAACCTAGATAGCATATTAAAAGGCAGAGATATTACTTTGCCAACAAAGGTCCATCTAGTCAAGGCTATGATTTTTCCAGTGGTCATATATGGATGTGAGAGTTGGACTATAAAGAAAGCTGAGTGCTGAAGAATTGATGCTTTTGAACTGTGGTGTTGGAGAAGACTCTTGAGAGTCCCTTGGACTGCAAGGAGGTCCAGCCAGTCCATCCTAAAGGAGATCAGTCCTGGGTGTTCATTGGAAGGACTGATGCTAAAGCTGAAACTCCAATAATTTGGCCACCTCATGCAAAGAGTTGACTCATTGGAAAAGACCCTGATGCTGGGAGGGATTGGGGGCAGGAGGAGAAGGGGACGACAGAGGATGAGATGGCTGGATGGCACTACCGACTCGATGGACATGAGTTTGAGTGAACTCTGGGAGTTGGTGATGGACAGGGAGGCCTGGCGTGCTGCGATTCATGGGGTTGCAAAGAGTCTGACACGACTGAGCAACTGAACTGAACTGAATATTCTATTTCTGAATATATTACCTCTTCTTTATCCATTCATCCATTGATGGTTACATAGGTTGTTCCCATATCTTGACTATTATAAATACTGCTATGATCACTGGGGTGTATATGTCTTTTTGAGTTAGCTATAACTGATTGTTTAAAAGTAAAGCTTTTGTGTGCAAATACACCTGGAAAGAGATCAGAGTATGCTACCCCCAAAATAAGTACTTTAGCCTAAGGTTTATTTCAATAAGAATTTGAGCTGAAGAGAATCAACAGACACAGAAAGAATTCTCTGTCCCCCCTTTATCTGCCTATAAGCAGAAAATAAATTTTTCTGTACTAGAAGAGAAGAGTGACCCTTTTAACCGAAGACTGAGAGACAGCACCAAGATGAGTCTGCAGAAACAAACTTACCAAAATGGCCCTCGTCTTCTGTAAGTTTCCCCCATGTATCTCCTAGTCACTTTCTTAAATTTTATTGTCCCCTTAAGCCCAAACCCTCTTTCCTCTGTTAAAAAGGTCATATAAGCTACCATGTCTACCTGCTTCTCTGAGTTTCACTTCTTTTCTGTGAACTCCCATGCATGTAAATATTAATAAAAATGTGTGTTTTTAATCGTGTTGATATGTCTAATGCCAGTCAAATTTGCAGACACCCAACCACTGAATCGAACAGGTAAAATCTTTTTCTCCCTAACAAGTTCCTTCAGAGCAGACATTCTTGGAGACAGTATTCTTATTCTCTAAACCTAAGGACCTGCACCCCCTTCTTGGAAGATTCATTGTAGTTTATTTAATTAGGAAACAATTACTGAGCCCTCATGCATGCAAGGCTGCTGGTGGAGAATTATAAACACTTATTTGCCCTGAAGCCATGGCTAAGCTACTGGAGATAGGATGAGGATACATGAAACAATTTCAGAGCAGTGTGAGATGAGCTGTAAAAAAGGAAAGCACGGAATGCTACAAACTGGACCTTGGTAGCTGTGCTTCCAGCTCAGATCCCGTGCTCCCGCAGAGCAGCTGTGGCAGTCCTGAGTCTTATTTTTCCCCTGCTCAGATCCCCTGAAGGCTGGCTTTGCACTTAGAATGGATTCCTAATTCTTTTCACAGTCTACAAGACATGGTGTGTATAAATGATTTTATTTGCAAAGCAGAAATGGAGACATAGAGAACAAATATATGGATACCAAGGGGGAAAGGGGAGGAGGGTGGGAGGAATTGGGGGATTGGGATTGACACATACACACTATTATTGATGAAAAAGTGAAAGAGATAGTCGCTCAGTTGTGTCCGACTCCTTGCGACCCTGTGAACTGTGGCCTGCCAAGCTCCTCTGTCCATGGAATTCTCCAGGCAAGAATACTGGAGTGGGTAGCCATTCCCTTCTCCAAAGGATCTTTCCGATCCAGGTATCAAACCCAGGTTTCATGCACTACAGGAAGATTCTTTACTGCCTGAGCACCAGGGAAGCTATAAAATAGAATAGCTGTTATAAAATAGACCACTGTTGGGAACACGCTGTACAGCACAGAGAACTCTACTTGATGTACTGTGGTGACCTGAATGGGGAGGAAGTCGGGAAGGGAGGGGATGTATGTATATGTTGGAAGAGGAAATGGCAACCCACTCCAGTATTCTTGCCTGGATACTGGAAGAATCCCCAGGACAGAGGAAACCGGCTGGCTACAGTCCATGGGGTCCCAAAGAATCAAACATGACTGAGCAACTGAGCACACACACACCCAAATGTGTATGTATGGCTGATTCATTTTGCCATACACTAGAAACTAACACAACTATACTCCAATTAAATTTTTAAAAAGTAAAATAAGGACAATGAGAAATTCAAATATGAGGGGAAGAAAAAGATGCAGAGTGATCTGTTCCTTGCTGCCCTCTCCACCCCCATTTACTGGTCCTTTCAGCATCTAGGCTGCAGGCCTCCACTCATCTCACTTCAGGCCACTCCCCTTGACCCTCACCTGCTCCTGAGTGGTTTCTTCTCCTCCTCTGTGTCTTTTGTTCTAATGTCACCTCGATGGCCACTTAAAATAGCTGCCCTCTGTTGCTCTCAATTACAGAACGCCATTTCCTTCAGAGCACTTATCACTGTCTGAAATGGATTAACCTGTCTCCTTGTCAAAGGTTTATCTTCCTCCTTAGATTGCAGACTCAGTGATGACCGGGTTCTGGTCTGAGTGGAAGAGCACTGCACACAGAGCCTCTCCAGAACCAATGGTTCTGAATGATGAATGGAGTCAGAAGGTCAGCCTTCAGGACAGCAGCCCTCCTCCATGCCCCCATCCATCACCCACTCCCCTGATGTCTGGGGCTTGTGCTGTCTGAAGCCAGTCACCCCGCACCTGGCCACAGCCGAGCCCGAGCAGGTTCTCCCACACACCTGGTAGTCCAGCAGCATCTCAGGGCCCCTTTGCAGTTGCATTCCTGTTCCTGAGTTCTTTCCCCACCCAGCCTCCAGGCAAGCCTTTGGAAAATGGACTGGATGCCAAGAGAAACCTGTTCCTTCCTCTCCTTCCTCATCGCACCTCCCTAACAGGTGTGCGTGCACACACACACATGCGCGCATCAGGAAAGCATGGCTGGGCTTCCACAAATAGAGACACAAACTATCCAACAGGTACAATTCTGGCTTTATTCTGAGATCTTCAACTCCTGGTCCCTCACTCCCAAGCTGTTTCCCACAGGAGTCTGTGCTGGGCCCTTGCTCTGGAGCTCCTGCAAAAACCCTCCTGAGTCAGCCTGAGGGAAGGCCGGGCCACTGCCGCCCAGAACATCCAGTGTGACCAGAGTTTTCAGCGATGTCAGTGCATGACCGTGGGTACCGGGTGACATCATACATGACCTAGCACTGGACTTTCAACACGGCACAGCATGAACTTCATCACAAGAACCAGATAATATAGATTTGATGCCTCCAGAAAGAGATGGCTGAGATCTCATTTCCTAGGGATCAGACAGATCATGCTGAAATGGGTGTTGATAATACCCACTGATTGCATCTCAAGGGCCATTCCCCTGAACAAAGCCTGGGTCTTGTCATCAGAGAGCTTATTCCTTTAAAGCTACATCTACTGCGAACATTTTAGCTCTAAAATATACAGCATTGGAGAAATGGAAAAAAACCTTTTAGGATTGTATAGTGAAGACAGTTTCATAATAACCTAATTAAATTTTAAGATACCATAGAGCTTATTGAAGGGCAGCTATGAAGAAAAGATGCATTAGTGTCTTAGGGGATACGCTCAATAGACTCTGACATCAGAACCCCGCCAGGGACGCTACCAGAACCCTTACTCTGGGCCAGGCACTGAGCAAAGCAACAGGCATGTCTCATTTAAACTGAGGGTCAGAAATTATTCTATTTTCACATGAAGAAACTAAGGCTCAGAAACTAAGACTAAGTAGTCACACAGCTTATAAGTGACTCAGCCCTTTGCCACATGGCTCCATCAGTTCTTCCTGCCATCATCTCTGTTGCTTGTGAACTTGGGAGTCAGCAAGAGAGCCAGGGAGGTAACCAGCTTAAAATCCACCAGCCACTGCCGCACTGTCTGCTCCCTATTGCCCATCTAGGTGGTCTCATCACCAGCCGCCCCAGGCAGACAGCCCTCAAGGCTGCTGCTTGGAAATGGGACCTGCGGGAACAGTGAGGAGAACAGAGGACCAGAGGGCAAGACCCTCTCCTGCCACTGACTCACACAGCCCCCAGGAGCCCGCATCCAGGGTCCCACCACAAAGAACACTGACACGGCTTTCAAACCTGACAGTATCTGCTGAACTTGAAAGCAATGTGCTCTCAATAAGCTGCTCTTTCAAAGCTCTAAGAGCTGAGTCTAATGGGTGCCCTTTAAACATAATCCAGGGTATATTTCTTTCCTGATATATTTTACTATTATTATTGTATTATCATAGAATTATGTAATAATAGTAATAAATGGCTAGTGTTTACTGAATATCTACTATGTGTCGTGAATTACATAGATATTTCTCTTAAATAGCTGTATCATGAACAATGCACACTGCACTAACATTTTAACAGCTATTAATGGCTATTCATAGTATCTTAGTATGAAGGTATTATTAAAAGTATTTTGTTTATCTATTCAAATCATTTGCAAGGTTAGTAATTTCAATCTTTCAGATTTTTATAGCAATTATAGTTTAGAATAGAGCCAGGCCCTATACAGACGGGAGTAGGAAATGGCAACCCACTGCAGTATTCTTGCCTACGAAATTCCATGGACAGAGCACAGACCATGGGACCACAGAGAGTCAGACATGACTGAACACCGGCACTGGCACTCTAAAGATTAATTCATTTCATTCTTCTTAACAACACTACATTATTTTTTTTCATGGTTATAGTCTTTTTTAAATATAAATTTATTTATTTTAATTGGAGGCTAATTTCTTTACAATATTGTATTGGTTTTTGCCATACATTGACATGAATCCACCATGGGTGTACATGTGTTCCCCATCCTGAACACCCTCTCCCACCTCCTTCCCCATCCCCTCCCTCTGGGTCATCCCAGTGCACCAGCCCTGAGCACCCTGTCTCATGCATCAAACCTGGACTGGCAGTCTGTTTCACATATGATAATACACGTATTTCAATGCCATTCTCCCAAATCATCCCCCCCCGACAGAGTCCAAAAGACTGATCTATACATCTGTGTCTCTTTTGCTGTCTTGCATATAGCGTTATCATTACCATCTTTCTAAATTCCATATATATGCGTTAGTATACTGTATTGGTGTTTTTCTTTCTGGCTTTCTTCACTCTGTATAATAGGCTCCAGTTTCATCCACCTCATTAGAACTGATTCAAATGTATTCTTTTTAATGGCTGAGTAATATTCCATTGTGTATATGCACCACAGCTTTCTTATCCATTCAGCTGCTGATGGACATCTAGGTTGCTTCCATGTCCTGGCTACTATAAACAGTGCTGCGATGAACATTGGGGTGCACAACAACACTACATTATTATCCTTTTTTTTTTTGCAGATAAGGAAACTGAGGTCCAGAGAGAGTAAGTAATTTGCCCAGGGTCACACAGCAAATTGATAGCCTAATGGAGATTTGAACCCTACCAATCTGATTTCAGAGTCCAAGCTTATGGCCTCTTCGCTTTGCTGCTACAAATGATTCCGGCGGCTAACTTCTTGAGAAGGCAAAGGATAATTGCATAAAGCTAATGATTGCATTAAAAAAAAAATTAGCAGATTCAGACAAGTCCATCCTGTGACAGAGTCAGAATCACATACATCTCATAGGAACACTTTTACACACTGAAAGTGAAAGTGTTAGTTGCTCAGTTGTGTCCAACTCTTTGCAACCCACGAACTGTAGCCCACCAGGCTCCTCTGCCTATGGAATTCTCCAGGCAAGAATACTGGAATGGGTAGCCATTCCCTTTTCCAGGGATTGAACCCAGGTCTTCTGCACTGCAGGCGATTCTTTACCATCTGAGCCACCAGGGAAGTCTTTTACACACTTAAGTTGATTAAAAAAAAAAAAAAGTGTTTAATGTTGCACACTACAGAGATCCTAACCTTTTAAGATTAAGTAAATAAAGACTTAGAAGTGCTTACAATACTTATTAGCATTTCTTTTTTTAATATAAATTTATTTATTTTAATTGGAGGTTAATTACTTTACAATATTGTATTGGTTTTGCCATACATCAACATGAATCCGCCACAGGTATACACAGGTTAGCATTTCTAACTGTAATTTGTTAGTGTCTCCATTTATAAATCAACAGGAACCACATGTAATATACTCACTGGATATTCATGCTCTCAGTGGATACTCAGCTACAACCCACATGCAGATGAATCTTGGGGAAACATACTTAATCAGGTGTGTGTGTGTGTGTGTGTGTGTGTGTGTGTGTGTGTGTGTATAACAGACAGTAGCCTGCAATGTTTATTGGTGGGAAATAGGACACTCAGGTAGAATACGTAACGTGTCCACTACTTACTCACTACACTGCCTTTCTGAAAAAACAGAATGAGAAGAGGTTTCAGCTATGTTTTTCTATGAAACCTTGAATTTATGTTAAAAGTTATTCATCAAAAGGAGATAAACAGACCTAACACTCATAAAGTATGATTTATCTGCCATTCTTTGATCTATTTATTTTCTATCTTCTGTAAGTTTTGTATCCCCAAGGTCTTTCATAAGTCATATTGGTTGTCATTAAAAAGATTATCTATTTAATTGATTGTTTTTACTTAAAAATTCTGTATACTGACGCATATATATGGAATTTAGAAAGATGGTAACAATAACCCTGTGTACGAGACAGCAAAAGAGACACTGATGTATAGAACAGTCTTATGGACTCTGTGGGAGAGGGGGAGGGTGGGAAGATTTGGGAGAATGGCATTGAAGCATGTATAATATCATGTATGAAACGAGTCGCCAGTCCAGGCTCGATGCGCGATACTGGATGCTTGGGGCTGGTGCACTGGGACGACCCAGAGGGATGGTATGGGGAGGGAGGAGGGAGGAGGGTTCAGGATGGGGAACACATGTATACCTGTGGCAGATTCATTTCGATATTTGGCAAAACTAACACAATATTGTAAAGTTTAAAAATAAAATTAAATTAAAAAAAAACTCAACATTCAAAAATGAAAAAAAAAAATTCTGTGAAGCAGGTTTGCTAAATGCTTGGAATTCATGTTTTACAGTATTTCTTTTTAGTGTACCATAAACTAAAATTGTTCCTTTCTTCCTTTTTCTAAATGACTAATTTTAACCCCAAAAATAGCAATGGAAACCAAAGGATTTTGTGGGAAACAAAACTGTACATATTGTTATCATTTTGTCCTCTCTCTTGTTACTCACTGAAATCATGAATCCTTATCACAATGATGACAGACAAGAGAACTCCGGATAATATATTGTCTACAAAGCAGGTGAGGAAAAAAGGGAAGAAATGAGAATAATGGTCAGACTTCATCACATCTGGGTCAGGTGCACAGGACAAAATGCCTGTAAACTGCTTCTTTTTTTTCAACTGCTTCATTTAAAAAACACCATTTGATCTTTTTTGCCTTTGACTTCATCTCTGAGGCATGTTTCTACCCTTCGGTTGGCTTCAACTAGCTAGCCAACCCTAAGGTCATGCGTGATGACTTCCTAAATGTCAGGGGCACACAGGAAAGATCACAGCTGGAGGGTTTAAGACTCAGGCTGCTCCTATCAGAACTGCCTGGTGTGGGGGTCCAGCTACCTCAGCCCCCCACCAACTCAAAGAAGCAAGTGGTCCACTTAAGGCCTGTGGCCTGTGTGTCTCTCAACCACTTGAGAGACTGGGTTAAGGTTAGAGCTGGGGACAGGCATGAGCCAAAGCATAGCCCTGAATGTTCACAGGCTGAGGCCCCTCCCCTCTTGCTCGGCAACCACACTGAAGTGCTCTTCCCGTGTCCTGAGCAACCATAAAGGCACAGCATTTCCCAATGTGCTGAGCCTGACCCCCATACACAGCAGCCCTACGGAGTGAGTGCTACCATCTGCATCCTTGCCCAGAAGGGGAAAGCGAAGTGCCAGCTGGGACTACAAAACCCAGCAAGCTGGCTCCAGAGCCCGCTACCCAGGACCACAGCTCTGCCAGTGGGGCACCCCAGCACCTGTGCAGGTGCCTTGGGAAGAGAAGGGTAAGCCCAGAGCAGGGGTTTGAGCACCAGGGGAAAGCCTCACCATCTGCATCATGCCCTCCACTCCCTGGACCTGGTGAGAGAGCATAAGCTTCCAGACCCACCTTAGGGCTGCCACTGCGGTCCTCAGAGGCCTGAAGGAGAGGAAATGAGGCAACACATGAATTTTCAAAAAAAGTTTTTGAGCCTAAGGTCCGTCTAGTCAAGGCTATGGTTTTTCCAGTGGTCATGTATGGATGTGAGAGTTGGACTGTGAAGAAAGCTGAGTGCTGAAGAATTGATGCTTTTGAACTGTGGTGTTGGAGAAGACTCTTGAGAGTCCCTTGAACTGCAAGGAGATCCAACCAGTCCATTCTAAAGGAGATCACTCCTGGGTGTTCTTTGGAAGGAATGATGCTAAAGCTGAAACTCCAGTACTTTGGCCACCTCATGCGAAGAGTTGACTCATTGGAAAAGATCCTGATGCTGGGAGGGATTGGGGGCAGGAGGAGAAGGGGACAACAGAGGATGAGATGGCTGGATGGCATCACCAACTCGAGTTTGATGTGAGTTTGAGTGAACTCCAGGAGTTGGTGATGGACAGGGAGGCCTCACGTGCTGCAATTCATGGGGTCACAAAGAGTTGGACACGACTGAGCGACTGAACTAAACTGAACTGAACTGAAAAGCTAAGAGAGGTCTTTTTGAGGGAGACTGTAGAGTCTGTCCTTGAACTTTACAACAGAGGATGGACAGTCCCCTCGGCTGCATGCTGAATGTCCTTCCATCAGACCAGGACATTTTGCTATTGTTCCACCCCCACCCCAGTGAAATCCTCTTTTGTCTTCTTCTATCTGCCCTTTTCTTTCTCCCTCTCTGTAAGTCTTCACTGATTTGACAGTCTGAAACACTTTACTTCTTGTCCAAAACTTAGTCACACCATCCAATAATTTCTTGACCTCCTTGATATATAGACAACTAAATAGTTTGGGGCTCAGTAATAAGACTTATTATGTCAGACTGAAAAGGAAAGAACATTTAAAACATCTTTGCCCCACAAGTCACTGCTCTTTCAAGTCTGCAACAGATATCTACAATTATCAACTGAATAAAAAAAATTAAAATGCTGCTTTCTAATAAACCCTAATTCTTAGAGCAATAAAAACGGTTTGTGTGACAATATCCCTGTAAACCCTTTTTTTTTTTTTCTATTGGTCTCATGTGTTCACTTTCAGCTAAAGGCTCAACATGAATTCATTTACAGATCAAGGAGACTTTTAATAGCTCCCTAGCCAAAGGCTCTGCTGGATGACTGCTGCCACTGCCTCTCAGCGACAATGTTCACCTCTGGGGAATTTTTCCATTAGTCATGGGTCATCACCATTCTCAAAATGTAATAAGTTTGTGGCTACACATGACCCTGTAAGTGAGAGAAACGTAACTGAGTACTTTGGCATTAAACGGGCCTGGGTTAAAACCTAGCCCAGCAATTCTGTCCTCCCCTATGTGCATAACGAGTTATGGACATAGATGAATACTGTAGCACTGTGTTTAGCAGAAAAACAAAGAAAGCAACCTAAATGTCCACCCTAAGGAAATGCGCTGCTGTGCTGGAACACTATACAAGAGTTAGAAGAGGTGATCTAGATGTTTACAACAGCTTATGTTTATCAAGTGCTTACAGTGGAATAACCGGACAAATTTCTGTTCTATGACCAATGATTCCAAATCCACCTCCCATGCAGTAATGTTGGTAATGCTTGTTTGAGGACACAAGAGGGATTTGGTGGAAATCTGTATCAGTGATAGAAAAAAACAATTCAACAACTTTGTCTTAGTGATGGACAGCCAGGGGCATCTTTAATAAATAGCAGCAAAAATGAACAGCAATTACTGAGCTCTTTCTGGGTCAGGCACTGTTGTGCACACTTTACATGGTTAACTCAATTTCTGCTTCAACAACACAATAAAGACGATAAGAACCTGCATGTCACAGACAAAGAAACTAAGATACAAAGAAAATAGGGAGTTTCCCGAGGTCACACACTAGTGATGGCAGGGCTGGAATTCAACCCAGACCATCTGACTTCAGGCCCTGTGGTTCTAACCACATTGCTATCTATTTCTCTATTGGAATCAAAATGATAGAAGTCAAAATAAAATGAGAATGGGGAAAAAAGGATGCAGAATTTTATACAAGACATAACTCATGGAAACTTTAAGAACACATATATATTATAATAATACCACATGTTAGCTACTAGCATATAAATGTATTATGTAAAAGTATTTCTATGTGGTTCATTAGGGAAAGAAGGGGTAAAAGACATCAGGATGGGGAGGTGAGGAAAAAAACTGAACAGAGCTGTATCCCTAATATTTTCTCTCTTTAAAAAGGTTTCTTCAGCTTCAATGAATATGTGAAGTCAACGCACTGCTCTTTTAGTTTTCCCAGTACTCTTACAAAATGTCTCATTTTTCCCTGTGGTATTTGCAAAGCCCAGAATCCATAAACATGCTTTCAATTTAATCCTACCAATTAATACTTGTATTATTAGGAGACAGTTTAAATGACATTTACTTTTACTGAGTTATGCATTTTAGTAGTATGAAAAGATTTGAAAGAAAAACCAAATAGATTAAACAAACTTTACTTTCTTATGATAAAAGTGTTGCAGATTCATTTTAGAAACTTAGAAAGTTTCAATATGCAAAATGACACTTCACTGAAATACCACTGTTTACAGTCCCATGTATATTGTTCCAGGGATATTCTGTGACTCAACATACATATGTAATTTTTATATAAAATGACATTATATTGTATATCCATTTCCGTAAACTGTTATTGTCCACTAAAGACACAGGAAATGTCTTTAAATGTATTTCTGCATTAAGCAGCTACATATGCTTGATTATACGGATGTACATATTTAACAACTGTTATTACCACCCCCAAAAAATAGGAAGGTTAAATAAAGACATTTTTGGAATAATGAAAGCTAAAAGAATTTGCTACTAGCAGATCTACGCTATGAACAAGTGTGAAAAGTAGTTCCTATGACCGAAGGAAAATCATTCCAGACAGAAACCTACACACACACAAAGGAATAAGGTGCATCAGATGGTAAATATGCGAGTAAACAAGTTTTTGTTGGTTTTTTTTTACACATCTATAAAATATAATTTAAAATTTAAAACAAAAAGGAATAACAGTGTATCCCAGGTTTTGTAACAGGAATAAACTCGAAAGATATGACAATAACAGCACAAAAGGTGGCTGGAAAAAATGGAAGCAAACTCTGGTAGGTTCTTACATTATTCAGGAAGTGGTATAATTGAAGTAAAATGTGAAAAGATGTACATTGTAGACCTGACAGCAACTGTTATACATTTAAAACAAAAGTATGAAATAAGACAGCAATTATATGATTCCAATAACTGATATTTAAAGAAGGAGAGAACTTTCTTAAAATTAAAAGCTTTTACATGGCAAAAAAATAAAAAAATGAAAAGACAACCTATTGAGTGGAATAAAATACTTGCAAATGATATGACCAATAATGAATTAATAGTCAATATATATAAACAGCTTATACAATTCAACATCAAAAAATCAAACAACCTGATTAAAAAATAGGCAGAAAACCTGAACAGATATTTTTCCAAAGCAGGCGTGCAGGTGGCCAATAGGCATGTGACATCTCTAATCATCAGGGAAATGCCAATCAAAACCACAATGAAAAAAGAATAAAAATCATTTTATAAGACCACATGGTTTATCACTGCACACCTGTCAGAACGGCTTGATAGCCAATGAGAATTTGCTGTATGACTCAGGGAACTCAAGCAGGGGTTCTATGACAATCTGGAAGGGTGGGATGGGGATGGAGTTGGGAGGGAGGCTCGGGAGGGAGGGGACATGGGCATACCAATGGCTGAACTTGTTGATGTTTGACGGAAAGCCACAAAATTCTGTGAAGCAATTATCCTTCAATTAAAAAAATAAAGTGGAAAAACAACACACAAATACAACTGTTGACAAGGATATAGAGAAAAGAACCCTCGTACACCTGACGGGAAGGTCAACTGGTGCGGCCACCAGTTGTTTTTCAGAAAGCTACAAATAGAACTACCGTGACCCAGCAGTTCCACTCCTGGGTATGTATCTGAGAAGAAACAAAAACACTAATTCAAAAAGATATACACTCCCCAATGTTCACAGCAGCATTATTTATAACTGCCAAGATACAGAAGCAACCTAAGTGTCCATCGGCAGATGAATGGATAAAGAAGATGTGGTGCACACACACACGATGGAATCCTACTCAGTCATAAAAAGGAACAAAGTCTTGCCTTTTGCCGCAGTGTGGTTGGACTTAGAGGGCGTTATGCTAAATGAAATAAGTCAGACACAGTCAGACACATACTACATGTTATCGCTTACATGGGGAATCTTAAAAAATACACAAACTAGCGAATATAACAAAAAAGCAACAGTCTCATAGAAGACAAAAATAGTAGTTGCCAGTGTGGAGAAGGGGAGGAAGGGCATATAGGGGTTGGGAAGCAGGTGTACAAACTATTGAGAGTAAGATTAACCAGAGAAGCTTGGGTCCTGAAGCTGACATTAATCACCTTTTTTCTATTTTAACAGTTTATCACCACTGAAGACATTTTAGATTCACTTTTTAATACAGTTTCAGGTATGATAACCAAAGTGGAAGTCTGCTGGCATTTTTCAATATCAAGGGATCAATTTTTCTAAGGTTCAGTTCCTTTTTGCATCCACAAAAGGACAGAGACAAAACACAGCAACTTGGCCTTGAATGAGCCCTCTGGGAAAGCCAGCTGTTGTTGCCAAATACATCGGAACTCAGGTGGTGGAAATCAAACAGACTTTCTGAATCATCCTATTTTGTTGCCTGGATCCAGGCACAGCTCTGCACGTCTCTGACAAGTCTTCTTGTCAGTGCCTGCAGGCCTCTGGCAGCTGAGAATTTTTTTAATGGTTCATCAATCTCAAAATATAGTTATCACTCTAGACCCATCCCAGACTTCCTTTGTGGCTATGGGCAAAACACCTGACCTCCTAGAATCTTGCATTTGTCACTGGTAATTATTATATTAATTAAACCGAGCACTTGGGCCTTAATATATGCTCTGAATGGGCACTAAGTGACTATATTATACACATGTATAATATATAATACATATGTATAATTTAATAAATAATATAAATAAGTAATATATATGCACTTAATCCTCACTATAGATGATGAAACTGGGACAGAGAAAACTTGAGTAACTTGCCCTCAAACTAAAAACCAGAAAGTGGCAGAGCTGAGGCTTCAAAGCCAAGACTTGGCTCCAGCTCTTCACCTCTGTCCCACACAGCCTCTGGTCAAGGAAGGTGAAAGACTGAGTCAACACAAAATCAACTCATTTTTAGCCCCAGCTTCCAGGTGACAATAGCCAAATACTGGGACAGAACGCAGTAACCTCGCTTCTTACTCATGCCCCTGCTGCTAATTTGCTGCCCCCACAGCCTCCCCTTGACTGCTCCAAACGTCCATCATGTAAGCAGCTCCCCCAAGAGTGAGAGACAGCCCACTGTGGTCACTGCGGAGGGTCCATCCACCGTGCGGGTCTCTTCTAGTGCTGGCACCTCAAGCCAAGTTGGCTTTCTTACCCATAAGGAATGCATCCATTTGTTCATCCCACCAATATTTATCAAGCACCTATTATGTGCCAGCCTGGGCACTGTGCCAGGACCTGGGAATACAGAGCTAGATAAACAAGAATAACCCATGCCTGTGAAGAATATACAACCAAGTAAAGACAGACAGTGAACTCATAATTAACAGTTTGAAGAGGAAGAAAAAATAGGGAAATGTAGCAGAAGAGCTGACATTTGAGCAGAAATTGGAGGCTTTTGTGGGAGTTTGTCAGTCAAACAAGCAGAATAAAATTCCAAGTTGAGGTCAAGCACATGCAAAGACATGAAAATACACTGTTGGTGGGAATGAAACTGGTACAGCCACTGTGCACTTTGGAGAACAGTACAGAGGTTCCTTAAAATCCAAAATTAGAGTTGCCATATGATCTAGCAGTTCCATCCCTGGGCATACACCCAGACAAAACTATAATTCAGAAAGATACATGCAGCCCAATGTCCACAGCAGCAGTATTTACAATAGCGAAGACATGGAAGCAAGCTAAATGTCCATCGACAGCTGAATGGATAGAGAAGATAATGTGATACATATCTATATGGAATATATAGAATAGAATATTACCCAGCCATTCAAAAGAATGAAATAATGCCATTTGCTGCAATATGGATGGACCAAGAGATTATCATACTAAGTGAAGTAAGTCAAAGATAAACACCATGTGATATCACTTACATGTGGAATCTAAAATATGACACAAATACATTGGATGAAGTCAGACAGAGAAGGAGAAATACCATATGACATCCCATTTAGGTGGGATCTGCAAGGAAATGGTACAAATGAACTTATTTACAAGACAGAAACAGACCCACAGACTTCAAGAAGGAGCTTGTGGTTGCCAGGTGATAGGGGAAAGATGAGAGGAAGGAATAGTTAGGGAGTTTGGGATGGGCATGTACACATGGCTATATTTAAAATGGGTAACCTTCTGGAGAGCACATGGAACTCTGCTCAGTGTTATGTGGCAGACCGGATGGGAGGGGGTTTCAGGGAGAATAGATACATGGATATGTATGACGGGGTCCCTTCTCGGTTCACCTGAAACTATCACAACATTGTTTATTAATTGGCTATACCCCAATTGATGCTTTTGAACTGTGATGTTGGAGAAGACTCTTGAGAGTCCCTTGACTTCAAGGAGATCCAACCAGTCCATCCTAAAGGAGATCAGTCCTGGGTGTTCATTGGAAGGACTGATGCTAAAGCTGAAACTCCAATACTTTGGCCACTTCATGCAAAGAGTTGACTCATTGGAAAAGACCCTGATGCTGGAATGGATTGGGGGCAGGAGGAGAAGGGGACGACAGAGGATGAGATGGCTGGATGGCATCACCGACTCAATGGATATGGGTTTGAGTAGACTCCAGGAGTTGGTGATGGACAGGGAGGCCTGGCGTGCTGCGATTCATGGGGTCACAAAGAGTTGGACACGACTGAGTGACTGAACTGAACTGAACTGAACTGAATACCCCAATTCAAACTAAAATTTTTAAAAATATGACACAAAAAAACTAATCTACAAACAGAAACAGATTCACAGACTTGTGATTGCCAATGGAGTAGAGGAAGGGGAGGGATGGATTGGGAATTTGGGACTATTATACATAGGATGGATAAACAATAAGGCCCTACTGTATAGCATAGGAAACTACATTCAATAGCCCTTGATAAATCAGAATGGAAAAGAATATGAAAAAGAGTATATATATATATGTATAACTGAGTCACTTAGCTGTACAACAGAAATTAACACAACATTGTAAATTAACTATACTTCAATAAAATTTTTTTAAAAAGAAGGAAAGAGATTGGAGGGTCCCATGACTGTGGGATTATGGGCAAACGATGGCAGGACAGGAAGTCAGGTGAAAGAATTAGGCAGCCTTTGACTGAAGAAGGTAAACTAAGCAAGGATGTGTGTCTCCTCACCCCCTTTACACACCAGGAAAAATGACAGGAAGCAGCACAAGAGGAATAAGCTGACAACAGCAAAGATACAGGAAGGGGCTCATCAGTGGATGTATCAAGGTGGAAAGCACAAGAAATGGTGGTGATTCATAAAGCAGAGTAGATGACAAACATCCAAATTTGAGGTTTCCCAAAAGTAGATCCTGAGACAAAGACTTGTGTACAGTTAGTTTATTTGGGAGGTGATCCCTAAAAAGCATAAGGAGGCAAATTGCCAACAAAGGGTGAAAAATTCAATAAAGTACATGTTAATTTGAAGGTTTTGTGTGTGTCTTAGTCACTCAGTTGTGTTCTACTCTTTGCACCCCATGGCCTGTGGCCCACCAGGCTCCTCTGTGCATGGAATTCTCCAGGCAAGAGTACTGGAGTGGGTTGCCATTTCCTTCTCCAAGGCATCTTCCCAACCCAGGGATCAAACCTGGGTATCCTGCATTGCAGGCAGATTCTTTACCATCTGAACCACCAGGGAAGCCCAGTTTGAAGGTTATTAGTACTAACTAGGGATCCATCCTGGTGGGGATGTAATGAACTCAGAATTGGAGTATTTATCCAACAAATTCCATCCCTCACTGGTTAAAGATTGTCCCTGGAGGCTTAAAACTCCAGCACTTTCAGGCTGCCCCGTATGCTGAGCCAAGCCCTCCTGGCCCGGGAGAAAGCCTACATGCAGGGAGAGGCAGGTACCTGAAGTAGGAAGTTGGTGGTATCTACAGTGACAGACTTTATTTTCCTGAGCTCCAAAATCACTGCAGATGGTGATTACAGCCACAAAATTAAAAGACGCTGCTCCTTGGAAGGAAAGCTGACAAACCTAGATAGCATATTAAAAAGCAAAGCCATTACTTCGCTGACAAAGGTCTGTCTAGTCAAAGCTATGGTTTTTCCAGTAATCATGTATGGATGTGAGAGTTGGACTATTAAGAAAGCTGAGCACTGAAGAACTGATGCTTTTGAACTGTGGTGTTGGAGAATACTCTTGAGAGTCCCTTGGACTGCAAGGAGAACAAACTAGTCAATCCTAAAGGAAATCAGCCCTGAATAGGCATTGTAAGGACTGATGCTGAAGCTGACGCTCCAATACTTTGGCCACCTGATGTGAAGAGCCAACTCACTGGAAAAGACCCTGATGCTGGGAAAGATTGGATGACATCACCGACTCAATGGAAATGAGTTTGAGCAAGCTCCAGAAGATGGTGAAGAATAGGGAAGCCTGGCATGCTGCAGTCCATGGGGTTGCAAAGAGTTGGACATGACTGAGCGACTGAACAACAGGCACTGGGACTGCACGTAAATTCAGAGGCGATCTGCAGGGATGTGGTGCCAGGTATAAGCAGCTTCTGCTATGTACAATAGGCTCCAGACTCAGAATGTATGAAGGACAGCAGGAATGGGGCAGGTATTAGCTGGAAACTAGCTGAAATTCAGCTCACCAAGCAAATGTTCTCTCACAACACCATACATGGTAGGCTCTGCAGTCAGATCATTACCCTTCTCCTGCTCTATTATTCATCCAAAACTGAAAGGTTATGAAGAGTGGTGGTACCAGACTCAAGTATGCTTCCTCCAAAATCCAAAAAGGCCCACCAAGTTCTGGACCTCATTTTACTGGCAGACAATGAAAGACAGAGCAACCTGTCTCTCCCCCTCAGGCGCTATTTCAACTGGACCCCCAGAAACTTCACCAGGGAGACAGATTCCTAAATGTTCACAGGCTTTATCTCCCACCCCAAGTTCACGTATGTCTCACTAAGGCATCTTAAGTATCTGCTACTTCCTGCTCACCAAATCTAATTAACTTGACATCAAAATAGTGGTGAATTATAATGCTGTATGGAAAGTCAAAATGACCAAGGCTTTGGTGAATTGTGTTATAACAAGAGGGCAGAACAAGTCGTGTAGACCTGAGGTAAGACTGGGCAAACACACTGTTGGTTCTTTCAGGTAAGAGCAAAATTGCTTCTGGTGATACTCAGAAATTGGTAAGAAGAAAAGGGCATTTTCTGGGTCAAAATCTGAATACCAGATGCCTGTGTGCTAAGTCGTTTCAGTTCTATCTGACTCTGTGAGACCCCACGCACGGTAACTTTCCAGGCTCCTCTGTCCATGAGATTCTCCAGGCAAGAATACTGGAGTGGGTTGCCATTTCCTTCTCCAGGGGATATTCCTGACCCAGGGTTCAAACCTGGGTCTCCTGCATTGCAGGCAGACTCTTTACCATCTGAGCCACCAGGGAAGCCCCAAAATGCAAAATAGGAAGGTGAAACGAGGATGCAGTAAGCAGCAGCAGCTCACATCTTTTACGTATTTGACAGCAGCTCTGCAATTCTTCTGCATACCAGCTATTTCCTCCCACATCAGACTGTGTGCTTGTCACCCTAATTATGGATCTCGTGACAGCAAGGAGAGAGTGGGGTGGGTCTTGATGACATCAGGCATCCTCTTGTAAGGCAACTTCCTTGAGTAAAATTATTACAGTCTACAAGCTAGAGAAAGCTTGTCTTCTCAGATGCAGGGTAGCCTGCTTCCTCCAACAAGAGAGCCTTGAAAAGACTTGGGGATTTGAGATTCTCAGCTCTACCTGGGTCCATAAGGTATCCCCATTCCAAGTCTTTTTTTTTTTGGCTGTGCTGGGTCTTAATTGCAGCATGCAGGTTCTTCTTATTGCTGAGCGTGGACTCGGGTATACGGGCTCAGCAGTTGCAGTGCTGGCCTTTCCACTTGTGTTGCATGGGCTTAGTTGTCCTGCGGCATGTGGAATCTTAGTTCCCAGACCATGGATTGAACCCACATCCCCTGCATTGGAAGCTGGATTCTTAACTACTGGACCACCAGGGAAGTTCCCCATTCCAAGTCTAAATTTTTCATTCCTTCTCAATGGTTTCACTCTCACAAGAAAGACAGCTTTGTCATGCAAAGCTGTGAATTCAGTTAAATTTTGTATTTTACTTTCAACGAGATTGGCTCTGTGGCTATAACAGGAGATTATTTTAGGGCTGCCCTAGAAGCTCTCTGGTTCTCTATAACTAGAACTGAGAATTTAAACATCTAAGCTTGTCACTTTCTTTCTCCCGAGTTCCCAGGAGACTCCATCCCAGGCTGTTATCCTCTGAGGCCATCATTGCTGCCACACTGGTCAAGAGCAACAGCCTCTTGTTCCCACGGACACTTGCTTCCATAGACGCTGCATCACAATTAGCCACACATGAGATCGTTCAGAGGTTGAATTTGCCAGCAAATGGGTTTCAACACCAAGGTTTTTTTTTTAATCTTTTCAATTTCATAGATTTCTGAGTTTTAAAACTGTAGACAAAAGATGATGAACCTGTGATAATAAAACTATACTGGGAGGAGAAAAAAAGAGGAGATGGGGATGGCTGGGTAGGTGAGCTAAAAGTTTATTCTAGCAAGAATTAAACAGATTATTTCTAAAGCTAAAAAGCAAAGAAACTATTAATCTTTTAAATGGGGATATCACCTAAAAACAAAACAGAAATGTTTTACAGTGATTACTCCTATGGATAAAAGATGGATGAGAAAGGTGGATCTGGGGGACTGTTATGTACCCGCTTCTTCTATTTATTTCAACCATTTGTAAGTATCATTTGATTTTTTTTTTTAATTTAAAGAATTTAAGCCAAGCCCAGATCAGTCAGGGATGCCAAGGAAAGTCATGTTAAGACATGTTAAGGAATCATGTTGATCCGCTAAGTGATAGGGAATCAACAAAAGTATTTAAGCAAGAGAACAGCATGATCAAAAAATGTGTTTTTTTTTTTCCGTGCTTGTGATGGGTCTGTTAAGGTTTTATATTTCTTCCTGGTCGAGTTTTGGAAAGTTGTACTTTTCTAAGAATTTGTCCATTTCTTCCTCATTGTCCATTTTATTGGTATATAATTGTTGATAATAGTCTCTTATGATCCTTTGTATTTCTGTGTTGTCTGTTGTGATCTCTCCATTTTCGTTTCTAATTTTATTGATTTGATTTTTCTCCCTTTGTTTCTTGATGAGTCTGGCTAATGGTTGTCAATTTTATTTATCCTTTCAAAGAACCAGCTTTTGGCTTTGTTGATTTTTGCTATGGTCTCTTTTGTTTCTTTTGCATTTATTTCTAGAAAGGTCGGGGGTCTGCAGTGTAAGGAGTATACCATATGATCTCACTTACATATGGACTCTAAAAAAGTCAAACTCGTAAAACCAGAAAGGATCGATACAACAGTGGTGACCAGGGGCTGAATGGTGGGAGAAACAGGGAGGTGTTAGTGAAAGGGCACACAACTTCATTAGAAACAACTACCTTCTGGAGACCAAATGTATGGCCTGTGACGACTGTTAATAATAATGTGTTGTATTCTTGAAATTTCCTAGGAAACTAGATCTTAAGTGTTCTCAACATACACACACAGACACATGCACACATACGCACAAACAGAAATGGTAACTATGTGAGGTGATGGTATGTTAGCTCCATTGTGGTAACTATTTCAACAATGTATGTGTGTGTAGGAGCATCATGCTGTACAACGTAATACATATAGTAGTAGCGGTGTCAGTTGCTCAGCCGTGTCTGACTCTGTGCGACCCCACGAACTGCAGCCCTCCAGGCTCCTCCATCCATGGGATTCTCCAGGCAAGAATACTGGAGTGGGTTGCCTTTCCCTTCTCCAGAGGCTCTTCCTCACCCAGGGATCAAACCCAGGTCTCCTGTATTGCAGGCAGATTCTTTACCATTTGAGTACAGGGAAGCTCTTTAAATATATATAACTTTTGTCAGTTGTACACAATAAAACTAAAAAATATATATTTTTAATGTAAAAAAAAAGATCATATCAGAGGCCTATTAGAAGGTGGGGCACAGGAGTGTATCAAGACTAGTCAGAGGGGAACTTTCCACACCCAGAGTTCTCATAGCTGAATAGTTCAGAAACTATTTCACTTGCAATTCCAAGTTCCAGCAGTGAGAATATTTAAGCTCATCCCTCATACATCTCTCATATGGTCAGACAGCACACCGATGAAGGCTGTTTTTTAATCTATTAGTTATCATTATTACTTTGGGGTATATTATTACCTTAGGGTATGGAGTTAATAAACCCTGAATATTCATTGGAAGGACTCATGCTAAAGCTGAAGCTTCAATACTTTGGCCACCTGATGCAAAGAGCTGACTCATTAGAAAAGACCTTGATGCTGGGAAAGATTGAGAGCAGGAGGAGAAGGGGCCGACAGAGGATGAGATGGTTGGATGGCATCACCGACTCGATGGACATGAGTTTGAGCAAGCTCCAGGAGTTGGTGATGGACAGGGAGGCCTGCCGTGCTGAAGTCCATGAGATCACAAAGAGTCAGACACAACTGAGCAACTGAATAACAACATAAAGAGCTATATATGGCCCCATATTGTACTGAGGCCCAATCTAGAGGATTAGCAGAAAAAGTCTTCCACTAAGAACCAAAGAGTCAAGGTGGATGCCTGGTATTTAATGGCCATGGGATAAAGGTGTGGACAGAACAAGGATCTGAATGGCATGCTTCAGATGCCCCAGGTACTCCCATGCCCACTCACTTCCCTGCTGGCATGTGTGAGTGAGACTTGGAGAGGAAGATAACCAAGAGTTAATGTACTCAGTCTTTAAACTGATCCTGAATTTGCAAATATTTGAAAATACTACCCATCAAATTTTAACCCAAATATATATATATATATATATATATATATATATATAGTATGGATGGATGAAGAGAGGAGGGAAGAGCTTCAAAATGGTGATTCTGTGGCTCAGTGATGTGACCAAGGATCCAGACCAAGGATCCTTTCAACCTGCTCTGCCACACTCAACATCAGCTTCATCCTCTGATGGGAAGCAACCAGTCTCCAATCCCAGAGCCACGTCCCCACAAGACAAGATCCAGAAGAAAGAGATCAAATTTTTGGCTTTTCTCTAGAGCAGAGAAACATTTCCTAGAACCACCCCTCTACAGACTTCTTCTCATGCCAATTCCTGGGCCAATCACTGAGAAAGAGACTGGGAAACGCTTTAAACCAGACAAGCCCACCTGGAGCCAAGGGTTGACAGGACTTACCTGAGGCATGTGGATGCATTCATCGGTATGAATAATTGAAGAAAAAACAAACAGAGTTATACAGGAGAGAAGAGAGTAGCCTGGATACTGGGCAGACATCCACTAACATCCATTATAACATCTACGTGGGAAAACTGGCTTATGGGGTCAGGAAATCAAACTATACTAACTGGTAATTTTGTTCAAAATCAATAGGGAAAATATCCTGATTTCTGAAAGTAAAGGAAAGAAAATGCTAACAGGACATAAGACCCACAAAAAAGTATTTCTAATAATCTCACAGAAATCTGGGAGAACATGTGGCCTCTGAGATCTCAGCTCTCAAGAAGCCTCCAAGAATACAGGAGGCACAGGAAGGTACCAATGCAGAACCCATGAATGTCTGAATGAATAATTACATACCATAGCATAGAATGTATCAAGCTCTTGCTCTACATTAAGCACTTTACATGCATTAACACACAAAATGCTCATAAAAACTCAATGCTGCTGCTGCTAAGTCGCTTCAGTAGTGTCCGACTCTGTGCGACCCCATAGACGGCAGCCCACCAGGCTCCCTCGTCCCTGGGATTCTCCAGGCAAGAACACTGGAGTGGGTTGCCATTTCCTTCTCCAATGCATGAAAGTGAAAAGTGAAAGTGAAGTCGCTCAGTCGTGTCTGACTCCTAGCGACCCCATGGACTGCAGCCTACCAGGCTCCTCTGTCCATGGGATTTTCCAGGCAAGAGTACTGGAGTGGGGTGCCAAAAACTCAATGAGGAGTCATCAAAGATGAAGAAAATGAAGCTCAGGTAGGTTGTTACTTGCTCAGCTTCATAATCCTAGTAATGACAAAGACAAGACACAAACTCGAATTTATTTGATTCTGAAGCTCATGCTCTTAGTCATTCATCTACAATAGTTTCTAGAAAAATGGAGGAATTAAACTAAACAAATTAAACCATGGTCTATACCAAAAGTTCTGAAGAAGTCTAATGTAGTTTTGGTAGCAGGCTTTATCCATTTGGAGAAGGAAATGGCAACCCACTCCAATACTCTTGCCTGGAAAATCCCATGAACGGAGGAGCGTGGTAGGCTACAGTCCATGGGATCACCAAGAGTCGGACACAACCGAGTAACTATTTTTTTAAATCCATTTTCACTTAAGTAACCTTTCCTAAATACCCTCTCTGCCCTTAAACAACACCTAGGTCACCCGGCCAATCAGTACGAGTATTCCCTATTGTCTTCTACTAAAGTGTGGTCCACAGATCAGAAGTCTTGGCATCAGTAAAAGCTCAATAGAAACGCAGAGTCACAGACCCTACCCCTAACTTAGTAGACTAGAACTGTATTTTAATAAGATCCTCGGGCAATTCATGTGGGAGACCTGAGTTCCATCCCTGGGTTGGGAAGATCCCCTGGAGAAGGGAACAGCCACCCACTCCAGTATTCTGGCCTGGAGAATTCCATAGACTGTAGTCCATGGGGTCGCAAAGAGTCAGACACAACTGAGCAACTTTCACTCACTCGGGCAATTTACATGCACATTAAAGTTTGAATTACTGCTCTATAGCATCCCTGACATCTGGGCTCCTCTAATTTTTCCTGGGGACAGCTGACTCCATAACAACACAGCTCCCATTATTATTAAATTCTTACTAAAGTTTCTCTGATCATTCTACTCCTTCCCCCAGTCTGTCATCTCAACTTACAAAAGGGAACTCTTCAAATTTTAGAAATACATATTACATCCCACCATGGTCCTCCCTCTCTAAGCGCCTTCAATGTTTTCCAGGTCACGCTGTTCATTTCCTTCATATCAGTGGTCCCTGATCTGATATGTGTATTGAATCACCTGAAAATACCCAGACGTAGATCCTAAGCATCTGTGCTTTTTACATACTCCCCAAGTTCAGCCAACCACTGCCTTACATGCCCTACAGTATCTTATTGATAATATTCTCCTTAGAATGCAGCTTACAGAGCCGAAGACAATGATTTGTCTTAAATATAGGCATTATTATGCCCATAATGAGAGCAGCCTGAAGTGTGACCAGCCTGAAGCGTGACCAGCTTCAGGGGTCTCATCACACTATTAACCCTTATCAAGTCTGTTGATAACCAAAACCTCCAGGCCTTTTTTCCCCCTATGAACTGCTACAAAGTCAGATTTCCCCAGTTCTACACATCAGCTTTTTATTCTCCTTTAGAATTAGATGTAAGGCTATGTACTTTTTACTCTTAGATTTCCTCTTGTTGTTTTAACCCCTTAATTTCACCTGCCAGGAGTCCTAAATCTTTAGTCCATCCTTTATTGGATGGCAATGAATGGACTGTGAAGAGTTGGACTCTAGCATTAGACATGCTTAGGTACAATCAGATTTATTTTATTGAGACAAATGACTCAAATAGCTCAGCACAAATCCTTACAAGAAATGTTCGTGCGCTAAATTTGTTGAATAAATTAATGATGTAATGACTGATAGCAGTGATAACCAGGGAGACTAGTTAGGAGGCTCTTGTACTGATTTAAATATGAATGGATGGTCTGAACTGAGATTGGTTCACTGATAAACAAGGAAGATTTAGGGAGCTATGGAGAGGTATAATCAATAATATTTATTGGACAAGAATAAGAATGTCAGGATAAGGAAGAGGGAAGAATCACAATGACATCCATGCCTAAAGGCTCCAGGGAAATAAAAATGTTCTCTATCACCTGTGCGTGTGTTTAATTGAAATGGGGCTGATGACTTTATGGACCTAACTCAATTCTGACACAGACAGAATTGATTAAAAATAATCTCCGGATAACCTTGAAGACCTTATGCTAAGTGAAATAAACCAGACACAAAAGAACAGATACTGTGTGACTCCACTTACATAAGATACCTAAAACAGGCAAATTCATACAGACAGAAAATAGAAGGGCCTGGGGGAAAGGGAAGAATGGCAATTATTTTTTAATGAATCACAGCCTCAGTTTGGGGTGATGGAAACGTTCTGGAAATGCACAGTGGTGGTGGCGGCGGCACAACGATGTAAATAAACTAATTCCACTGAATTGCACACCTAACAAGAGTGACAATGGAAAAGTTTTGATGTACGTTTTGCTGCAACGAAAAATGTTTTAAATGGACCTCACGTTATCAACCACTGATGTTGATGAGCATTCCACTTTTTTTCTAGTTACGGTTGGTTGGGCTTGAGGAACTGACAAAAGTCCTGAGAGACTTAAACCTTCTGTTTAATTTACTGTGAAGTTACAACAAAGGCACTAAGGCATAAAGGACCAACTCAGAAAACAATTCACTGAGAAGTTACAGCAAAGGCCTCAAGGCATAAAGGACCAACTCCTCGGAAGCAAACTGTCAGCTGCTGTGATGGCCCATGATGTAGAATACTTCTGTTTTTACTGGTTTTTGTTCTGATCTCATCTTTCCATCACCTTGAATAAATCTCATGAGCAACTTTTACCTACTGATAAACACTTTCAGCAAATAGCCTGAAATGAGGTACATATAGAAGTCAAGTAGGCCTTAGGAAGCATCACTATGAACAAAGCTAGTGGAGGTGATGGAATTCCAGTTGAGCTGTTTCAAATCCTAAAAGATGATGCTGTGAAAGTGCTATACTCAATAAGCCAGCAAATTTGAAAAACTCAACAGTGGCCACAGGACTGGAAAAGGTCAGTTTTCATTCCAATCCCAAAGAAAGGCAATGCCAAAACAATTGCACTCATCTCAAGTACTCTTGCCTGGGAAATCCCATGGACGGAGGAGTCTGGTGGGCTGCCTTCTATAGGGTTGCACAGAGTCGGACACGACTGAAGTGACTTAGCAGCAGCAGCAGTCTTTATCTTGGAGAATGAAGTGGCAACCCATTCCAGTATTCTTGCCTGGAGAATCCCGTGGACAGAGGAGCCTGGTGGGCTGCTGTCCATGGGGTTGCACAGAGTAGGACACAACTGGATCGACTTAGCATGCATGCATGCATTGGAGAAGGAAATGGCAACCCACTCCAGTGTTCTTGCCTGGAGAATCCCAGGAACGGAGGAGCCTGGTGGGCTGCCTTCTCTGTGGTCGCACAGAGTCGGACACGACTGAAGCAACTTAGCAGCAGCAGCACGAATTAGCAAAGTAATGTTCAAAATTCTCCAAGCCAGGCCCCAACAGTACATGAACCATGAAATTCCATAAGTTCAAGCTGGATTTAGAAAAGGCAGAGGAACCAGAAATCAAACTGCCAATGTCCGTTGGATCATCAAAAAAGCAAGAGAGTTCCAAAACAACATCTACTTCTGCTTTATTGACTATGCCAAAGCCTTTGACTGTGTGGATCACAACATACTGTGGAAAATTCTGAAAGAGATGGGATACCAGACCACCTGACCTGCCTCCTGAGAAACCTATATACAGGTCAAGAAGCAACAGTTAGAACTGGACATGGAACAATAGACTGGTTCCAAATAGGAAAAGGAGTACGTCAAGGCTGTATAATGTCACCCTGCTTATTTAACTTATATGCAGAGTACATCATAAGAAATGCTGGGCTGGATGAAGCACAAGCTGGAATCAAGACTGCCAGGAGAAATATCAATAACCTCAGATATGCAGATGACACCACCCTTAAGGCAGAAAGTGAAGAACTAAAGAACCTCTTGATGAAAGTAAAAGAGGAGAGTGAAAAAACTGGCTTAAAAAACTCAACGTTCAAAAAACTAAGATCATGGCATCTGATCCCATCATTTCATGGCAAATAGATGGGGAAACAGTGGAAACAGTGAGAGACTTTATTTTTGGGGGCTCCAAAATCACTGCAGATGGTGACTGCAGCCATGAAATTAAAAGACGCTTGCTTCTTGGAAGAAAAGTTATGACCAACCTAGACAGCATATTAAAAAGCAGAGACATTACTTTGCCAACAAAGGTCCCTCTAGTCAAAGCTTTCGTTTTTCCAGTAGTCACATATGGATGTGAGAGTTGGACTATAAAGAAAGCTGAGCGCTGAAGAATTGATGCTTTTGAACTGTGGTGTTGGAGAAGACTCTTGAGAGTCCCTTGGACTGCAAGGAGATCCAACCAGT
>NW_011494901.1:4840313-4892219 GCF_000754665.1 Bison bison bison
TGTTGGAGAAGACTCTTGAGAGTCCCTTGGACTGCAAGGAGATCCAACCAGTCAGTCCTAAAGGAAATCTGTCCTGAATATTCATTTGAAGGACTGATGCTGAAGCTGAAACTCCAATACTTTGGCCACCTGATATGAAGAACTGACTCATTTGAAAAGACCCTGATGCTGGGAATGATTGAGAGTGGGAGGAGAAGGGGATGGCAGAGGATGAGATGGTTGGATGGCATCACTGACTCAATGGACATGAGTTTGGGTGGACTTCGGGAGTTGGTGATGAACAGGGAGGCCTGGCGTGCTGCAGTCCATTGGGTTGCAAAGAGTTGGACATGGCTGAGTAACTGAACTGAACTGAAACACTTTCAGCAAATAGCCTGAAATGTGGTACATACAGAAGTCAAAATAAGGCAAGTTTTTATCTGGGTTGTAAGTAAATACCTAACAAAAAATGTATATACAATCTGAAATTTCAGACTTTAAATTTATGGAAGTGTCTTGAGATGAACAGTGGCTCCTTTTGAAATCTCCTAATCTAGCCCCGTGAAGTGACTCTCAGCCTGGGTCACACACTAGAATCATTTGAGGGAGTTTTACAAATTGCTGATACCTGCATCCGAACCTGAAAGATTTAGTTATCTGGAGTCCGGCCTGTGCATCAGAATTTTTATAACCTGAGCTCCTTGGGTGATTATATTCAGCCACTGGCTTAGAAAGTAAGAAAAATTCCCTGTATCCTGAAAATGAGAGATGGAGAGAAATGTATCTAACTAAAAACCTGTGAGAGTAATCATATCATCAAAGCAGAAATTGATATAAGAATCCTAAAACTTTAGAAGGAACTTCAAGATAGTCTTGGAGTAGGTAAAGGCAACATACTCCAGTACTCTTGCCTGGAGAATCCCATGGACAGAGGAGCCTGGCAAGCTACAGTCCATAGGGTCACAAGGAATCAGACACGACTGAGCGTGCTCGCACTCAAGATAGTCTAGGTGGTCAGTGGGTCTCAAAATGGGATACCCAGACCAGCAACATCTGCAGCCGCAGGACATGTATTAGAAAAAGCATATTACAGGGCCCACTCCAGACCTGTGGAATAAAAATCTAAGGTGGAGCGCAGCTACTTGAGTTTTAAGAGGCCCTCAAGGCCATTCAGCTATCAACTGAAATTGAGAACCATTGTTCAAGAGCAGTTAACTGGGAATTTTAAACAATATCCCATCACACTTCAAAGATTCTGATACAAGGGGTTTTTCTTTTTGAACCTCAACTGATTTCACTGTGAAACTGGGATGGAAAACCAGCTGGAAAAGAACACAAATCTTTTGATTCCAAATTGAGCTCTCTGTCTAGCAGCCAATTTAGGTTCTTCTACTCAGGATGCTAGATCCAATCTGGTATAGATTTAAGCTGTGACTCAGTTTGAAGACTTCATTGTCCCTCACAGGGCTCAGTTCTAGGAAATTGACCTTCTGGTTACTGTTCTTATATCCCTCATGATGGAAAATGAAGGTTAGGCCAAGAAAAATCAACACAAAGTAGGGGAAAAATAAAATTAAAATACCAATGAGTGTGTACATGCGTGCTAAGCTGCTTCAGTCGTGTCCGAGTCTTTGCGACCTTATGGACTGAAGCCTGCCAGGCTTCTCTGTCCATGGGATTCTCCAGGCAAGAATACTGGAGTGGGTTGCCATTTCCTCCTCCAGGGGATCTTCCTGACTCAGGGATTGGCCAAAGGATCAAACCTTACATCTCCTGCATTGGCAGGCGAGTTCTTTATCATGAGCACTCCAAAATAAAAACAAGAACCTTAAAAATACTTGCAAACAAGCATATAATAAATGAAAAGTGTTTACATTTCAAAATGGATTGTGGAAAATCTATTTACCGTTCATGTAAGACCAGCACTCTGATCTTCAGGCTACCAAAGGTCCACTTAAGCCTACCTAAGAAGTTACTTTGTCTCTTTGTGAAGTGAAAGTGTTACTCACTCAGTCCTGCCAACTCTTTGCAACCCCAGGTTCTGTAGCCTGGAGTTTCTGGCAAAAAATTCTAGCAAAAATAAGTACAACAAGGCCCCATTCTTCTGCAGCAGTGAGACAGTGACATGGGAGGGTCTTTCCTCCTGCTCAGTACCCCTCCAGCTCCTCCTGCACCTTCCCAGACCTTCCCTCCCAGACCTTGCCTCCTCGGCCCACTTGCCCTGGTACTGGCAGAGATATGGGGCACCTGGGGAGGGGGAAAGAAAAAGGGCCTCTGGAAAAGGAAGGAGAACAACTAGTACTAGGCCAGAGAGACTGATTGTGGTCCCCTGTGATCTTCCCCAAGCTCCCACAATTTTTTAGTAGCAGAACTAGGACTGAACTGGTCTGCTCCCAGTCCTTTTCAGCCTAGTGTTCTTTCCACAAGCATGACACCTCCCATGCATTTTTGCTGCCTTCACAACTTGTTACTGATGTGACACTGTCACCTACACACAACTTTTAAGAATTAAAGGAAACACTCGTTTTGTAAACCGTTTGATTCTACTGGCAGCTATTTCAGCATCTGAAAGTCCCAGGGTCATCATTATATCCAGCAATACTTGTACCATAAATGTACATTTATAGAGCACAGTTTAGTAACGTGCCTTAAAAAGCTTGATCTAACATGTACCTTGATCTAACAATTCCTCTACTAGGAATTTGTACTAATAATCATAGTCATATAAAGAAACTACAAGATACTTGTTGCAGCATCATCTATAATAGAGGGCATCCAGAAACAACCTAAGTGCCAACAATATGGCAGTGGTTAAGTCAAACAGGGCGTCTACACAAAGTAGTTAGGCAGTATCAAGATTATTGTAGAGGGGACAATAAATGACATTAAAAACATGTTAACAGAGTCACATTACATTAAGTGAAAATGCAGATTGCAGAATAAGTTTTTCTGTGAAAAAAATTCCTACAGATAGAAGAAAAGACAACAGTATACAGGAAATTATGAATAGCAGTTATCTCTGGGTGGTGAAATTACAGAGAACTTGCACTTATTTTCTTCACTTGTCTCGAAGTTTTCTACAAATAACATTGTTGGGTTTTTAATTATAAATCATTTTACAAGGAAAGTTATTTTTAATTATTATAGGAATGTGATGAATAGAGATATGGTTGAAAATGTTATCTTCTATAGAAATCTCTATATTGGTCCAAGTTCTCCAAAATTCTACTTGTTCACATCTTACAGTTAATATCTACTCAACAACACATTTAAAAGAATTCATTTTCTCTAGCATACTTCTTTTTCTTAATTTTATTTAACTTTACAATATTGTATTGGTTTTGCCATCTATCAACATGAATCCGCCACAGGTATACATGTGTTCCCCATCCTGAACCCTCTTCCCTCCTCCCTCCCCATACCATCCCTCTGGGTCGTCCCAGTGCACCAGCCCCAAGCATCCAGTATTGTGCATCGAACCTGGACTGGTGACTCATTTCATATGATATTATACATATTTCAATGCCATTCTCCCAAATCATCCCACCCTCTCCCTCTTCCACAGAGTCCAAAAGACTGTTCTATACATCAGTGTCTCTCTTGCTGTCTTGTACACAGGGTTATTGTTACCATCTTTCTAAATTCCATATATATGCGTTAGTATACTGTATTGGTGTTTTTCTTTCTGGCTTACTTCACTCTGTATAATAGGCTCCAGTTTCATCCACCTCATTAGAACTGATTCAAATGTCTAGCGTACTTCTGACAAGTAGTTCTGGTCACGTTTTCTCTTCAGTAAGTTCTCCACTAAATCCCCACCTTCTAAGACCTTGTTCTCCCTCAGACACTTCTCTCCCTTAACATAAGGAGCAGCTCAAACCTGTGACGTGGGTCACCTTTGTGAAAGAAAAAGCTTCCAGACAGGCTGAAATGCTGGCTGCCACAGAAAACCAAATTGCCCTTGCCCTATGGTAAAGTCCCCTCCTGAGTCAATTACACAGCTCTCTAGAATATTAACACATGTCATGTGTTTGATATCATATGGAAATCTACATTAAAATTTACATATTAGGCAGATGGCCTCTAGAAGCTGAAATCAGCAAGGAATTGGATTTCCCCTCAAAGCCTCAGAAGGAATACAGCCCTGCCGTTTTGATTAGACTTCTGATGTCTAGAACTGTTAAGAGAATAATTCTGTTTTTCAAGCCACTACAAAGCTACAGAGCAGCTATCTGGAATACTGGTTTGCAAGAATTATCAACACCTGATGTGTAACATCAGCACTCAGTCCACGACAGAGAGTTAGAAAGAGAGCAGCCACATGCCGAAGTCTGCCTGGTTAGTCCTGGCTCACATCTGTTTCTCATGGAATTATTAGCAGTAGGGCTCAGAGTGGCTGACCAAGTACACAGTCACCTTGATTATAAGCCTCCTCACCTGGAATGCACCCTTGCCTACAAAGGTCAAAGGCAGACAGAAATTTCATTTAGCTCCAAGAATAACTTAATCCTTAGCATCTTGACTCCAGACACAAGAAAATTCAAGGCACATTAAATAAAAAGTTATTTTAGTATTTTGTGAAAATGATGAAAACCAACGTCATCATTAAATATTAGTTGTATTTAATTGTACCATTTACAGACAAATGTTATAAATGACAGATCATTAGTATCTAGTTCATTTCTTTCATTTCTAAATATTGAATTTCAGAGCCAATCATTAAAAGATCCAGCTTTGGCCAGAGCACTCAACAACAATTATCCTTCCAGAACACCATCATCAATACACTTTACAACTAACAAGAACTATGTGATCCTCCCCCACCATCCTAGAAGTCTTATTAATGATATCATTCAAAAACCTGTTCTTGCCCCTGTAAAGGTAATATACACCCTCTCTCTAGTCATGCCTTGCATGCAGCCATGCTCGTTTGGTAAATGACCAATTTTTCACTTGTACATTCACCAGTGCCTTCCGCTAGCATGACAAATCCTCACTTGAAAACATTTCCCTTGAAAACTGAAAAAGATAAGTAATTTTGTCTCTTTTTCATTCTGTAAGTGCCCAGAAAGCCTACTTGAGAACTGTATGTTTCTTAAAATTCTAAGAAATACTCAAAATTCTAAGATACTCATATTATCCTAGCTGAAATTCATATTTTAATTACCAAAATGTTTAAATTCTCATTACAAAAAAGTAGTCTTTATGTATGTTGATGGATGTGCCAAGTAACCACATTGTGGTAATCATTTCACAATATGCAAGAGCATCAAATCATCACATTGTATACCTTACACTTACATAATGTATGTCAATTATACCTAAATAAAGCCCAAAGGGCAGGCAAAAACTGCTGCCTATTTTGGCAAAGCATTATAAATGCTTTTTATCTGATAAAATGAACAAAATAATTATTTTAAGTGTGGTGTTAGTGGTGAGCATGATCTTCCTAAAGAAAGGTAAAAACACTTCTAAAATAGCATGAATCTTCCTTTGCCTTGTTGATGGTTCCTACAATGAAATACCAACTAGTCTTGATTAAAAAAAAAAAATCACTGTTTTCTGATAAGGATGTAAATTTCAACCGAAAATTTAATATAATTTACTATTTAAAAACACTGTGTTCCTTTGCTGGTTTGGTTTCCTTTCCTTTCCTCGCTGCCACACACAGAGGGAAAGGAGAGAGGAGGAGACACAGCCACTCCAGACTGGGAAGAGGCAGGTTTATGAAGGCAGGGAACTCACAGACCAGTGTGGTGGCTGGGCCATACCAGGAGAGAGTCTCCCACCCGCTCACCAGAATCTTAGAAGTTATTATAGAGTCCTTATCTGAGTTCAGTTTATGTATTTAGGCCAGATGGCCCTGGCAACACCTTACTTTCTCCACGCTGCTTTCAGCAACCTATGGGACTGGTGGGCAGTCGGGGGAGTGGGGAGGAGCCAATGATTGCCCCGTTCAAGGTCAGGGGTCACCTGGTGGTCTCCTCCTCCACAGGACCTCCTCAAAACATTCATCTGAAAATGCAACTTACCTCTGAATTGTGATCTTCTATCTGTACACATCTCAAAGAACTAAACTGACTTCAGATACACAATGCAGCCTAAACTGAACATCACGCACAAATGTTTGAAATATTAATTTTATTAGGAAAGCATTTCATAGTAGTATCAGATCATATAATCAGTCACTTCATTTTAAATACAATTAAAATACAAACTTTTCATTCATTTGACACGTATCTGGGCACCTACCAGTGCCAGGCGTTGGGGACACAGGTCAAGCAGGAGGATCCCTGCTCTCACGGAGCTTACATTCTAACAGGAGGGCAATTTTTTTTTTTTAAATGCTTATATTTCTTATAAACATGTAAGTCAGAGGAAGAAAATGGTGTTCTACAAGAGCACATAACAGGTGTCTAACCCAGCCCAGGGAAACCACAGAGATAAAAAGATAAGTGTTTAAGTAGAAGGGAGAAGAGTTCAGGTAGAGAGAACCTCATAGACTCTAAGAGGGGAAGGACTTTTTAGGTTCAAGGAATTGGAAGAAGTCTAGAATGGGAGAAGTATCCAATGTGAAAAGAGGAGTCAAGGAGATGAGACTTAAGAAGTGATGATCAAGACCCATGGAGGGCATTAGGGGTTTGGCACTTCTAAGGGGAACAAGTGAAAGATGTAAGTAAGGCAGCAACGTGCCAGATGTGCGCCTTAGAATGGCCATTCTAATTCCAGAGTGAGGCAGAGATAGGTAAGACTGGATGCAGGCAGACTCCTTTTAAGCTCTGCAGTAAACGACAAAAGTAGCGGAGGAATTCAAGAGATGGTCAGGAGGCAAAATCAATTGAACATGAGGATCGAATTCTGAGGTTCCCTGAAGCTGTTTGACACAGAGGTCTGGAGCTCAGGGGAGAGCTGTGTTAAGAACTGTCGGCACAGGAATCATCCCCATTTAGATGGTAACTAAAGCCAAAAGAAGGGCTAGAATGGCCAGACAGCATAAATGAAGCCATGAAAAACACATACATTTAAGAATGAGGAGGAATAATATTCAGCCATAAAAAGAATAAAATCTTGCCATTTGCAACAACATGAGTAGACCCTGAGGTCTACTATGCTAAGTGAAATAAGTCAGAGAAAGAGGAATACCATATCTAACTGATATGTGGAATCTAAACAACAAAACAAGCTTATACAGAACTGACTAGTATTTGTGAGAAGGGAGAGGGGTGAGGGTGGACAAAATGACTGAAGAGGGTCAAAAGGCAGCATAGGTCCAGCTATAAAATACATAAGTCCTGGGGATGTGATGTACAGCATGGGGACTACAGTTAATAATGCTGTATTGCATATTTGAAATTTGCTAAACAAGTAAATCTTAAAAGTCCTTATCACAAGAAAAAAAAAAAAAAGAAAATATTTCGTAACTGTTCATGATGATGGATGATGATTAGACTTATTTTGGTGATCATTTTTGTAGTGTACAGAAATATCCCATCATTATGTTGTACACCTGAAATTAATATAATGTTACATTCAATTATATCTCAGTTTAAAAAAAGAAAAAGGAAATGTGCCAGGAGCAGGGAGAAGAGGGAATGGGGAGTTATGATTTAATAACAGAGCTTCAATTTGGGATGATGAAATGTGCTGGACATGGATGGTGGTGATGATTACCAACAACGTGAGGTGCTTAACATCACAGAAGTGCACATTTGAAAATGGTTAAAATGGTAAACTTTATGTTAGGTGTATTTTGCCACAGTTAAAAGAAAAAAAAGAGACACTTTTGTGCTATTTGTATCTTTTAGAGTAAGAATGTATTCACAAACTGCTAATGAAAAATCAGGACGAATGGTGAAGGGAAGGAGGAAGGAGCAGAGGAAGCCGGGCCTGCAAAGGAAACAGAAGGAGGACCGGCACGGAGCTGGGAGGTTACAGCGTGGAAGCTCAGAACAGCGCTGCTGGAAGGAAGTGTCTGACCGACGTGAATGCTCCAGGGAACTGAATCAGGTAAAGCTGGGAAAAGACCCACTGGTTTCGGGAACATGGAGGTCAGTGGTGACCCTTGGAGAGAAGGGCTGCTGACAGTAGAAACCAGAGAGGCTAGAATGGGTAGGAAACAGAAGCCAGGGTGCAGACAGCCAGAAGGCCGATGCCGTGGAGAGGAGGAGGCGGTGGCTGCAGGGGAAAGTAATAGATGCTGTTTTTAAAAACGTACATTAACATATCACCATGCATAATTGGCAAAGCAACCACTTCAGGGAAAATACAATTTTCTGTTTAAAATATCTCAATAATCCCTGGAATTTACAGATAACAGAACTTCTCATACTTCTTAGGGCTTAGAAAGGATAACTCTAAATTATTTCCTTCCTTCTAAGCATGGCAGAGTTGAGCCACAGAAAGCTTTTTCTAAGAGAATTTACAAGGAATGACACTTCATCAGATAAATATCTTCACTGATTTTTTTTTAAAGGTAGAAAAGTACAATGCACTGTGTTAAGAAAACACTTTTACTATTAATAGCGACATGTTGAAAAAGTCTAAAATTTTAAGGCTACAAATATATTAAATTTCAGTACACGTCCAATAGAAGATGCTTTATATTCCAATCACATCCTCAAGATGCCGAAGTTAGTTTTCTGGATGGGCGCGTTGAGGGCGGCACTAAGACTGAGGCCCAGGACCAGCCTGGTGTCCACTGGATCGATAATCCCGTCATCCCACAGCCTGAAAAAAGACCAAAAAATGAGTGATTATGCATCCTGCACCAAACACCCAGTTATACTCACAATGCCTAAAAGTGCCAAGGAGGTCTTTCTGCAGGTAATATATGGATCCCCTGATGAGCTTCTGTGTATTATAATCTCACAATAGAAACCATGATCAGGAACAGGAGAGAGGAAGGAAAGAAAAGTGACTTGTCTCAGAACCCACAGAATGTCAAGCTGAACTTGAGGCTTTAGGAGCAGCTTACTATAAGGAACCTCAAAATAAACCCTGGTTTTAAAATACTTTATTTCATGAAAAGCTTTCCCATCCCTCCTCTGCGCACACAAACATACAAACCAAAATGTTATATTATTGCTATTATTATGGAGATCCATATAAACCAAGGTAAGAGTCTCCAACCAAAGTCCCCACTGATAAAGGTATAGTCCCCCAAACTCCTAAGAAACTATGAAAATTATTAAATAGACTTCAGTCCATTTTATTAATAAAATAAATATCTTCATATGTAGTTCTTTATTTTTTTGCTACAATAGGAAAAGCAAGTAAACTGATTTTAAACTGATTTCAGAAAAAATTTACAAGTAGATATCCTAGTTTGCTATTCATGGACAACCTCATATTTATACAGAAAAATGAATAAGAAATAATATTTTTTAAAGGTCATTAGTGGGTGTCAGTTTTGCTTTTTGTAAACAAACTGCCTTCGGTATCTAGACATAGCATCAATTATTAAACCATACTTACATTGACAGACCATGAATCAAATCTTTACTCATAAAACATTCATAATAAGTACCCTAAAGCATCAACAGGCAATAAAAAAATTATTTTTGTAACCTGTTCAATTGACTATACACTCCCTCTAAAGCCTGCATGCCTGTGTGCTCAGTCATGTCCAGCTCTTAGCAACCACAGGGACTGTAGCCCCTCACCAGGATCCTCTGTCCATGGAATCCTCCAGGCAAGAATACTGGAGTGGGTTGCCATTTCCCTTTCCAGGGATCTTCCCGAACCAGGGATTGAACCTGCATCTCCTGCATCGGCAGGTGGATTCTTTACCACTACCCCACCTGGGAAGCCCCTTCTGGGACCTACAGCGGAGTAAATACAGCAAGCACAACGATATCAAGGTTGCTCCAGGTAGGAGGTCCTTAATGAAATGTCTGGATAAGTTTGGATATAAAAACAATTGAGAAGAAGAAAATTGGCATGCTGTACATGTAACCTGTAAAGATTAAGAAAAACACAGGAGGTTACAGTGCAGATGATGACAGAGCTCTCTGAAAAGACACACCTAGCCACATTAAAGCCTAAACAGATGAGGAAATTTATTATTAAACTGAGATTTATCCAACTGAAGGAAGGTACCATAAACTGGCTTGAAAATCCTTTAATCATTGAAACAAAGTTGGTATATCCATGCCACCAATTGTTTTAACAGATCAAACATCTACAAATTAAGAGAAAAACCTTAGTCTTTCAATATTAAATCCTAGAGATAAGTCTAGGTGGGCCATATGCTCTCCTGTCTTGAATATAATCCATTAAAAAAAATAATAATGTTAAGTATGAAAATAATAAGGGATTCAGTCTAGCTAGGACTGAAAAACAAATTAATGGCTCACACAAAATATGCTATTTTTCAAAGTTTAATATTCCACTGTCCTTTTAAATTTCAAAGTCTTATGTAAAAACAAATTATAGGTGAGCTTATAATGTATATTTTCTCTTAAATTTTTATATGATTTTCTATCCCTTCTTTGTTCCTACTGGCTACTATGTAAGCCTATTTCAGTGAGGGTAAAAAAGAACATACAATTTCTCAAACCAAAGACTATATAAAATATTCTGTTCTTAATTAAGTGAATCAATGACCTGCCATGACAAAATACACTTGGACATTTGCTTTCAGAAATTCATATGAACAAGAAGAGAAACAGGTTCTTCAAAAATCCCAAATGGTATTAATTTAAAATTTGAAACTAAGGATGCTCTGGGAGATAAGTATGTTCAGCCTTTGCAGCCCCCCAACATTAGGAGCACAGTCTGCCACAAAGTATGCATTCAAGTGACTGACATGGATTCTACTTTTTGATTTTCCTTTCTCCCTTCTCTCTGGTTTCTCCAGTAAATGACACAAATCACAGCATAATCTAATTTTAAAAGACACAAATAGTTATTTTCTTTTTTCCATCTGCCCAAAGGATAAAAGGAAGACATAAAGCTTAAATTATTCTTCAGAATGCAGAACATTAAAGTTGTTGAAAAAGAGGTCTGAAAGCACACACATATCTCCAATGGGGACAGCTGGGATAATTTATTACCTCATTTAAGTGCTGTAAGAAACAAACAGAATAAGAACCACAGTGGTATGTGAGGTAATTGCTTAATGTCAACACGTGGACCCTGGCTGTGAATAATCACCTTCTGAATGCACCAGGCTCACTTGTTAAGAAGTGTCACTAAGTGACCATTTTCATGTTTAAATGGAGTAAAAGCAAAATAATCAGAGAGGGGGATGACTGGGATTCATGTGTCCAAGCAAAAATTATTGCAGAACTAATTCCTGAAAGTGACACAGCCAGGATTATAACTCAACTTCCCAGCCCCAGTGTGGTCCACCTCTCGCCCCAGTGTGGTCCAGGCCGTAGACCACTCAACTAGGAGCGGGCTAAGGGAAGAGGCAGGGAGAGTGGCAGGGTCACACCAATAGGGATGGATCCAAAGTCCAGCCTGGAAGAAGAGCCAGCATTTCAGCAGCAGGCATTCCCATTAGAGAAACAACTGTACAAAATTGTGTCCAAAAATTATTTTTTGCTTCCCACGAGGGCTGGATGATGCCAACTGCTCAGATCTCGTAAAGCTATTGCTCTGACTATCAAGATGTGCCCATCAAAGAGTTAGTTATTCTCTGGCTCCCACCTTGCGCTGGAATAGTAAGGGTTTCCTTCCTCTTCAAACCTCTTAATGATGGGCTCTTTTAAAGCTGCTTCATCAGCACTGGAGAACTGAAAGAAAAGGGACCATGAGTAAGTCCTCCTGCAGGGGAACACGGATCCACTCAAGAGAGTCTCAAGGGAAAAGGGACAACAGATTTCATGAATGACAGTGTTACAACCAACATCTGAACACTGAGGTGTAGATTACATGTGGTGCTTTAACATATCTGATCTCACCTGAGATGTGAGTATCTAATAAATTAGTGCACTGTTACATCTCCTTCATCAGAGCCAACATCCTGAAGTTGTTTAACATAAGGTCAACACCAAGGTTATCATATACTTCAGCTGCTGCTGCTGCTGCTAAGTCACTTCAGTCGTGTCTGACTCTATGCGACTCCATGCGATCCATAGACGGCAGCCCACCAGGCTCCCCCATCCCTGGGATTCTCAAGGCAAGAACACTGGAGTGGGTTGCCATTTCCTTCTCCAATGCATGAAAGTGAAAAGTGAAAGTGAAGTCGCTCAGTCGTGTCTGACCCTCAGTGACCCTATGGACTGCAGCCTACCAGGCTCTTCTGCCCATAGGATTTTCCAGGCAAGAGTACTGGAGTGGGGTGCCATTGCCTTCTCTGACATACTTTAGCAGGGTAGAGCAACTGGATGTGAATTATACAACATAACAAAAGGACTATATTATATTACATTTAACAGCTTCTGTTTAAGGAGGTGGAGAAGTTGGGGATTTTCATTCAAAATAGCCAAAATTTTAAAGATTTTAAAGTTTAAAGGGATAAGACAATAAACCACATTTTAAATAACCTCTGCAACTTCCCAGATAGCTGAGATTTTTCTCTAATTAACACTTAAGGACTGGCCCATCCATATTGCCAGAAACAAGTGATAATTAATTCGGACTGCAAACTCTCTATGCAAATTAATTTTGAAATCCTGAAAAGTATTTTCAACTTAAAGATTATTTTTTCAAATAAACCCAAGATTTTTTAATGTACTTTCATTGACTAATGTCATTTATAACTCAAGAATTTAAAGGGAAAACCACTAAAATCCTACACTTTCCTTTAAGACATAAAAATAGATGAATTCATATATCTGTATACCAAATTAATCAAATAACTATTTAATAAGGTATCACTGTGCTGGGCTAGCATTTAAGACATGTCTTCAAAACATCAGGTAGAATTTCATAGACCCCACTGCACACACGTGCCCCTCTGCACACACAAAAGTAAGGCTTTCCTTTTGCTTGGATACTAGTCAGCACTAAAGTGAATCTGAAACCTCAATTCCGCAGAATTCCTGTCACTTGGGATGAGAGGCATGGATGAGATGCATTCAGGGAGGCAGGAATCACCTCTGGCTTTATACTATCCTCATGCTACACACTGGGCAGTTGACCAGATGATCAATCTCTAAATGACAGAACTGAGAGCCTGAAAAGGCAGGGCCTCCTCTATGCCATGCCTTACTATGACGAAACAGTGCATCCAAGCAACTTCAGGAACATTCACCAATCATGAAATAGTTGTAAGTTATAATAAGTTACAATGTAAAATTTCAGATGAATCTTTAACAGACACAAACAAAAGACTCCATTTAAAAGCAGTCATTTGCTGATCTGCCTTTCATTAAGCTTCCAGGGCCCTTTCCAGCCTTCTTCATTGATACTTTCACAGTGTAATAATGGTATTCAATTCTCATTATATGACAGGGCCTCCACTCAAGGTATTCTTAACAATCTACAAGTAAAATAGGAAACAAAATTCTGCAGCTTTAGATCATAAAACCAAAGACGTAAGTCAGGTTTATTTAAATCTCTTTCACTGCAAATAACTAAGAATCAAACATCTTTATGCCTCAGGCACTCACAGACAAGAGTTTCTGAAGTGTTTTCTTAGAGATTCTTAAAAATGTGTAAATTACTACAAGAAGTTACTTCAAATGAAATGGCTTTAAAAAGAGAGATGGAGAATGTGGAGGTCTAAGTTGCTAAAGCAACTTCCAGGCCAGCATCTTCTAGACAAAGCCAGGCCCTGCATGTTGGAACCGTGCCCGTGAACTTGGCAGGGTTCCGGGTGTGCTGCTCCCCGGCTCCAGTGCCTGGCGAACCTCAAACAGCACTTTACCTGCTTCCCTTCCCGCGCTCGTTGGTCCTTTGCTACTGTCGCCAACACGTTAGCTGCCTGCTCTCCTCCCATCACTGAGATGCGAGCATTTGGCCACAAGTAGAGAAATCTTGGGCTATGCAGGGAGAAATGAAAGAATGATCAAATGAATTCACTGTACAACACAGAGATTTTCAGAGGCTCATGTTTACCTTTTAAATTAGTGGTTCTTCATTCTGGTTGCATGCTATAATTATCTGAAGATTAAGAAAAACAAAAACAATGCCCACAACCTACCATAGACTAATCTCCAGCAGTGGGGCTTCAGCATGGTAGAATTTCTAAGTTCTCCAGGTGATTCTAATGTCTGTTTTGATGAATTATATTTTTCCAGTTTATCCAAATTTATGGGGCAAAAATGTATTCAAAAGATCTTCTTCTTATGTATGGTTATATGCTATTTTCCATTCCTAAAATTGGTGATACATCACCTTCTCCCTTTATTTTTTAGTTTTAACAGGGGACTCTCAAGTTTGCAACCCTTTTAAACATACCAACTTTGGGCTTTCCTGATTATTCTATCTTTATAATGTTTGTGCTTTATTACGTCCTGTCTCTATTTTTCTTGTTTTAATATCCTGCTCTTCTTTGAACTTCTTGGGCTAGCTGCTTGGCTCAGTGATTTTCAGCCTTACCTCTTTTCCAGCATATATATATATATATAAAGTCTACACACCTTCAAAACAAGACTTTAGCTGCATCGCACAAGTTATGATACGATATATAGTGTTTTCATTATCAGCCATCTCAAAATATTTCCTAATTCCCACTTTGGCTTTCTTCCAAGTGGTACCTTTAGCATTAAATTTCATTTCACCCCTCCAGAGGATGCAAATTACGGCCTAATTGAATAGGATTTGTGAATGTCATTCTGTGTTTCAAATAAACTTGAAATAAACTAACCATTCATAATTATACCTGAAGTATGATTCATTCCTTCAGAGAAAGTCATGACAACCACCTACCTATAGGCTCTGCCACACATCCCGTAGTTTCCAGCCCCGTAAGATCCCCCAATGATGACAGTTATCTTCGGCACATTGGCACAGGCTACGGCAGTCACCATCTTGGCACCATCCTTGGCAATTCCTTCAGCTTCATAGTCTCGACCAACCATAAATCCTACGAGGAAAGAACAGAAAGACAGCCTCAGGGTGATGAGATTAATGTGCAGTCATTTTCACCAAGGTACTGGAAGGACATCTTGTCAAACTACATATATTTTACCAGAGGTCTCTCACCTTAATAAAATATTTATATGTGAAATACACCCTCCCCCAAATTTACTTTTAAGGGTAAAGTAAAATTTTCTCTAATCATTTAAAAAATTGCTTAAATGTTTCATCTGGATACACACAGAGATATTCAGACAAGATAGCAATGCCACATATCTTCAAGAAATTAATGTCAAAACTACAGCTTGGTGAGGAAAGAACAGGATGAGGCAAGTTAAGGAAAAGTAGTGGGGCAAGTCCAACTGTGAAACTGTGGGTTTCCAGGCTCACTGACCTGGTTCACAATATAGATTATTCTTTCTGAAGCGCTGCTTTAAAACTTTGAGGAAATAAAATTAATGTTTCAGAGAGATGCTCAGAGTCCTTGTCAGTGACTCAATAGCAAGATAAAAGAATTCTCATTATCATTACAGGATCCTTCTACTTCTCCAAGCTCCCAGCTCTGTTGAAACTGATCTGCAGCCTCACTGGGCCTTCCAGGCCTTGGGGTCCTTTTCCCCTTCACCTTACAGACACCAAGTTAGGCTTCATCTGTCTCCCTCCCCGTACGCAGTTTCACACGCCTACTTGATAGTTGCTCTTCTTGCTTTGCACATCTCCTGCATTGGGTAATTCAATTCAACCACTTTTTCCGGATCACCTGTACTTGCTGTGGCTACAACAATACTGATACAATAACCCTTGCCCTCACCAGGCACCATCTGCTTCCTCTGGTTACCCACCCCAGCCCTCTGAATTGGGCCCTCAGAACAGCTCAGAAACTCCTTTATCCGTTTTATCTTGACTCCCTGTCACATTTCCACAATAGTTATCTCAAATATCGACTCTTTAAAAGTTCTCACCCCCACCCACCACTCCACTGCCCCTCTAGTCCCTGTGAATGATTTTACCTTGAAAAAGACGACAAGCCATTTCACCTGGCTTTCTCTGACCCTTCTTTCTTTCACCATAAAGAACAACATAATCACGGTGCCTTTCTTCCTTTACTCTCATCTCCTGGAAGAAATTACTCAAAGACTGTCCCTTTCTCTTCTCCCTGGGTCTTTTCTATTCCCACAGCTTTATGTCCCATCTCCATGGATGTCTCCATGTTCCCCTCCAGCTAACACAGCTTTTGTGCTCAAGACTGTTCAACTGCCCACCACACATCTCCAGATGGGTGTCCCATAGGCCCCTCAAATACAGTGCTGTAAACCAAACTCCACTCTCTGTCCCCAACACACCTAAAAATAAAATACAACAAAAATGTAGGAATCTTCCAAGCATACAGTTTAACTTACTGGTGATTAATAAACCATGACTCATTATTAGAAACAAGGTCTCTGGACTAGCAAATCTTCAGAAGACTTTTACATGACCTCTTAGAAGGTCTGCCGCACAGGGTCCTCTCCAGCCGCAGCTGGATACAACTTCTCCAAGAGTCATCTAACCAAGGATCTTCAATTCAAGAACAGTACCAGATGAAGCTGTTTTAGTACCAGTACTGAGTAAAACCCTGCTAACTGTCAAAGGCCAAACTCCTTCTCATAAAGGCATGCCTGATCCCAGCAACTAATTAAGGGGCCTCTCCTTCCTTTGAACCTGAGATAACCATGCATGACTTAGAGGTAGAAAAAGTTTTCAGCTCAGCTACATATTAGAGTGCTTCCTATATGTCAAACACCAGGCAACACAGAAAAAGTATAAATAGCAAAGTCAGAGAATTCCAGGAAAAAGAACTCTAGAATCATAAGAGCCCTTAAAGAATCATTTTATCCACCACATTAGGATGATCCATAGATCATGAAATTGGACAGGTGACATCGATCATATTGTTCTTTGGAGTCAAAACTCCAATTCCAGACTTTGGTTCAGGATGTACGTGTCCATTTAAAAAAGATGTTGCTTCAGGGAGAATTACACAATGAAAGATGAGGAAAAGGGAAGACCAGAGCATGTGCTTGAAATCTTTTAAGGGCAACGAAGTACGAGAAAGAGACCAGGGGGCAGACAGCATCGTCTGCCCCTGATGACAGTGGAACTAGCTCAGGATACCGCTGCTTTCTTGGGGTGGGTGAGGATACGCAGGCGTGAAAGGAGGTCACGTGAATGTGGTGCATGAAACTCAAAACCTGCTTGGCTAAAAAATATGCATAAACTCCTCCAAACCTTTAAGATTCATGAAGCAGTAACCTTTGAAGACAATCTAGAGAGAGCAAGTCCAATCAAGTTTTCTGTTCTGATGGAAGCGTTCTCTGTTGGCACTGCCCAATACATGGACATATTGGACAGTGTGGCTCTGAAATAAATGCAACCAAACTGGTGGAACTATTTTCTTACCAGTAATATTTTGAAGGAAGAGCAGAGGAATATTCCTTTGGCAGCATAACTGGATAAAATGAGCCCCCTATAACCAAATAAGAAACAAATCTTTTCAGAGGAGGTTAACAAATCTGTGATCACCATGCATCCTGCAGACGCCAGCTGGGGTCAAAACAAGAGTACCCTCTGCTTGGCTAGTCTGACCTTGCGGTAACAGTAATGGTGATACCACAGTGAGACCCACTGTCAACGGAGCACTTGATGTGGCCTGCACTGAACCTGTGCTGCCCAGGCACCTGTCTGATCACTGGCATACGGCCATAGCACAACTCCTGTGTCCAAGATGACACCGATCACTAACATGCCAAACAACAAGGAAAATTTAAGGACCAGGGAAGGAAGAATTGCTTGTCAATGAGAATTTCTGAGTCTCACCATAAGGCATTCTCTGGCTTTCCACTTTTAAAAGGATAGAATATAAATCCTTCTGGGATATCTATGTTTTGATGATCATCTGAAATTCTTTCATGCACCAAGATTATAGTAAAATATATCTTTCCTACCAACGTGTTTCAAATAAATGGGATTTTAGATAAGTGCTAGAGACCCTTTAACCTTAAGCTAAGGAAATTAGTTAATGACGCAAAAATATTCCTTTCCCTATTTTTTCTAAAGATTATATGAGTAAAAGAACAACTAAACCATTTGTTTCATATTTTACTCTATTCACAGATGCCCTTAACTTAGCTGAAAATGCCTTGGCAAGTACAAGATGGCAAAGCAATTGCTCAACCTCAAATATGAGGATGAAGAAATCACACAGACTTGTGTGGCTTAACGTCAACAAATGAAATGTCAGACTGGGGCCAAACACAGCTCTTCTCCTGGGCTTATCTGTGACAAGCCAGCAAATAAAATGAGGTGGAGTTTGCTGACCCCTGTCTGACATATCCTCTATTGAAATATGCATATTATACAGTCATTAAAAGTCAGTGTATTAGGAATATTTAGTATTTTAGGAAACACTCACTATACATATTATTAAATGAAAGCAAGCAAAATCTCTCTATATATGGCAGAACCCATTCTGGTTTTTGTCTTTTGTGTTTTAAAGAGAGGGAATTAAAAAAAAAAAACAAAACTAAGGAATATAATAAAATGCTACCCAAGGTTGTTTCTGGTAAGAGTGTAGCTGACTTTTCTGTTCTTTATTTTTACTTTACTTTCATCTTATAATCACAGTGGGGAAATGACAAGGAATACAGAATCCAGAAACCAACTTTACTGGTAAAACATTCCACCAAAGACAAGCTCTTCCTAACTGAGGTACGAAAGTGCTTAACTGCCTGCTACCTGCCTCAGTAAGAGATGCTTCACCTTATTATTTACCTACCTTATGAAGAGGAAAAAACAAAACACTGAGTATGTTTATTTTCTTAAGAAAACATTTTGTCAAATAAGTACATGAATTACATTTACCCAAGTTTAGGTAAATCTGAACAATGATGTATGAAACTGAATACTGAACCCAAAAGGTATTCATTAATTTCCTCTCTTAAAACCAGAGCTTTAGTTCTCACTATCTTCCTGTTCCAAAAAGTGAAAATATAATCAGGTTAAAATGATGACAGGATAGAATAGAGCAGATGATGTCTCAGAACTATAAGAATAGTATTAATATCTTTGAATCCCTCAAGTGCATGAAATACTATCAAGGCAAGTATTTCCATATTCTTAGAATATATACACACAATCCATAGCAGTTATAATTCAAGTATTAGAACTTTCCTAACAATCATTTGTATCTTAATAGCGCTCCAGACAGTTCATCATGTTTATGTAAACCTCCATAAAGCTGTTTCAATCAAACACGCACACACACACATGGCCACACGCTCACACGCACACACTGTTCTGTTTGCTAAGGCATCTGGTTAAATATTTGAAAGCTTTCATGCAATAAATTTTCACTCATTATTTGAAATGTTTAAATTAAAACAGGAAAACCCTGGAACATTTTAACAGTACTTGCCTTTTTTGCTGATTCAGAAAAAAGAACTCCATTGTTTCCAACGATACCTATTGGGTATCCAAATATTCTAGCAAATCCTGAAAAGAAAATTGAAAAAAGAGAAAAAGATGTATGTATTTCAGAGGGCTTTTAATTCATCACAAGCAGACATATTTATACATTGTTTAATTTCAAATCAATGTTTAAAATGTACAGATTTCATCTATGGTACAAAACAGCTCAGGGCATGATTTATTTCTAAAGCACTAAAGTCTGGGATTTATGCTTTCTTGAAAGGGTTGTGTCACATGTAAAGTAAATTATCCACTTGTCTGATCTACTGGTTTGGTTAGATGATCGGGTCAGTGCGTCATCCATTCACTCACATAACATGTATGTAAGAGCATCCACTATGTACCTCACATACAGAGTATTCTGAACTAGAACAAGTCAGAGACATGGATCCCTTAAAAGGTCAGTGTCCAGAGTCATCAGCCAGTTTCAAGTGACAAGCTCGCCTTAAAATGCCTGTGTTAATGATACCCCTTTGAAATAAAGGGGATAAACTCAGCAAAGACAAATCTTTTTAAAAAGCAGAAACAATCAAGCCCAGTGGTAACCGAGCTGAAGGTAAGAAATACGGTTAAACTTAGAAGAGCGTATCACTCCACTTTGCTTTTCTCTGTGCTTGCATCTTTTTTTCCTCCCTTTCACAAGTTTTGTTTTTGTCTCACCACCACTTTCACTACCACTCCAAATGCCCACTACACACACATGCGCACACACACACACACACATGCACACACACACACACATGCACACACACACATGCGCACACACACACACGCACACACACACACGCACACACACACACACACACACACACCAGAAGTAAGAGAGAAGAAAAATGGTGAAGAAAACTCTGTAATTTTATGAAGTAGATACTCTGGGTGACTCTAGGATGCTATTTTGTAAACATGAAGGAGGTGACTAGAGACATTTCCAAACCTACTGGATTATAAACAGGTGTCAGGTACTTGGAAGCCAAGTATCAACAAACTGTGCTTGTTAGAGCGAGTCACCAGAAGTATGCTACCAATTCCTGGACCAGGCTCCGTCTCCAAGCTCAAGCTGGACAGGCTGCTGCCAAGACCCCCAGTGCAGGGGGGCCAACAAAAAGCAGGTGCTCAAAAAGTGAATGGATAAGAGAGAATGTCAACCTTAAGACTTATTTTTGTTCTTTTCTCTGTCTTTGTCTTGATTTATTTTTAAAAATTCTTATGGTTATTTAAGAATACTAACAGAGAATAAGATGGTTGGATGGCATCACCGACTCGATGGACATGAGTTTGAGCAAGCTCCAGGAGTTGGTGATGATGGACAGGGAGGCCTGGCGTGCTGCAGTCCATGGGGCTGCAAAGAGCCGGACACAACTGAGTGACTGAAGTGAACTGATGGTTATTTAATGTGATAAAATGAAACACTGATTTGATGGTCACCTATAATTCTTCTGGTCTTTCAGACCTAAAATCTCAGCCAAAACCCTATGCTACACACCCTAAAAGCCACTGCCTCTTACAGAGGCAGTTCAGGGAGAGGCAAACTTGCCCAGAGCTCTAGCAATCCACTCTGAGTCCATGCCTGTCCCACAAAAAGAGCTGGGAATTTGGTCCCTGTCTCAGCTGCTGCTGTTGCTGCTGCTAAGTCGCTTCAGTCGTGTCCAACTCTGTGTGACCCCATAGACAGCAGCCTACCAGGCTTCCCGTCCCTGGGATTCTCCAGACAAGAACACTGGAGTGGGTTGCCATTTCCTTCTCCAATGCATGAAAGTGAAAAGTGAAAGTGAAGTCGCTCAGTCGTGTCCGACTCTTAGCGACCCCATGGACTGCAGCCTACCAGGCTCCTCCGTCCATGGGACTTTCTAGGCAAAAGTACTGGAGTGGGGTGCCATTGCCTTCTCCACCCTGTCTCAGCAGTAAGGTGCTAACCCTGAAGGTGTTCTGCCCTGTTAACTACTTAGACTTTCCATCCATCCTTAGTTCTGTTGAGTAGGGTGCATCTCTCACTACACTAGGCTCACCCACCCATGAAGGGAACATCTTCACCAACTTCCTATGGGTCAAACAAAACAGTGAAATGTCTATGAAACCCCTATGGTTAAGTGCAGGGGCAGGAGGGAAGCTGTAAGAACCGCCAACAGCACCAGCTCCTTGGAGAAATCTGTCCTTGTTCTCCTTGCTCCCACTCAGGGCCCCGACCCTCTCAGGGCCCCCTGATCATCACCCCCCCACTCCTGCCCCTCTCATTTCCCCTCCCCATCTCTTACTGCCCCACTTCCTCTCAAACCACCCTCCCCTCCAGCCCCCTCCCCTCTCATTCCCCACCTCCTCCTCTCTCCCTCCTCCCTCGCCCACTCACTCCCTCCTCCCCCCACCTCGCAGTCCTCTCTTCTTCCTCTCACTCCCCTCCCCTCCCCTCAACCTTATTTGAATTCCAACACAGACTAAAAGAAATGGAGGACAGTGGATATAACCCTGGTATTTTAGGAGGCAAAGGACTTTTAGCAAGTCCAGGGCAACTACATAAAAAGAGATGACAAAGACAGCCCATCCATCTTCAAGAAAGAAGGTGAAACAGTTCTGACTTGTTTTAAATTGCTGCACAATGCGGGTTACATGCTGAACTATTTGGTGACAAATCCTGTCTATATATCAAACAAAAGGCTCTTAATCACTTAAACACCTACATACAAACACATAAATTCCACTCCCAGTATGAACCCTTCTCTTGCTCATAAATCAGACCAGAAGAAAGTGCTGTGACTTATCCTTAAACCTCAATGTATATTTGCAATTTGGATTTTTGCAGCTAGTTGTTTTCTCTACTCTGATATGTTACCTTCAGGTTAACTACTACATTTTGGAGCTTCTACAAGACCAAATAAAATGCCCAAATTTGTTTTGCTGTTTGTTCAAGACAGATTATTATGGATCTGGTATCTATGCTTCAAATATTTTTTTTTTCAAAGGCCTACAAACAACACTTTAGGTAAATGAATTAACTTTTATAAATATTCTTATTTTGCTTTTTCAGACTTGATATTCTGTCCTGTATTTGTGTGGGTCAACATAAGATCTACACATAGACAGTGAGAAGGTTTAACTCAGTTTTCTGGGAAAATATCACATGAAACTTCACAGTTGAATTGAAGACTAAAGAATGAAGAAGACCGTGCTGAAATTTTCAAAACAATTATAGCTATCCAGAGAAATAAAAAGAACTACAAATATTTCTTTTAATTTTATGATCATAAGAATCTTTTTATACAGCTAAAGCCACAAAGTCACAGAATAAGGGCCTGGACCATAGCATTTTGCCCTCGTGATTTTAAACTCTGGATCCATAAAGCCATTCAGCTACAAATGATCCTTACAAAACACTTCCTCTTGAATACTGACACACATTTGTACTGCTCTAAATAACAAAGCTCATGCCAAGTGCATCAGAGGCATGAGACAAGAGATCATTTGTTTTCAAAGCATCATAAAATGTTCACATTTTCAATTCTTCATCTTTATACCTGTAACTAATGTGTCTCCATATAAGGCTTTGAACTCATTGAATCTGCTTCCATCCACGATTCTAGCAATGACCTAAGAGGAAAAAATAACAATGTCCCTGAGGAATTATATTACAAAAGACTTTGTGCATTCAAGTTATTCATAAGGAAAACAAATTCTTAATGAAGTTGTTACTTTCACAAAATTTCACCCTGTTCAGAAAATCTCAGTAGAATTTCACTAGACTTGTATGGTTAATGCCCTGAAGTCATTCTCAGTCCTGATATTACACTTCACTATAAAAGCTACAGTACCACATGGCCAACCTAGACCAACCTAGGCGGCACATTAAAAAGTAGAGACATTACTTTGCTGATAAAGGTCCATCTAGTCAAAGGTATGGTTTTTCCAGTAGTCATGTATGGATGGTGAGAGTTGGACTATAAGGAAAGCTAAGTGCCGAAGAACTGATGCTTTTGAACTGTGGTGTTGGAGAAGACTCTTGAGAGTCCCTTGGACTGCAAGGAGATCCAACCAGTCCATCCTAAAGGAAGTCAGTCCTCAATATTCACTGGAAGGACTGATGCTGAAGCTGAAACTAGAATACTTTGGCCACCTGATGGGAAGAACTGACTCACTGGAAAAGACCCTGATGCTCAAAAAGATTGAAGGCAGGAGAAGGGGACGACAGAGGATGAGATGGTTGGATTGCATCACCAGACCTGAGCTCATGGACATGAGCTTGAGGAAGTTCCAGGAGCTGGTGATGGACAGGGAAGCCTGGCATGCTGCAGTCCATGGGGTCACAAAGAGTCAGACACGAATGAGCAACTGAACTGAACTGAACCACATGGCATCCTACAAGGGCTGAGAAGCAGAGACTACAAGGGCTGGCTACTGGACTCAGAGCTTCAGGGGCTGTCAAATGTATTAGCTGAGGGTCAGGGATTCAATCAGAAAGCAAGGACCCACTGTATAGAACAGGGAAGCATACTCAATATTTTGTAATAACCTAAAGGGCAAAGAATCTGAAAAAGAATATATGTGTGTGTATATATATACATACACACACACATATATGTATATTTTACATATATGTAAAACTGAATCACTGGACTGTACACCTGAAACTAACACAACATTGTAAATCAACTATACTTCAATTAAGAGAATATATTAAAACAAGAAAAAGAAGAAAGAAAGAAAGGTCCAGCCTTAGAGTTAGAAGACTTAGGCTCCAACCTAAGGGATCACATATAATTTGTGGGCCATTTGTGTGTCCTGGAGTAAGTCAATTAGCCCCTCTGAGTCTCAGTTCTCACTTCTGCAGAAACGGAACAAAGTTGTGAAGATGTGATGAACTAGTAACAAAGGAACCTAAGAAAATAATGCTGAGATAAAGAACCAGCTCTGACTCCCAGCATCTCCCAGCTCCACCACTGAGACACTGGAGTCATAGGCTGGTTACCTAAAATCCTCAAAACCTCAGTTTCCTCATCTGTTTAATAATAATAATACTTATGTGCTAATAACAAAGCACACTGCCTGGCACTCACTGAAAGGCAGCTGTTATTAAGTCTTCAATGAAGGTTCTTTGATTCTGAATCTGACAGATGTTTCTACATACACACATGTATATATACATGTCATTAATCTATAAGAGATCAAAGTTACCAGATAATCCTCAGTGCTCAGTATTAAACATCAGGACTATTCCAAAGTGTTTAAACATGAAGCATATTCCAAATTTTTTCAGAAACTATTTTAGATGCTATGCATCATTTTTTCAGTCCAGTTCAAACTTCCTTTTCCCTCCTTACCATGTCAATCAAAGACATATTTTACAAGATGCAAAGGCTGAAAAATGAGTGAATAACTTACTTTGAATTATGTTTTAGTTATTTTCCTGAAAAGGTCCAATAATATAATGGGGATATAACAGTTGTCTAAGGGCTATGGAGTTCTAAAATTACACCTTTTGAAAAACAAACATATAACAACAACCATTCTTCCATACAAAAATAAAATCACTCAAGGTCAGAGAAACCTGGGGCCAATTAATGTGAAACTCCCTTCTATCTGCTTTATGATGAAGCTCATTTAACCACATAAAATATACTAACTCATCTTCCCAAAGAAGTAAACTTTAGGAAACAGACATATCACATGATATTATCCCTATTTGTAGGAGTGGAAATCAATGCTCAGAGGTTCAATCTCAATACCACTGACTAGGGAAACAAGGACCAGAACTGGGTTTTTCAGTTAATATCCCAATGCAGTCCCACAGCTCCATATACTAATATCTCCAAACAAGGCTTATTTGCTATTACAGAAAAATATAATAAATTATCATCACAGTGATGAACATGAAGAAGCTAGGATACAATTTAAGAAGGCAGAGGTCTATCTTTATAAAAAGATACCAGTTAAGATGGCATCACTGACTCGATGGACGTGAGTCTGAGTAAACTCCGGGAGTTGGTGATGGACAGGGAGGCCTGGCGTGCTGCGATTCATGGGGTCGCAAAGAGTCAGACACGACTGAGCGACTGAACTGAAATGAACTGAGGATGAAATTGAAATACTGTTTAAAAAAAAAAAGATGAACTACCACGAAGGCATGGATTTGCATCTGTTTTGTTTATTTCTCTACCCTTGGTTCCTGAAATAGTATCTTCACAGAAAAAGCATGCAATAAATACTGTCAAATATATGAAAAACGTGATTATGCTTGAAAGAATGAATCCTTCACCATCTAGAAAACTTGACTATTAAAACAACTCATTTTTCAGGGACAGCATCCCTGTAAATACCATTTTTTTCTCTATGTCTGTAATTAACTGAGAAGTCAAATCAAAAACCTAATTTTAAAATGTATAGTTAACTAAGTTACCTTGCCAAAGTGAAGTAACAGTTGAAGCTTCATTAAAATCCAGGATTTAAGACTCTCTAACAATAATAGGGTATTTCCTAAATAAATAATTGCTCACATCCATAAGTTGGATATTACATTAATCAATTCTTCCAAAAATTGATTTACTGAGTGCCTGCCACGTCACCAAGTACTAGCATAAGAATGAGGACCTAGCTACAAAAAAATGTTTCATGAAGAACTTTTCAATAATGGGGAAATGTTTATAATTTAAGCATTGATTTCCACTCCTGGAATATATGTATATACTATCTGAACTACATGAAAATGTACACACACACATTAAGCCAAAATACCAAATACTGGCTGCTTTCTCTAGACGGTGGAATTCCAAGCGATTTTTGTTTTTCTGTATTTTCTATATTTTTCACGATTAGTACATAATAGTTTTATAGTCAAGGGGAAACATAACAAAATATTAAAGGCACAGAATCTGCTATTAGGACAATTTCCTAACTTAAAAACTATTCTGCCAGAGAAGATTACATGCTGTATGCAAGCACTAAAAACTGTCGACCTAGACCGTGGAAGACCATCTGTAACCATAGCAACATCTTCAACTGTAATCAGAAGTCTAATCCTTTGTTCATGTCCTATTGATCTCAAAGGGTATGTTTTTTCTTTCAACAACTTACTGACATTCCATCCATTTCCCGAAATAAGAACCCAAAAAAGAAACAGCTGGAAATTATAGTGTTGCCCTACATCTTTCCTCATGTCCACAGGAATACAGAGCACTAAATATGAACAAAGCAAGCTTAGGCATCGTGCAGGGAAAACTTGCTGATAATTAAGAGGTGTTCCCCCTTTTTTCTTTTAGTAAGGTATCTTTTCCCTTTTATGTCCCATATATAAAACAGACTTCAGCTTTGAAAACGGATACATACAGCTTACTAGTTCACACGAAGTTTAAACACATGCCTTAAACTATGACAGCATAGCTTATAGCTCACAGTTCCACTTTACACACCTCTCGGACATCAAAGTTCCTCTTAAGGTTGGCACCAACTATTCCATACAATTCATCAGCAGGAAATAAAGGATCTTCAGAAGGCTCAATGGTAACCTGCAGAAATACAGAATAACAACATTAGCCTGTTTAAAGATATTATTTCAAGGTGACATAAGCCAAAATGCATTGGAAAAATAAAAAAATATAAGAACAAATTCAACTCACATCCATTTTCTTCTGATAATTTAGACTCCTCACAATCTTCCTAGCTAAGTGAAGGGCATGATTATCATCCAAAGCGTAGTAGTCACTTACTCCAGACTTTCTACAGAGTAAAGCACACTAAAATAATCAGAACAGGGGAAAGAAAAATAATTAAATACCTTAAACCCCAAGAATCTTCTCTCGTCTAAGGATTTACGAACAGGGAAAACTGAGGTACACAGAAGTTATATACCTTGCCCTAGGACCGCCAGTAGCTGCGTAAGAACCCTCACCTTATGTTTCTCAATCCTGACTTTCTTTTAGTAGACCACAGGGCCTTACTGGCAAGAACTTCTATTTGATGCTCATCCCATACACCACAGATAAAACTGCATATGATGTATTTCAACCTCAGCTGGCCCACTTTTGTGATGTAGTTGCCAACAACGACAAGACTCACTGAGGTACAACTGTGTACCTTCATCAACTGTAAAGATGATCACAACCTCACTATCTTCATCAACTGTGAAGATGCCAACTGTGACTTCCCATTTCTGAGAGATTGCTGAGGCCTCCCTTATCAAGTTACACCCCCAGAGTCAGCTGTCGCAGGTAGCACACACAAAGTCTTGAAGACATTGTCCCTCAGATCAATGGTGAAAATAACTGATAACGTGGCACTGTGGTAAGGGCCATGGAAGTCCTTCTCATTTCAAGTTCAATGTGAATGAAGCCTGGGCATACTCTGGTTCTTAGATGGCTTGTTATTTCACTTGTAGATGTATGGCTATGACTTTCTAATGCAATATTTTAAGAAGAACTATAGAGTCAGGCAAAAATATATACCTGAAAAGAATAGAATTTTAGTTTATTTTATAAGCAAAGATTTGGAGAAGGAAACGGCAACCCACTCCGGTATTCTTGCCTGGAGAATTCCATGGACTGAGGAGACTGGTGGGCTACTCCACAGGGTAGCAAAGAGTCAGACACGACAAAGTGATTAAACAGCAACAAATAAGCAGAGACTAAGCTGCCATAGTCTAAATTTTGATGTCTTGTCTAAGGAAAACACCAAATCCTCAGGAGCTATGTCCAGACTAGGGCTCTCACGGTGGTCTCATGTCCCGTCCACTTTGGGCTTGGGTGTTCCTCAGTAAGAGCAGGGACCATGTATCCTTCAGTTTCATCAACTTAATAAGGCATTTTACAACTGACCATATCTTTCAAACATTTCACACATAATACCAGCTGCATTTGCTGACTTCTATCTACACTATAGCAACTCAGTAAACAAAGAGAAATAGAAGAGATTGCTTCCCAATCAGTAAATATTTAAAATAAAATGTCTTCTTTTAAAAACTGCCTAGTATGTACCAAAATAGTAGGAAAGAGAAACTTTTGATGAGACACTGTATTATGTAAAGCCTTGTGTCAAATTACCTACTAAGGATGACAAATCGTTATGTACAAGTATGTATTTATTTATAGTAACAGAGAGAACCAAAGCAACTTGTGACTAGTAAATTTTATGACACTGTTCCCGAAAAAAGCCATTACCACCTAATCCACATGACTTTAAACAAGCTATTATTAATGATAATAGCTGGCAGTAATAGAGCGCTTAGGATGCCACAGACAGTGTGCTGTGAGGCAGAAACAATTCACATCTCCATTTCACTCATGAGGAAATGAGGCTCCGGGAAGTTTAGTAGTTTGTCTAGTCACAAGGGTAACAAGTGAGGCAAATGGAAGATGCATCCTAGAATCTACACCCCTAACTTTTTCACCTTTTGACTTTATACTGGAGTAGCTGATCAACAGGCTGTGTTAGTTTCAGGTATACAACAAAGTGACTCAGTTATACACATGTATATATCAATTCTTTTTCAAATTCTTTTCCCATTTAGGTTGTTATATAACATTGAGCTGAGTTCCCTGTGCTACACAGTAGGTCCTTACTGGTTATCCATTTTAAATATAGTAGTGCATGCACATCAATCCCAAACTCCCTAACTGGACGCAAGCTAGCATATTCGCTCTGTAATTGTTTTTTAGTTCATTCATTTATCCGCCTAATTAAATTATAAATCCTTGAGGGCAAGGACTAGGCCTAAAATTCTTCTGCGTTACTCATAACACTTAGTATAATCCATCTATCCACAGTAAGTGCTCAGTGAGAAAGGAGTGAATGGAAAACTGAGGCAGAGGTAGGTCCCTTAGCCAGCTCTTCAAAAGGCATGGCAGTGTTCTTTGATAGGAGAGTGGAAACGTTGTACATATTTTCCTTCTCCCACTCACTAGACTGTTCCTACAGCCACCTGCTGGTTTGCGGTATGGCAGAGCAAAGAAAGGTTTACTGCACCTCCCAGGCCACTGAGCTCAATGATTAAATCTACCTGCCACTTATGCCTGGGTTCTATAAAGTCTAGTCCTAGGCCCTGTTCCTTATCTACACTCAGCTCAAGGTGGACTTATCTAGTCCCATGGTTTAAATTCCACCTCTGTGCTGATGGTTCTCAAGCACTGATCTGGGCTCCAGACACTTATAGTTAACTGCCTACTCAGCATCTCTACTTGGATGCCTGGAGCATCTCTAACTTAGCAACACTTGACCCCTCCCAACACTTGACCAACATTTTATTCCCTCCCAGACTCAGGGAATAAAACCATTTCATGTCATTATCTTCATTACCTCACTTTCCTGTGCCCCATATATGAAATCCATCAACAAATCCCTCAATTCTACCTCTAAAATAGAGCACAAATGTGATTACTCCCTTCCTACCTTCACCACCACCATAACCATCTAAGACAGCAGTGCCTATGCTATTGATAGAACCATCCAACTGGTCCCTCATACACTCTTGCCAACCTACTAAGCATCTTCTGTCTAGCAACCGGAGGGATTTTTCTAATGAAAGATTTGATAATAGTACATCTCTCCTTAATACTCTTCAATGATTTCCTCATTGCTCATAAGAATACTATTATGATGATAAACATGATAATAATGGCAGTTAACATTTATAGGTACTTAGTTTAAAGTGGGAGAAGGCAATGGCACCCCACTCCAGTACTCTTGCCTGGAAAATCCCATGGACGGAGGAGCCTGGTGGGCTGCAGTCCATGGGGTCGCTAAGAGTCGGACACGACTGAGTGACTTCACTTTCACTTTTCACTTTCATGCACTGGAGAAGGAAATGGCAACCCACTCCAGTGTTCTTGCCTGGAGAATCCCGTGGACAGAGGAGCCTGGTGGGCTGCTGTCTCTGGGGTTGCACAGAGTCGGACACAACTGAAGCGACTTAGCAGCAGCAGTTTAAAGTGGGTATTGTTTCAAGCAATTTACACATAATATCTCATTTAATCCTCATGAAATTCTAGGAGGTAGATGGTGGTATTCTTACTCCTGAACTTTAACCTGAAATGGGCCAACCGGTGATGTAATGGAGCTGGCTCATGCCTGACTCACAAGAGCCAATTGTATGTATCTCTTCCTGATGCCATAACCAGTGTTGTCCCACTGGTAGCTTAAAATCAGGCATTGTGGGATAATTTATACCACAAATATGGATTGGCAGATGCCACAAAGCAGGATATTTTCTCTTCTCAGAGAACAAGCTAAGTGTTTACCTCTTATTGAGCATTTAGCTAAGCTATTCCTCAGCATTCCATGCAGCCTGCAGGGACCTTGAATGGACACAGGCTCCTCAAGCAAGACCTAGGTAGCCGCTCAGTCACGAGCAAATGTAAGTTCTCAATGACTTCCCCAACAGCCCTTATGATCAACAGTCTGCACTGCCTCTCACGGCCTGCATGCTTATATACAGTCTCCAAGGAACTTAACACTAGCCCCAATCTTCTGGTTTGATTGACCAATCTGGCCCTAGTCAGGGGACCCCAAAGCACTCCAATCATCAACCCTAATAAAAACATGTACCCCAGGTCCTGTCTCATCTCTGGGCAGCCTGGCTTGACCACCTCATGTGGTCCCTCAAGGTGTGCTGTATAATTTCTCCAGGACCTATGACTAATAAACTTCTCTATTTCAGATTCTCTTATGGTCTATTGTTGAATCATGGCTCACCATCCAGCACCCTGTCCTCCACTTAACAAGTGTTAATTAAGCAATGTCATAATGCCTGCACGCCACTGGCTTAGCTCTACCTTCTATATGCCTTCCCTATACTTCTTTTTTTGTGGCCCTTATCATGTATACACATTTATGTACTATTTTGAAGGAGGTGAAACAAACCTCCCTGACTAGACTATAAGCTTGAGATCAAAGACAATGTCTATCTTACTACCTTGAATACCTAAACAGTGCCTGGTCCGTAACAGGTGTTCAATGAGTATTTGTTAAACAAATGATAACTCTGTCTCTCCAGTCTTTCTAGGCTATAATAAAAAGCTGATGTTCTTGCTTAGAAATGGAACACTAAAGAACTGAACCCCAAAACTGCAGATCTAGAATAAGTAAACTGGTTTGATCTGGCAAGTTTAACACTTGGAAAAAATAATTTAAAATTTCTTTTAAACAGATAAATGACAATCAATCCTGGGAAGAAACAACTGCTTCTGTTTCACCTGCAGTGAAGATCAGCCCCTCCAAGATCCTCAGCTGACACCTCTTCTCCAGTGGCTGCTTTAACCTACAACAAAGATAAAAGTCAAAGGTGAGTTTTGTCCATCAGAGTTATTAAAATGCCTTCCCATACATTCCCTAACGTGGCTATATCTACCATTCTTTCTTTCACAGAACTACATATTTTGTTTCTCATTTAACCCACCTGGATAATATTGCCTCTAGTCTACAGACAAGAAATGCGAACCCAGAGTCACTAAGGAACTTGCCCATAGCCCCCAAGCAAGGGACAGAAACTGACTTGAACCCAGACATTCCTGGCTTGAAAGCACGCTCCGTCCCCTACTTTATTCTGCCTCCACATGCACCTTAAAGCCTTTGTATCTGTGCATAAGCTGTTCCCACTACCTGGGCTCCCTTCTTCCTCTCATCCACCCAATGAATCCCCACTTATTGTTCAAGCCCTACCTGCTCTATGGGGCTTTCCCTGATCTGCCCAGGCCTTTAAACCATTAATGACGCTGCATGGTATTAACAGAGCAATGCTTGCTCATCTGTGGTTCGAGCATATTCCACTCACACCTCCAATGGCACTTGCCAGACTGTATTTCACTAATTTGCGTGTGTCTCTCTCATCTTTTCTATACTGTGAGTTCCTGGATGGCAGAAATTGTGATTTATTCATCTTTGGACACTCAATAAATGTACTGGAGTAACACTATTTTTTTTTTTCATCTTTGGTAAATAATTCCAGTGACTATCAAAAACAAACTCTTAAAGGTATAGTATCTTTAAGATGGGGGAAAAAAATCTCCATGATTACCCACATCTAAGATTCATGAGAATATGACCAAAAAGAAAGAAATGTTAAGTAATAAATTAAGACTGTCTTAATTATAGTCTGAGAAGTTTTAACAAGAAAAATGATTTAAGGCTAAATGCCAACCTGGTCCCTTAGAAATCGTTTATTGATTCCTACTTCTTTGAGTTGGTTGATTTATTTCTTTTTCTCCAAGTAATTTTTTAAAAGGCTTTTATTAGAATAATGAACATTAATCTAAAACACAGCATAGGAATGACTTATTCACTACATCAAAAGCTCTGTCTTAAATATTATTCTACAGGGAGAAGTAATTAAATTTTTTACCTCCAAATATTCCACCCCCAGAACTAAATTCTTGATTCTCTTCTTCCCAAAAAATTCAGTATAAAATAACATTCAGTCCAGACAATAACTAGTTACAAAGGTGTCTGGATATTTAAAAACTAATAAATAGCTGATAAATGATACTCATTTTCAGGGAACTAATACCAGATGAAAAAATAAAATTTGTCATCAGTTAATATTTACTGAAACACTTACACATGACTGAAACTGTGACATATATAAAAATTTGATAAAAGTTTAAGAGAAAAAGAAAATAGCTCATTCTATTAAATAACAAGCTTGGACAATAGAAGATAGGACAACAAAACAGCTCCTTCAAAACCTTGTCTGCAAAGCCTTTTCTCAATTTTCAGTAAAACAAGCATCAAAATTTAGAATTCTCCAACAGCTGAGGCTGCTGCTGCTTTTTTTCTACCTATAAACATGGCCTTTTGATGGCAGACTACGGAACAGGGTTCAGTTCTCTAACAGAACTGCAGACTTCAGTGGCCAGGTTGCTTTTTTCCAAGGTATAAGTTAAATCTGAATCCACTGAACAGACACTGTGATGTTGATGCTGACAAAATCCTCTCTCAAAAACAGCATTATATCCATATTATGATAATGCCTTATTCCCAAAAAGATGTTTTAAATTCTAGTCATATCTGTACTCATTCTCTAATAAAAAATAAACAAGACTACCCAGGAAAATTTACTATACATAGTAAATTAACCAACAATCGCTATGAATATAGCTAGAGAGATATTAAAGAATAATATTTAGTATTATTCTGCAGGCTTTTGGAATGAAGCCTTGAGACTTTTACTACATCTGAAATGGTAGTTTTTCAGGCTTACCTGATCCTCCATAAAAAAGTTATTGAAAATTAACATGAAGCATAAGATCTTTTAACATACTCTTTTTAATAAACTTGTGTTAGTATTCCAAAACCAAGATAAACTTTTGAAGCAATAAACTTCCTTTGTAAGATATAATTCATGTACCAGAAAATTCACCATTTAAAAGAATACAATTCAGTGTTCTTTATCATATTAACAAGGTTGTGTGATCCCCACCACCACCCAACCTCAGAACCTTCCATCACTCTCAAAAGAAGCATTCCTACCCACACACCCCCACCCTAGACCCTGGCAACCGCTAACCTACCTTCTGTCTCTATGAATCTGCCTGTTCTACATATTTCATAGAAATGGAACCATACAATATTCGTCCTTTTGTGTCTGGCTCAGTGTTTTCAAGGTGTATCCATGTTGTAGGATGTGTCAGAACTTCATTCCTTTTTACGGCTGAATAATACTCCACTGTGGGTTTACTGTACCTTTAGAATTTCCTTGGCATTATTCTGTTTACCTCTTTAATATTCTTGGATTATACATACACAGTGGGATGTTTCCTTGTAATTTGTACTAACTATCTGTGTCTTTACCCACCCTCTGTTTATCCCTCTGAAATCTAGGATCAAGTCGTGGCATAAACACTGCAGGGTGACCGCTGCTTTCCTGAAACTCGCTGTTGCAGCCTGGTGGAGCACAGACCAGAAACTGCCCCATGACTCAAGGGTGCAGCAAACTGCGCCCTCGTGATTGTCCTAGTAAGCATACCAAATGCACATACTTGGGGCAGGACGTGCTTGCTGCTCCGATTCACTGCCTGCCCCTGCGTCCGTCCCCATGGAAACAAAACAAGATGTTCCTGATCAACAGCAGAGCCTTAACTTGACTCCCTCTTTATGGTGTGCTGATCAAACCCCCCAGTATAGCTATTCCCTAATGATCTCATGTGACTTCTACCAATAAAAGTGCGGGCTGAAAGGAGACATTTTGTCTTCCTGCCATGGGGAGCAGGAGGACCCCCTGATTCCCTGCTTGCCCAATTATGTGTCTGACTTTTCATTATGCACCGGCCCCCGTTTCAGGACTTTCTCACCCGTTGTGCTGGACGTGGCAGGTGGCGCCCAAACAGGGACCTGAAATTGGGAAGAATTCCCCCGAGGGAAAAAACTGAAGTGAAGACGTGAAGAAAAAAGTGAAGAAAAGTGAAGTGAAGACGTGAAGAAAGTGAAGACGTGAAAGTGAAGAAAAAAGTGAAAGTGAGGCGCCTGGATCATGGCCAGGCCCTCAGACTCTAAGGGTGGAAAGTCCCTTGTTGTCTTACAAAGTCAGGGTAACAATGGGGAATGATTTGAATAAAGCTGAGAAACATTATCTCCAGCTTTTGAGGCACCTCCTCCAGAGATTGCTAAGTGAAAGTGAAAGTGAAGTCACTCAGTCGTGTCCGACCCTTTGCAACCCCATGGACTGTAGTCTACCAGGCTTCTCTGTCCATGGGATTTTCCAGGCAAAAATACTGGAATGGGGTGCCATTTCCTTCTCCAAGAGATCTGCCCAACCCAGGGATTGAACCCCGGTTTCCCACATTGTAGGCAGACGCTTTACCGTCTGAGCCACCAGGGAAGTCAGAGGTGGTTAAATATAATCCTTGGTTTCCAGAAGAAGGCACTCTAGATATTGAAAATTGGGAATGAGTGGGAGAGAATTTGAAACCAGCACACAGGAGAGGGGATCGCATACTCGTGATGGTATTTGCAACCTGGGGCTAGTGTGCTCGGTCCTATACCCTTTTCAGACTGAGAAATCATGCCAGAAGGCAGTGTCCCCAGAAGCGACTCTTGCTTACCCTTCCACCCCTTTGCCACCTAAACTTGAGGATGATTTTCCACCACTGCCACTTCCACTGGATCCAGAAATGTCTTGGGAGGACAAGCCGCTGACTCAATTTCAGCCTGCCATGGCCTCCACCCTTCATACGTGTGCTTTAAACATTGAGGACCATCTTGCTTTCCCTATTAATTACAGACCCGATGCCAATAATCCCACTCAGGTTATTGCAACCCATGAAACTTTTGACATCAGTGTTTTAAAGGAACTAAAATCTAGTGTTAGGTTGAATGGGGCTAATTCCCCTTAACACAGGAACTGTTGGAAATTTGTTTCCCTGGAAGAAGTTCTCCTTACAATGTTAAAATGTTAGCCAAAGCAGCTTTAAGTGGTCCCCGATATTTACAGTTTTTTGCCTCTTATACTGAGTTGTGCCAAGAGCAAGCCCATACCAATTTGGCCACTGGACATAATCTTACTTTTGAAATGCTCATAGGCACAGGGCAACATACCAGTCCAACAGCCCAACTGACTTATGAAGGTACAGTGGTGGAAGCGTATCAACAGGTCACCAAATGTTGCCGAAGGGCGTGGCAGACAGCATCAGACCCTGACAAGCCTACCGGTTCACCGGTCAAAATTTTACAGAGACCTGGAGACGACTCACTGAATTTGTAGACTGGCTCTCATCTGCTCTCCACTGTCAAATTAATAGTCCTACAGTGGAGGACATTTTGTTAAAACAATTAGCCTATGAAAATGCCAATGAAGATTGCAAGGCTGCCCTTAACCCTCTTCATCAAAATGTCAGCCTTGCAGATTTTGTTCGAGCATGTCAGAATATTGGTACACAGGCTCACAAACAAACCGTGCTAGCTCAAGCAATTTGTGCTGCCTTTAAAAATAATTTTAGCTCTTCCCCTGCCAAATGTTTTCAATGTGAAAAGCCTGGACATATGAAAAAGGATTGCTGTTCCCGATCTAAAACAGGTATTACAATACCTCCACCCACTTGTAACAATAAAACACCGGGACTGTGTCCTCAATGCCAGAAAGGCAATCACTGGGCTAATCACCACAGATCAGAATTTCGTAAGAACGGTTCCCCTTTACAGCCAGGAAACAGCCAACGGGGCCAGCCCCGGGCCCCACAAATGATGGGACACAGCTGGTGAGGATCTCCAGCACACCCTGCAGCCTATCTCCAGCCTCCCAGCTGCTACCAGTGGAAGTGCTGCATTGGACCTCCCAACCAGAGTAACTGTTCAGATTAATGAATCAGACCCCCTGCAGCAATCCCTACTGGGATCTGAGGCCCCATTCCACTGGGGACTATAGGACTCATTCTGGGCAGAAGTGGCCTTACTCCCAAGGGCCTCCAAATTCTTCCTGGCCTTATTGACCTAGACTACTTGGGAGAAATTAAAGTAATGGCTCTTTCCCGCTCATCCCATGTCATTCTTCAAGGTCAACGAACTGCTCAGCTCCTTCTCTTGCCTTACCATGCCCCTAACAATTATAATCCTATCACCAGAGGAAAACAAGGATTTGGGAGCACTGGTGATCAAGTAGTGTGCTTTACTCAACAAATACTCTCAGATCTGCCCACTTGTAAGGTTAAAATTCAAGGAAAAACCTTATCTAATCTCTTAGATACTGGAGCTGACTTTTCCATCATTATTTCTCGTCAATGGCCAGATGACTGGCCCTTGACTGAACCCCAGGAAAAAATCTCAGGTTTGGAAGAATCCCAACAACTTGCTCAGAGTTCAGCAATTCTTCCTTGCCTAGGGCCCGACAAACGACTTGCCCAATGGCACCTAGTTCTCTCCAACAAGGGAAAGGCACATCATATGATGATGAGAATGGGGTAACAACAGAGAAAAGGGCTAGGAAAAAATTTACAGGGAGATCCTTCTCCTTTACCTATTCAACCCAAACTGGAAAGAAAAGAGCTACTATATAAAAATTTTTAATGAAGGTCACTGACATTTCTCCACCACCACATGCCACACCTCTAACGTGGCTGACATCTAAACCTGTTTGGGTGGATCAATGGCCTCTGGCAAAGGAGAAACTTACGCATTTACAAGCCTTGGTAGAAGAACAGTTTCAAGCAGGACACAGAGGAAAGTACTAGTCCTTGGAATACTCCAGTTGTCACAGTCCCTAAAAACATCAGGCAAATGGAGGCTGCTTCATGATCTTCGAGCTATTAATGCTGTAGTGCAACCCATGGAGGCCTTGCAGCCCAGACTCATCCCCTTTGGCCATACCTCAAGATTGGCCAATTGTAGTTCTGGATCTTAAAGACTGTTTTTATACAATCCTCTTAGCTCCACAAGACAAAGAAAAATTTGCCTTTTCAGTACCTAGTATTAACCAACCAGCCCCCATGAAATGGTACCAATAGAAAATGTTGCCTCAGGGGATGATGACGCTATGGCAACAATACGTGGCTAGCGCTCTGGAGGGAGCTCAATCCCTCTGTCCTCAAGCCTCCATCATTCACTATATGGATGACATACTCTTAGCTGCCCCGGAAGTCTCTCCTAAACCCACTTTTTCACCAAGTTCAACACGATCTTAAATGATGGGGACTACATGTAGCCCCCCCAAAAATTTAAAAAACAGCTCCCTTTTCCTATTTAGGTTATTGGGTTTCAGAACATACCATTATACCCCAAAAGGTATCCATTAGATGCGACAATCTCAAAACATTCAATGATTTTCAGAAGCTTTTAGGAGATATTCATTGGTTGTGCCCTGCTTTGTGCATTCCTACCAGTTCACTTACACACCTCTTTGAGACCCTTAAAGGGGACTCAGCCCTTTCTTCTCCTCAGACTCTGACGCCACAAGCTAAAAAGGAACTCGGTATAGTAAATATTGCCATTCAAAATGCTCAACTTAATCATATTCATGATGATCATCCTATTCTCTTCATTGTCGTAGCTTCTTCAGAAGCCCCTACAGGAGTTCTATTTCAAGAACAGCCCACCTTTGGCATCATAGAATGGCTGTTGGCACATTCTCAGGAGGGCAAAACTCAGATGACGTACCTTACCCTTGTGTCTAATTTAATTATACAAGAAAGAAAGCATACCTGCCAGTTAACTGGCTTTGATCCTCAAACTACTCATGTTCCATTTGACAAAACTCAACAACAGCATCTTTGACAGACTTGCTTATCATGGCAGGTTGCCCTCACTGCTTTTGTGGGCATTTTAGACAATCACCCTCCTGCACATAAATTATTACAATTTATTTCCCTAACTCCCTTTGTGTGGCCCAGAGTCACCAAGGCCACGCCTATCCCAGGCGCTCCTACTTATTTTACAGATGGCTCTAACAATGGCAAAGCAGGCATTACTGACCCTGAGGAGTGAGAAACTCTAGTAACTCCCCACACCTCGGCTCAGCAGGTGGACCTAGTAACAGAAATTACAGTACTTGTTTCTAAAGACCTCTATTAATATTGTTAGTGACTCTGCCTACGTGGTTGGAATGACCAAGTCTACTGAGACTACAAAAATTAAACATGTTAATTCTGAGGACTTATTCCTCCTATTTCTCCAACTTCAAAAAGCCATTCGCTCCCATTCCTTTCCTTTCTTTATTACACATATTCAAGCTCACTCCCCTCTCCTGGGGCCTCTCACCCTTGGCAATTCTCAGGCTGACCTTCTAATGATGCCCATTTTTAAGCAGGCTTACCAGTTTCATCAACTTCTTTATCAATCTGCCATTCCCTTAGACATCAGTTTAACGTTACTAAATCCCAAGCAACACAAATTATTCAAGCCTGTCCTTCCTGTTAACAAGTCAGTGCTTACCAACCTCCATCACCTGGAGTTAACCCTCCAGGGGTTACTCCAAATGAAATTTGGCAGAAGGATGTAACCCATTTTCCTGAGTTTGGACACCTTAGCTACCTTCGTGTTTCTACTGATACTTATTCTCATATGCTTTGGGCTTCTGCTCAGCTTCCGCTCATATGGGCATCCCAAAGAAACTTAAAACTGACAACAGGCCAACTTACACCCGTAAAGCTTTTACAGCCTGTTGCTCTCTCTGGCCTATTAGTCATTCTACAGGCATCCCATATAATCCAACTGGCCAAGTTATTGTTGAATGAGCACGTTATGCTCTTAAAAGACAACTTTTAAAACAGAAAGGGGGAATAGCAGGGAAATCTCCACCTGCACATCTACGTCTAGCTCTCCTAACCTTAAATTTTTTCACAACAGATGACCAAAAATCAACCGCACATGAGAAACACCATTCACATACTCCTTCAGTGTGATACCCACAGGTCTGGTGGAAGGTGCCAGAAGGTAGTCCATGGAAAGGACCAACCCCCCTACTAACATGGGGAGGAGGATATGGTTGTGTCTCAACAGGTCAAGGCCCTGGTTAGATACGAAGCAGGTGCATCAAGCTTTACCATGGATCCCCCATTTGCACCATGGGAGATGTGGGATCCCACAGTGAGCATGGCGATGGTGACACAGAAAGTCCAGAGGCTGCACCTGGCGGACTGCGCCCTGAGCCCCGCCCCCCCCCCACAGCCCCAAGCAAGAAGGACAACCACGCACTCCTCAGGCACCACCTATGACTTGCGGACAACTGAAGAGCCGCAGTCAAAAGAGTGAACAGATGCTCTTGCACACTCAAACACCTGACTAAGGCTCCCGAGACCATGCTGCTGGCTATGGTGGCATTGGTCTCCTGTGCTGTAACTGGGGCTGCTGCTGCTAAGTCACTTCAGTCGTGACTCTGTGTGACCCCATAGATGGCAGCCCACCAGGCTCCCCTGTCCCTGGGATTCTCCAGGCAAGAACACTGGAGTGGGTTGCCATTTCCTTCTCCAATGCATGAAAGTGAAAAGTGAAAGTGAAGTCGCTCAGTCGTGTCTGACCCTTAGCAACCCCATGGACTGCAGCCTACCAGGCTCCTCCGTCCATGGGATTTTCCAGGCAAAAGTACTGGAGTGGGGTGCCATCGCCTTCTCCAGTAACTGGGGCAGATGCCGATTTGTATTGGACTTATGTTCCAGACCCTCCATTAGCTAGACCCTTAACGTGGACTGACACTTCCCCTACAGTTTGGACCAACGATTCCCATTGGTTCCCAGATCCTAACGGGGTACCCCCAAATTTAACACAGAAAGAGCCCTATATTATTATTCTGGACTGACCATGATAGTCTTGCAATCAAAACAAAAAGGGGGAGATGCTGCAGCCTGGCAGAGCAGAGACCAGAACCTGCCCCATGACTCGAGGGTGCGGCAAACTGCGCCCTCGTGATTGTCCTAATAAGCACGCCGACCAGACATACTTGGGGCGGAACGTGCTCCCTGCTCCACTTCACTGCCTGCCACTGCGTCCGTCCCCATGGAAACAAAACAAGTCACTCCTGATCAAAAGCAAAGCTTTAACTTGACTCCCTCATTATGGTGCACTGATCAAACTCCCCAGTATAGCTATTCCCTAATGATCTCATGTGACTTCTACCAATAAAAGTGCGGGCTGAAAGGAGCCATTTTGTCTTCCTGCCATGGGGAGCAGGAGGACCCCCGATTCGCCGCTTGCCAAATGATATGTGTCTGTCTTTTCATTACGCACCCGCCCCTGTCGCAAGTCTTTCTCACCTGCCCTGCTGGACACGGCACTCACAGTAATGGAGATGGTCAAATGGGAAGTAAGGAAAAACCAGGGATAACATAATCCAGTCCCCAGTGCCTACTTCACAGGCAGGTGGCCAGTGAGGGTACACAGTGTCCCACTCTCAGAAGAGTCCTGTGCTCGGAGTTTAATGCTCACTGGGGTACCCTGGTGCAAGTCTAAACAATTTTATCTCTGAAGCTGTTTTCTGTAATGAAGTCTGATGGGACAATGGAGCATATGTGTTAAGGTTTACAGCCTCTGCTCTTGTGCAGTCCTCCTCCCCTCTGCTCCCTGCTTCCTGGCTGACTGGTGCCTGTGCCCTGGGTCTTGCCCTACCTTCTCTTCCCTGCCCCTGACCAGCGACTGTTCCATCTGTCCCCAGTGGGGCTCTGGCTCAGGAGCAGGGTCATAGGTCAGGCGTGCACCCCATGGTGTCTCTGGGAGGATCATGGTAGCCCATCACAGACCTGGGCTAGGCAGTGCTGAGATGTGCTCACCAACAGGCCACTTGAGGGGAGGAGGGGGGCTAAGGGCTAGCCTTTTGCCCATCTCCACCCGGGTACCAAGCACATTTTCACATGGAGATGGCACAACTTTGGGGTCATAGTGGGCCCATGGGAAGCAGAGATGCCTGGAGCAGCAGTGGGGGGTGCAACGTCATGAAACAGCGAATAAAAACACAACTGCTAGACAGATCACAGAAGAAAGGAAAATGGTTTATATTTTAGTACCTTTGACAGTGGAAACAACCCAAATGTCTATCAACCAATAAATGCATAAACAAAATACAGCCTATCCATACAATGAAATATCACTCAGCTATAAAGAGGAATGAAGTAATTCCTCAAAAATTTAGATACAGAGTTACCACATGGCTCAGCAATCCCACTTCTGAACATATAAGAAATGAAAGAAGAAGAAATGAAAGCAGGGGCTCACACAGACATTTACACATGGTCACAGCAGCATTATTCCAAATAGCCCCGAAGTGGAGGCAACCCAGAAGTCTATTGAAGGACAAATAGACAAAATGTGGTATATACATGTACACTGCAATATTATTCAGCCTTTAAAAGGAAGGAAATTCTGACACATGTTACAACATGGACAAATCTTGAGGGCATTTTCCTAAGTGAAATATGGCAAACACAGAAGGACAGATATTATAGGATCCATTTAAATGAGGTTCCGAAAGTAGTCAAATTCATAGACAAAGTAGAATCATGGTTTGCGGGGTAGTGAAGAAGGCAGGGAATAGGGAGTTAGTGTTTAATAGGTACAGAGTTTCAGCTGGGGAAGATGAGAACGTTCGGGAGATGGACGGTAGTGACAGCTGTACAACAAAGTGACTATACTTAATGCCAGAGCACTGTATACTTAAACATGGTCAGAATGGTATATTTTACATTATGTATATTTTACTTCAAGCAAGCAAGCAAGACTATGTTCTTACCAAAAAGAAACGAACAGGCAGGTTCTTACCAAGGGAGGTCCACCCAAGAAAATGGTACCCTGCTTGCGGACGATGATGTTTTCATCAGCCATTGCAGGCACGTAAGCTCCTCCTGCTGTGCAGGAGCCCATGACCACTGCTATCTGGAATCCAAGCACACAGGAAACTCATGCAGTACAGCTCGAACAGTGAATTACACACTCTCTGGATCTACAGTTCCACAAACAGTACCAGGGCATGTTACTAGCTTGTCCCTATGTTGTCTTTGTTTTTATTTTTTGGTTTTTTGGGTTTTTGTCTACGCTGTGTGGCTTGCAGGATCTCAGTTCCTGACCAGGGATTAAACCCAGGTCATGGCAGAAAAGCTTGGAATCTTAACCACTAGGTGACCAGGGAACTCCTTGTGTTTCATTTTTAAAATGGAGTTCTCTAAGCGTTTAGAACTGTTACCTAACTTTTGTATCAAAACATTTTGAAGGGCTTAGGTCACACTTTTACAAAGCTTGTGGACAACCTCCCTGTCAAATGGAAGACTGGCCAAACACACCATTACACTGAGAAACTAATGGAGAGAAGAAACTCACAATCAACCCATAAATTAGCAAAATTATATTAAAAGGACAACTTTTATATCTAATAATAGCAATAATAAGTTCTCTAAACAATTGCCACTTACCTCATATGAATACTGAAATAATTCTCCAAATGAGCAATGTTAATTTTGTGTTACCCTGAATGTAAGACTTTCTAAATATAAAACGAATGTTAGCATCACAATTGAAAATCTTGCTCAAAAGAAAGTCAGTTGTGTTGAAGCTGGGTGATGCATACTTGAGGGTTCACAGTACTATTTTTCTACTTTTGTGGGTGCTTGAAATTTTCCATGATAAAAGTTTTTAAAAAATTCTTGCTTAGAGATTAGTATGATACAAATAATAAATATAGGTTTTGCTGATTAGTCCTAGATAGGAATAAATACTACCACGAAGAAAAATAAGAGAAGTATGTAGTGAATATTTTCCTAAATTACCATATGAAAGTAGTTTTACTAATTCCAATATTCCATCAGTTTTCCTTCTAGTCATATAAATACCTACTTTGGAAAACAAAAAAGCCACACTATTATTAATCCAAAAGCAAAAGGCAGCATGATTTAACATTTTCTATGTAGATGGCTGTCATGTTAACTCATGTGCTGCCTTCTATTTAGACGGCTGTCACAAAAGGCATTTTCTCCTATTTCATGTAATGTTATTAAAAATAGCTGTAACATTTCTTTGTCAATATATAACAGAAATGTTTATCACTTACTCTTTTGCTTGTTTGCTTATCAGTCACTGAGAAGTCTTTTTCTTTCAGTTTTATTGGAATATAATTGACATACAGTGTTGCCTAAGTTTAAGGTGTACAGCATAATGATTTGACTTACATGGATCATGAAAGATTATCTTAGTAGCTTTAGAAAATACCCACCATCCCATTTAGACATAACTTTGTTTTTTGCTGCACCATGCCGTGTATGGCATTCTTAGTTCCCTGACCAGGAATCAAACCCATGACCCCTGCAATGGAAGCATGGAGTCTGAGCCATGGACTGCCAGGGAAATCCCTAAAATTTTTAAAATGGAAGAAAAATGTTTTTCTTATGATGAAAAAACCTCTTAGGATTTACTCTGAACAGCTTTCACACATAACATAGAATAGCCTTAATTATATTATTCATATTGCACATTATATCACATTACTTATTTATCTTATAAGTTTGTACTTTTTGACCACTGTCATCCAGTTCCCTTTCTGCCCAATCCCTTGTCTCTGGTAACTATAAATCTGATCTCTTTTTCTATGGGTTTGTTTGTTTGGTTGGTTGGTTTTGAAGTATAATCAACCTAAACACTATGTTAGTTACTGTAATATGACAGAGGGATTTGATATCACTATACATGTCAAAATGATCACCACAATAAGTCCAGCCACAGTCTGTCACCATATAAAGACAGCACATAATTCCTGACTATACTCCGCACACTGTACATTTCATACCCATGACTCATTTTCAACTGGAAGTTTGTACCTCTTAATCTCCCTCACCTGTTTCTCCCCCTGCCCCTGCCCCACCTCCCTGCAGAAGTTTGTTTTAAAATATCTATGGCTAGAAAAACTCTTGCCCATGAGTACAAAGAAATATTCATCATAGCAATGTTTATAATAGCAAATACATGCAAATAACCAACAGGTCTATCAATACGATATTTTGAAAGGGATATTGTAGATAAATAAATTCTTTAAAAATCTGAGGCAAATGGTACTAATAAACTTCTTTGCAGGGAAGGAATAGAAATGCAGATAAAACAGACATGGGGGGTGGAGGAGAGGGGAGGGCGGGACGAATTGATAGAGTAGCATCAACATACATACATTACCCATGCGTAAAATGGTATAAAAAAAGCTAGTGGTAAGCTGCTGCATAGCACAGGGAGCTCAGCTGAGCTCTGTGACGACCTAGAGAAGTGGGACAGGAGGTGTGGGAGGGAGGCCAAAAAGGAGGAGATATATGTATACATATAACTAAGATCATGGCATCCGGTCCCATCACTTCACGGGAAATAGATGGGGAAACAGTGGAAACAGTGTCAGACTTTATTTTTGGGGGCTCCAAAATCACTGCAGATGGTGGTTGCAGCCATGAAATTAAAAGACACTTACTCCTCGGAAGGAAAGTTATGACCAACCTAGATAGCATATTGAAAAGCAGGGATATTACTTTGCCAACAAAGGTCCATCTAGTCAAGGCTATGGTTTTTCCAGTGGTCATGTGTGGATGTGAGAGTTGGACTGTGAAGAAAGCTGAATGCCAAAGAATTGATGCTTTTGAACTGTGGTGTTGGAGAAGACTCTTGAGACACCTTGGACAGCAAGGTGATCAAACCAGTGAATCCTAAAGGAAATCAACCCTGACTATTCATTGGAAGGACTGATGGTGAAGCTGAAGCTCCAATATTTTGACCATCTGATGCCAAGAGCCAACTTGTTGGAAAACACCTTGATGCTTGAAAGATTGAGGGCAGGAGGAGAAGGGGGCGACAGAAGATAAGATGGTTAGGTGGCATCAGCAACTCAATGAACATGAGTTTGAGCAAACTGAGAGACAGGGAAGGACAGGGAAGCCTGGCATGCTGTAGTCCATGGGGTCACAAAGAGTCAGACACGACTGAGAGACTGAAAAACTAAAACAAAGAACACTTCAGATGCCTTTTCTCTGCAGAAGCTCTATAATCAAGGAAATCAACAATCCACTTCTCCAAAGCCAGAGAAGACATCACAAACGTATAGAGAAGACCTTTGCTTAGTAATGAGTGGGATAGTGTGGCAGGCAACTTCTAAAACACCCCCTACCCCGCTTCATCATCCTAGACTCTTGGTATTCACGTCCTGTATGATCCCATTGCCTTGAGTGTGTGGTGGGTCTGGTGATATGCCTCTAACAAATGGAATATGGTGAGTGATGGGACGTCACTGCTGTGCCCAGGGTATGAGAGACAATGTCTTGTGTCTTGCTGGCCTCTCTCTTGCCCACCTGCTTGCAAACTCTAATGCAGCAGCTGACATGCTGTGATGTGCTGTATGGAGAGGCACACAGTAGGAAAGAACATACAACAGCTCAAAAGGAACTAAGAAAGGCCTGCAGAGGACCGAATCCTGCCATCAGCCAGTGATACGGGGTGGAGCCTTGAGAGGATGCAGTCAGTCACGTGATCCAGCTAAGAGGAGAGCTCCAAGATCCAGCTAAGCTGTGCTCAGACCCTGAATCCATAGAAACTGCAAGACAATAAGCATTGTTGTTTTAAACTGCTATGTTTGGGGATAATTTGTTCTGCAGTAATGGAGAACTAATACAGAGATCAAAAACCATCTCCCTCATGTGACTGCAGAGAAGGCAATGGCACCCCACTGCAGTACTCTTGCCTGGAAAATCCCACGGATGGAGGAGCCTGGTAGGCTGCAGTCCATGGGGGTCACTAAGAGTCGGACACAACTGAGCGACTTCACTTTCGCTTTTCACTTTCATGCATTGGAGAAGGAAATGGCAACCCACTCCAGTGTTCTTGCCTGGAGAATCCCAGGGACAGGGGAGCCTGGTGGGCTGCCGTCTCTGGGGTCGCACAGAGTCGGACACGACTGATGCGACTTAGCAGCAGCAGCAGCAGCATGTGACTGCAACTGAGGCACATCTGAAGACCTGGGATAACCCGAGTTTGAAGTGCTTTGTTGCTGTTGCTCTTTAAGTGTCTGTGAACTGCTCCTCTAGTCCAGAGGTGGGAGCCAGACCAGCACTAGCACTCTGTACCACCCCAGAGAGTGATGAGAAACCAAGGGAAAGACAGGGATAAACGGTGAAGCCATTACGCTAAGTGAAAGAAACCAGTCACAAAAGACCACTTACTGTGCAATTCCATCTATACAAAATGTCCAGAAGAGGCACATCCATAGGTTACCTGGAGGGACTAAGTTAAAAAATGAGATTAACTGCCAATGGGTGTGGTATTTCCTTCTGGAGTCATTTAAAGTTGTTTTAAAGTCATTTAAAGTTGTTTAAAGTTGATTCAACCCTGTAAATATCCTAAAAACCACTGAATTATACATATTAAATGAGTAAATTGTATAGTATGTGAAATATACCTCAATAAATTACTTTTCTATAAAACTTATAAAATTAAAACAAAGCACAAGAGTTAGAGTGACTAAGTACATAAGAATCAATATCCTCACATTTTTCATCAATAAGAAAGAGAGGCTATTCTAGTTCTAAGCATCCAACACAAACTTAATATCGCTAAAGCAAATTCTGAAAATAGAAATAAAAGAACACAGCGAAGTCACCAGTGTCACACAATCTCCTCTTCTGTATTTAATTCTGAGTCCTTCACTCACTCACAAATAGAGTGAGCATGCACTGAGAGTTCTGCCTCTGTGCCTACCGCTATTTCTCACAGAGCATGGGGACCCCAGGGCCCAAACAGCACTGAGGACTTTCCAGGCCCCGAAGCATTTGTCCAGAGTGTAGTGAAGACCTTACACTGGGCCACACTGAACAAGGGATCCAGAACCCCAGAAAGGAGATTCTGCTGCTTTCTCTACCAAGAGGACACTAAAAGGACATAAGGAAGCTCTGTGGCCATAAGCCGCTCGGGCCACACTCAGCATAGCTTTGGCTGTGTGGGTGACACAGCCCAGGCACTGTGTCAGCAGAGACGTCACAGCGCCCCTCATCTGCATGAGAACACGAGACCTCCCGCCAGCTCCACGGAGAGGCCACTGTCCACTCCTTCACCTTTGAGGTGGGCCTGCTCTGTGACACAGACAAACCAAGAGACCCCTCCTGCAGGGTCAGCAGGGCCATGGCGACTCAAAAACTGGAATCCAGAGCAAGAAAACAGCGAGGAGGCTAAGAATGATGTGTAACTGACAGCAACAATCCTCGTCATCACCGCCGCGGGCAGCACAGCAAACGCTGTCAAAGAAAGGAAACGAGAGGCTAAAGAACAGAGGGAAGAGGCTGGAAAAACTTTAGACAAACCTGCATTACCCTCCAGGCTTTGTCTGCACAAACAGAGACTGGTTGTCACTGCACCAAAAACAAATTACATATTGTAGGTCAGCAGCCTGCCCTGTGGACGGGGTCTCTGAGATGAAGTCAAGAGGTTTTACATCTAATTCTGAGAAGCTGTGTGAACCTTAGACCTCCATCTTTCCACTGAAAAATTGCAGAAGACCATGCAGTTCAAAGGCTCTCTCTGATAAATGTAACAGAACTTGGGGACAGAGATTTTCAGCTGCTTGATGGAAAAGCCATTAAACTATATATTTTTTTTAATCTCTCATCTTATTCCTTTTTCCTTTCAAAGTAATGCAGAAAGCAAATACTGCCTGTATCACACTATTTGCTTCTATCCTTGGGTGGGGAAGATCCCCTGGAGAAGGAAATGGCAACACACTCCAGTATTTTTGCCCGGAAAATCCCATGGACAGAGGAGCCTGGCAGGCTACACTCCATGGAGTCACAAAGAGTAGGACATGACTGAGCATAAGGCACCTAAAGAGTTACCATTAAAAAAATAAAAGCCATAATATACACATATCAAGTCAATAGCTGTCTAGAATTTAAGAATATTATCAACTAAACCATCTGATCACACTGTTGATCCTAGAACATGCATGCTTATCTGTGCCCAGTGGATAGGACAAAATGTACATAGAAAACAAAAAATCCACCTTACCCAGAACATTCCGCTTCTGCTCCAAGCTTTTTATCAGAGAACTTCAAAACAATCAAACAGAGTGGTTTCTTCTACCCCTGACCCTGTCTGGTTTCATAAGCAAGTTCAAGTGCATTTCAAAAATAATACTCAGTGTTTATCCTAAGACCCTCCAAACATTTACCAAGGTCTGAACCAAAAATAAATTACAAAAATAAGCTAAGCCAAAGGGGATAAGAAGGAAATGGTAAGAAACAGAGGAAAGTAAGGACATTTGAGAATAATTTCAGGTACATCTCCAAAAAGAAGAATGGGCAGAAATACAAAGAAGAAAAAAGGAAGAAAGGCCCGAGGAGCTGCAACTAGCACGGCTAGGTGAATAATGCCTGAATCAGAAGAAATAAACTGTTAATAAAAACAGAAACATTTGTTGCTGGTGTAGTAAGGATCACAGTAAAACAAGGAAGAGAATTAATGCATCAGAGCAAAGATCAGTCCAGACTAGACTCTCACTAGACTATAAAAATTAATGGTAATGTAAGATCCGAAGAAAAGAAACACCAAGATCCCACTTCTGAAGAGAACTGGAAGTCTCACACTTAAAAAGTCAGCAACGCGGGAGCCACAAAAGAAATTAAACACTAATGGACACCAATATGCCAAGTCTTTAAACTTCAAAAACAAATCAGGGGTCCTAAAACCTATGAGAAAGTAAGGAAAAATGAAACAGGAGAGAATACAGAGTGTATCTAGTTAACTGTTTTTTCTCGAGTCCAGAAACAAAATTATTGGATCTGGAAGATCTGTAGGAATCTAGTCACATCTTTACAGCTGCAAAATATAGGACATACAGAGATATCGTTGTACGAGACATACTTCTTAGAAATGGATAAATGGATTTAAAATGGTCAAGGTTAATAATATTAAATAAAAACCAATCTTGGGGAGGAAAACAGGAATTGAACCAACATAGAAAGTGAGTGCTCACTGGGCTTCCCAGGTTGTTCAGTGGGAAAGAATCCACCTGTCAGTACAGGAGGCACAGGAGATGAGGGTCGATGCCTCTGCTGGGAAGATCCCCTGGAGAATGATATGGCAACCCACTCCAGTGTTCTTGTCTGGAGAATACCATGGACAGAGGAGCCTGGCCGGCTTCAGTTCACAGGACTGCAAAGAGTCAGACACGGCACAGCACATAGAGCTCACTATCAAAATGCACGCATATAACACAACTGCGGTTACAATAGTGATTGCTTTATGTGGTAAAATACAAGAAAAAAAAAGATTGTTTTTAACAATCCATCTAAGCTAACATCTTAAATACAGTAAACAATAAAACATGGGATTTTCCAGATGGCCCAGTGGTAAAAGAATCTGCCTGCCAATGATTAAAACACAAGAAACAGAACCACTTTATAGCCATAAAGGGTTTCACTCTTTTAATAAATTATTAGGTAGACAAATACATGCGTTGGGATGTAAATAATCCAATACCGTCTCTAATCCCAAGTGGCATAGAGTTTAGTAAAGGAAATAAGTCAGGATACGTCTAGATAAAAGGGATAAATGCCACTAGTAAGGCAAAGTGCAAGAGTTACAGACGGGAGTTGGGGGAAGAAAAGATGACTTCCAGTAAGGGATTCTCAGAAGTTTTCCTGGAAAAGGTAGCATCTAAAATGGATGCCACCATCCATCTCAGATGGCTGCGTGGGTGCAGGAGGGCCTGGAGGAGCTATTCCACGTTCAAGGTCAGGAGGGGCGGCGGTGAGGAGATATCCCTCGTTCAAGGTAAGGAGCAGCGGCTGCGCTTTGCTGGAGCAGCCGTGAAGAGATATCCCACGTCCAAGGTAAGACAAACCCAAATAAGATGGTAGGTGTTGCAAGAGGGCTTCAGAGGGCAAACACACTGAAACCATACTCACAGAAAACTAGTCAGTCTAATCACACTAGGACCACAGCCTTGTCTAACTCAATGAAACTAAGCCATGCCCGTGGGGCAACCCAAGACAGGCAGGTCATGGTGGAGAGGTCTGACAGAATGTGGTCCACTGGAGAAGGGAATGGCAAACCACTTCAGTGTTCTTGCCTTGAGAACCCCATGAACAGTATGAAAAGGCAAAATGACAGGATACTGAAAGAGGAACTCCCCAGGTCAGTAGAGGCCCAATATGCTACTGGAGATCAGTGGAGAAATAACTACAGAAAGAATGAAGGGATGGAGCCAAAGCAAAAACAATACCCAGATGTGGATATGACTGGTGATAGAAGCAAGGTCCGATGCTGTAAAGAGCAATATTGCATAGGAACCCGGAATGTCAGGTCCATGAATCAAGGCAAATTGGAAGTGGTCAAACAGGAGACGGCAAGAGTGAACGTCGACAGTCTAGGGATCAGCGAACTGAAATGGACTGGAATGGGTGAGTTTAACTCAGATGACCATTATATCTACTACCGCAGGCACGAATCCCTTAGAAGAAATGGAGTAGCCATCATGGTCAACAAGAGTCCAAAATGCAGTACTTGGATGAAATCTCAAAAACAACAGAATGATCTCTGTTTGTTTCCAAGGCAAACCACTCAATATCACAGTAATCCAAGTCTACATCCCAACCAGTAACGCTGAAGAAGCTGAAGTTGAACAATTCTATGAAGACCTACAAGACCTTTTAGAACTAACACCCCAAAAAGATGTCCTTTTCATTATAGGAGACTGGAATGCAAAAGTAGGAAGTCAAGAAACACCTGGAGTAACAGGTAAATTTGGCCTTGGAATACAGAATGAAGCAGGGCAAAGGCTAATAGAGTTTTGCCAAGAGAATGCACTGGTCATAGCAAACACCCTCTTCCAACAACACAAGAGAAGACTCTACACATGGACATCACCAGATGGTCAACACTGAAATCAGATTGATTATATTCTTTGCAGCCAAAGATGGAGAAGCTCTATACAGTCAGCAAAAACAAGACTGGGAGCTGACTGTGGCTCAGATCACAAACTCCTTATTGCCAAATTCAGACTTAAATTGAAGAAAGTAGGGAAAACCACTAGACCATTCAGGTATGACCTAAATCAAATCCCTTATA
>NW_011494901.1:4892319-4893543 GCF_000754665.1 Bison bison bison
CTAGAGATCTCTTCAAGAAAATTAGAGATACCAAGGGAACATTTCATGCAAAGATGGGCTTGATAAAGGACAGAAATGGTATGGACCTAACAGAAGCAGAAGATATTAAGAAGAGGTGGCAAGAATACACAGAAGAACTGTACAAAAAAGATCTTCATGACCAAGATAATCACGATTGTGTGGTCACTTACCTAGAGCCAGACATCCTGGAATGTGAAGTCAAGTGGGCCTTAGAAAGTATCACTACGAACAAAGCTAGCGGAGGTGATGGTATTCCAGTTGAGCTATTTCAAATCCTGAAAGATGATGCTGGGAAAGTGTGCACTCAATATGCTAGCAAATTTGGAAAACTCAGCAGTGGCCACAGGACTGGAAAAGGTCAGTTTTCATTTCAATCCCAAAGAAAGGCAATGCCAAAGAATGCTCAAACTACTGCACAATTGTACTCATCTCACACGCTAGTAAAGTAATGCTCAAAATTCTCCAAGCCAGGCTTCAGCAATACATGAACCGTGAACTTCCAGATGTTCAAGCTGGTTTTAGAAAAGGCAGAGGAACCAGAGATCAAATTGCCAACACCTGCTGGATCATGGAAAAAGCAAGAGAGTTCCAGAAAAACATCTATTTCTGCTTTATTGACTACGCCAAAGCCTTTGACTGTGTGGATCACAATAAACTGTGGAAAATTCTGAAAGAGATGGGAATCCCAGACCACCTGACCGGCCTCTTGAGAAACCAATATGCAAATCAGGAAGCAACAGTTAGAACTGGACATGGAACAACTGACTGGTTCCAAATAAGAAAAGGAGTACATCAAGGCTGTATATTTTCACCCTGCTTATTTAACTTATATGCAGAGTACATCATGAGAAACACTGGGCTGGAAGAAGCACAAGCTGGAATCAAGATTGCCAGGGGAAATATCAATAATCTCAGATATGCAGATGACACCACCCTTAAGGCAGAAAGTGAAGAGGAACTAAAGAGCCTCTTGATGAAAGTGAAAGAGGAGAATGAAAAAGTTGGCTTAAAGCTCAACATTCAGAAAACGAAGATCATGGCATCTGGTTCCATACTTCATGGGAAATAGATGGGAAACAGTGGAAACAGTGTCAGACTTTATTTTGGGGGGCTCCAAAATCACTGAAGATAGTGATTGCAGCCATGAAATTAAAAGACGCTTACTCCTTGGAAGGAAAGTTATAACCAACCTAGATAGCATAC
>NW_011494901.1:4894134-4895734 GCF_000754665.1 Bison bison bison
GATGCTGGGAGGGATTGGGGGCAGGAGGAGAAGGGGACGGCAGAGGATGAGATGGTTGGATGGCATCACTCACTCGATGGACGTGAGTTTGAATGAACTCCGGGAGTTGGTGATGGACAGGGAGGCCTGGCGTGCTGCAATTCATGGGGTCGCAAAGAGTCAGACACATCTGAATGACTGAACTGAACTGAACTGAGCAACTAACACACACACACGGAGAACTTCAGGAAAGGGAAAAATGACAAAACAAACAATCTGTGTGGTCTCCAGGAGGTTAATGTTAGCAGGAACTTCTGAGGGCAACAAGGTTTTTAGGAGACTAAGCAGTCAGGAATGAAGATACTGGGCTAAATCGTAAGAAGTCTGGTAATCCAGGGAGGAAGAAAAGCTTCATGGAACAGCAGAAGTTAGAAAAGGTCCTTTTCTTTGGGCCTTATTTTTTGGGGTACTTGTTCTTTAAAAAAAAAAAATGAAGGGGAAGTCAACAGGATAGAATAGTGCTCACAAATATCTTGAGTTTTTCAGTAAAGCTTCAGTGCAGATAACCAGTTTAGCATTCATATATTGGGGAAAAGACTAGAAGAGGCACCCCAGATGCTAGTGTACGATAACAATTAGATTTTTTTTAATTTGACAAGGTTCATAGAATATAGGGGTACTTCCCTGGTGGTCCATTGGCTAAGACTCCGTGCTCTTAATACAGGGGGCCTGAATTAGATCCCTGGTCAGGGAACCAGATCCCATACGCCACAACTAAAAGATCCTGTATGCTGCAACTATTTGACTAAGGGCAGTCAAATAAATAAATATTTATTTAAAAAAAAAAGAATACAGGAAGGCAAACCTTAACCACAAACATCCTACTGGCATGAAATACAAAAAAAACAAATGTTAAGAGAAGGAGCTCAATTAAGGAAATACTGATGTTAAAATTTTTAGGAAATATGGACTTTCCTCTTGGTCCAGCAGTTAAGAATCCACCCGCCAATAGAGGGAACGTGGGTTTGATCCCTGGTCTGGAAAGATTTCATATGCCGTGGATCAGCTAAGCCCATGCGCCACAGCTACTGAATCCACACTCTAGAGCCTGTGATCCACAACAAGAGAAGCTACGGCAACGAGAGGCCCTGGCACGGCACAGCCCAACAGAGAACAGTCCCGCCTGCCGCAGGTAGAGAACGCCCACACAGCAATGAAGACCCAGTGCAGTCAAAAACAAATAAATGAATAACATTTTAAAAACATTTTAGGAAACAAAAATTAAATACGCAAACTGAAGGCATTCAGTCAAATGCCTCAGACATACTATTTTATGATAAGCAGAAAATTGCTTATTAAAAATATAGGACACTTTTAATTGTAAAAAGTCTCAGTTTTTAAAACACTCTTTAAGCTCCAGGTTCCACAGGAGCAGAGACTCTACCTAGTTTTATTCACCAGTGCAGGGCCTGGCTCAAAGTAGCTTCTCCACAAATATTTGCTGGATGTTGGTTGACGTATTTTGTGGTTTCTACAGAAGCTACATGAACCGAAAGCCAGAGCACAGAAGCATGCAAGGCGGCAGAAGTCTACAGTGGGTTGAATGACCACACTCGAATCT
>NW_011494901.1:4895834-4911041 GCF_000754665.1 Bison bison bison
GGACGCAGAAGAGAAGGCCATGTGAAGACTGAGACAGAAACCGGAGTCATGCGGCCACACGCCAAGGGAACACCTGGAGCCATCGGAAACCCAAGGAGATGAACAGAGTCTTTCTTAGAGCCTTGTGAAGCACCGTGGCCCTGGCGCTACCTTGATTTCAGACATCTAGCCTCCAGAAATTTCTCCTAAAAGACAAAAGATCACAATAAGAATTTCTTACCACATAATGGATGGAAGGGCTGACTGTGCAAAAGTGAACAAAGTTGAAGTTTCTGTTTAGATAAACAAGGCACAGAGATAGGCAAGGTCGTCACATGACAGTAATCTGCTAAGTCACTTAGCCGTGTCTGACTCTTTGCGACCCCATGGAATCTAGCCCACCAGGCTCCTCTGTCCATGAAGTTTTCCAAGCAAGAATACTGGAGTGGATTGCCATTTCCTTCTCCAGGGGATCTTTCTGGCCCCAGGGATGGAACTTGCATCCCTTAGGTCTCCTGCATTGGCAGGAGGGTTCTTTACCACCAGCGTCACCTGGGAAGCTCATATAACAGTAACAGTAGAATATAGAATAAAAATAACAATACATTGTATTAGTAGAATATAAAGAAGAGATATAATAAGTGCAGGTGATGACTAATTAGAGTATTAATAAAAATACTAAAAACTTAAGAAATTCAATAACAACAAAAAACCGAAAGGAATCGCAGCAGTATTATTAAATATTTCAAACATACAAAAAAGATTAGAATAAAATAAATATTCTTTACTTAATACCCAGTCTCAGTAAATCTTGACATTTGGCTAACTTTACTTCTGAATTTTTTTTAAAAGAATAAAATATTTCAGATACAGTTGAAGGCTCTACAGACCTCCTACTGGCCTTTTTCTCCTCCCTCCCACCTCAAAAGTAACCACTGTTCTAAAATTGAGTGTATCTTTCGCATGTACCTGTTTAGACACAAATAATAGGTTATTTGATATATTTAACATTTGCATACAGAGCAACTGGTTATATATTTACTTTTTTTTAACCCAATATATTCTTTGAGACTTATTTCTGTTGATGCATACAATTCTAGTTTGTTCATCTTATTTTTTTTTTAATTTATTTTTAGTTGGAGGATACTTGCTTTACAATATTGTGATAGTTTCTGCAATACATCAACATGAATCAGGCATAGGTATACATATGTTCTCTCCTTTTTGAACCTCCCTCCTACCCCCTAGGTTGTTACAGAGCTCTGGATTTGAGCTCCCTGCATGATACAACAAATTTTCAGTGGCTATCTGATTGTACCCATGGTAACGTATATGTTTCAGTGCTACTCTCTCAATCTGTCCCACTCTCTCCTTTCCCCACTGTGTCCACAAGTCTGTTCTCTATGTCTGCATCTCCATCACCGTCTTGCTGATAGGGTCACCAGTACCACCCTTCTAGACTCCGTATCTATATGTTAATATACGATACCTGTCTCTCTTTCTGACTTACCTCACTCTGTGTAATAGGCTCTAGGTTCATCCACCTCAGTAAAAATGACTCAAATGCATTCCTTTTTATGGCCGAGTAATACTTCACTATATATATGCACCACAACTTCTTTATCTATTCATCTGTCGATGAACTTCTAGGTTGCTTCCATTTTCTAGCTATTGTAAATAGTGCTGCAATGAACATTGGAGTACGTGTGTCTTTTTCAATTATGGTTTTCTCAGGGTATATATGCCCAGTAGTGGCATTGCTGGTAGTTTGACTCCTGGTTTTTTTAAGAAATTTCCATACTGTTCTCCATAGTCACTGGATTACAGGACCTCCACAGGACTAGGGGAAACAGAAACAAAGCAATGTGTGCCCAGGTCCCAGGGGAAAGGAGCACTGACCACAGGAGACTGAGCCAGACCTCCTTGTGAGTGCTTGAGGGTCTCCTGCAGAGGCATGGGTTGGCAGTGGCCTGCCACAGGGAGAAGGGCACTGGTAGCAGCAGCCCTGGGTGATGGGTCTCAGCATAAGTTCTCTTGGAGGATGTCAACAGCCCTATCACAGAGCCTTAAGGGGCTTCCCAGGTGGCGCTAGTGGTAAAAGCCCATCTGTCTATGCAGGAGATATAAGGGACACCGGTTCGATCTCTGGGTGGAATATCTCCTGGAGGAGGAAATGGCAACCCACTCCGGTACTCTTGCCTGGAGAATCCCACGGACAGAGGAGCCTGGCGGACTACAGTCCATAGGCTCGCAAAGAGTCGGATATGACTAAAGTGTCTTAGCACACACAGCACAGAGTCTCTAGACTCAAGGACTTGGTCAGTTCCAAGCCAAACAACTAACAGGGAGGGAGCACAGCCCCACCCATCAGCAGGTAACTGTATTAAAGTTTTACTGAGCATGGCCCTGCCCACCAGGGAAAACTAAGAGACAGTTTTGCCCACAGCCAGTCCCTCCCATCAGGAAGCTTGTATAAGCCTCTTATCCTCATCCACCAGAGGGCAGACAGAAGAAATAAGAACTACAATCCTAGCAGCCTCAGAACTAATACCACAATCACAGAAGGCTAACTAAAATGAAAAGAAATAGAATTATGTCCCAGATGAAGGAACAAGATAAATCCCCAGAAAAACAACTAAACAAAGTAGAAATAGGCAACCTCCCAGAAAAAGAATTCAGAATAATGATAGTGAAGATGATACAGGATCTTGTAACAAGAATGGAGAAGATGCAAGAAATGTTTCCAAAGACCTAGAAGAACTAAAGAACAGAGATGAACGATATACTAGAAGGAATCAATAGCAGAATAACTGAGACAGAAGAATGGATAAGTGACCTGAAGATAGAATGGTAGAAATCAATGCTGCAAAACAGAACATAGAAAAAAGAATGTAAAGAAATAAAGACAACCTAAGAGACCTCTGGGACAACATTAAATGCACCAACATTCATATTATATGGGTCCCAGAAGAGAAAGAGAAAGGACCTGAGAAAATATTTGAAAGAGATAATAGCTGAAAACTTCCCCAACATGGAAAAGGAAATAGTCAACCATGTCCAAGAAGCACAGAGGGTCCCAAGCAAGATAAACCAAAGGAGAAACACACCAAGACACACAGTAATCAAATGGACAAAAACTAAAGACAAAGATAAAATATTAAAAGCAACAAGAGAAAAAAGACAGACAACATACAAGGGAAATCTCATAAGGTTATCAGATGATTTCTTGAAGACTAAATTGTATATTAAATTCTCTTTTGGAACTTCCCTGGCATTCCAGTGGTTTGGATTCCATGCTCTCAATGCCAAGGGCCTGGGTTCAATCCCCAGTCAGGGAACTAAGACCCCATAAACTGCATGGCATAGCCAAAAAAAAGTAAAATTCTCTTTTAAGTCATCTCAGAATACCTGGTTAGCAAAGACATTTGATGCAAAAAGCAACATATCTCATTAATAAGAAATTACCTGTGTAATGCTTTTAGAAGACATAACTGCCTGATTGTAGAATATGCGGCCAAAGTGATCTCGATCTGGAAATACCTCTGCTTGTCGAGGTAAGTTTGCCCCTCCTGAGTCAACTGAAGACAGGGGAAATAACAGATATAAGTACATCTCAATGAACAAAACATCCTATACACAGGAAGACTTGTCTCAATGATAATAGCACCAGTTCTTAATTACATTCACAGAAGAAAATTTGCTCTGTCTTTCTAAACTCTTCTGCAGCCTCTTTCTCCATTCTTCCCACACAGCCCCCTAAATTGTATTGCTTTCTTCAAACATATTAGGCTCTCCTACCCCTATACAAAATTCCACTTGAAATTATTTAGGACATTCTCTGCTTTGAGGATTAGCCCCAGAAATCGCAAAAAATCCTTAACCAGTTCAGCTGAAAATGGATCTCTCTCTCTTTAAAAACAATCCAAAAATCATCTACCAAATTCATGGGATAATTTTATCACACATCGCCTTCTGTTTCTCTTTTTACTGTGATAACAGTGGTGGATAAGAATGTCAGCTGAATTCAAAACAGAATTTCATTACTTCACAGCTGTGTGACCACAGAAGCATTTCTGAGCCATTCTATGCCTCAGTTGCCCCATCTGTGAAATGAAGGTAACAGCAGTGTACCACAGGGTCGTTATCAGGATGACATGAAATAGTGTATGCAAAGCACTTAGTTCAGCACATACTGTGAGCGTACAGAGCCAACGTTACAGAAAGCTAGCTAGTCTTATATCTATCAGTATGAGTCTTCTACTGACGTTTAATACATTATATCCTGTCTCCAATTCACTATGAGGAAGACAGACAACACGACGCCCTTAACTGCTTTCCCTACAGCGTTGGGCACAGCAGTTGCAAGCTGTAGGGTCCCATTTGTTGTTTTCTATATGTGCAAAGCAGTTCACACTCTAAATCAATCAGGTAAATTCACTTTCATAGGAAAAAGAAATCTCATGTGTACCTGTTCAAATATTCACAGAAATGAACAACAGATACTGGTGTTTTTACAAACTAAGCTAATATCCAGGAAGTGCCAATTTTAAACTGCTTTGCTTTTATGTTCTTTAAAAAATATCCTTAGATTTTATGATTAATGTATTTTAATTCCAAATATAAATTTACTTTCACTGAAAATCAAATTTCTTTAAATTATGTTTGCCCAAATTATGTACATACTCAAGCATTTAACCTAGTACCTGACACTCAAGAGACTCATAAATATTAGCTATTATTTTTTCATAGTTTGAATCCATTATGATGAATAGAAAAACAAAAATATATAGAAGGAAAAAAACACCACTCATGTAGAGGAAAAAACAGCACACCCCAAAATAGTGTCAGGGATTCCTCCTCAGTGATGTTATAATGGGTAGTTCTTATTTACTTTTCCTCCCAAGGGTTTTAACAAAGAATAAGTATTTCTTTTGAAATTATGAGAGAAACCAATAGCTCTTCTTGAAATGCCCATTGATAATGTCATATATCCTTCTAAACAATCTTTTACTTCTCTAGCTGAATAACAGTTTATTTTACAGTTCTTATAACTTGCCCAAGTAAATGCAGGGAAGCCTGTTTTGCATTGCAATTTCTTGTGCTCTTAAGTGTTTCTTCACAGTTACTGGATAGTAGCTGCCTCCTTTGACTGTGGCGTCATTGGCAACAATCATGCATTCTACTCTGAAAGGCAGAAATTTCATTGGAGAGAGAATATGAGAGATTTTTTAAAAGTAAAGACCAACTGCATCTCATTATAAGACATTCCCAATACAACCTGGCAATTTCCAGTATTAACACATATCACTAATGATAGCCATTAGGCAATCTTATGGTATAGGAGCTTTAATCACTGTTCATATATTCATTTATATAAAATGAATCACTTTTAATAAGTTTACAAACTCACATCTTATTTTTTTAAAGAATCATCACCCCACGTTAGCAGAGAAAAACTGACAACCTAAGCCATTTTGCAACGTTCTTTGAATGAAACAGTCCTAACATGATAAGACGACAACAACAACAAATCCAAGTCTCGAGATGAGAAAATCCCTCGTGATAAACTTCAGCATTTCCTTTTAGGAAGGTAATTTTCAAAAAGGAAAATTGAGCCATCGAAAGTATTTATGTTTCATATTTTCAAAAGTTCTTCGTGTTACTGCCATATGCTTTTCTATAAAACTAAAAGAAGTTAAAAATACAACATTTATCCTGCTTAAAGTAACAATAGGTGCAAATTTTAAAATAGTATTTTTGAAAGCATATACTATAATGAGTCATTAGTGGGGCCCTTTCTCACCAAAACCTGTTTGTCAGGTACCACGGCCCCCAGGCAACTAGCAAGAAGCGGGAAAGTGAATGAAGAGGGCCAGCAGAGAGCCTGCTGAGTGCTGCCAGGAAAACCGAGGGCTGGAGGCTCACTCGAAACTTGAGAGAAGTGTGGTCTTCATAAAATTTAATCTTCTTTATATTTATGATGTTTTCGTTACCTCACTTTATATTCTCTAGAATTCTAAAAAATAACTTATTGAGTTCTTGTTGAACATGAACTAGAGAACAGCAGCTGAGCCCACGACCTTAGGTAATGTTAAATTTCTTTTATTAGGGTAAGTGGTTCCTCTCCTCTGAGTATCAATTTTATTCACTAGGTTACAGCAAGCATTTTCCCACATTATAATTAACATTTTACAGAGTGGGAAGTACATTTTTAATGACTTTCATATTAAATAAATCACTTCAAAAGGAACTGAGGCTCTTGGCAGGCTGCTGGGCCATAACCCCACACCTCCAGAGTATGGCCACTCTTCCCTTTCCTGGGGGTGCTGCGTTAGAAAAGCTAAGAAGTTCTGGTGCAGGAAAGAGCCCAGGCTATGAAGTCAGGCAAAGGGAGGCTGAACTTCTGACTCTGTCACTTGCCTCTATCAACCTTGCACAAGAGACATTACTAGTAACTTTTACTTGTTTTATGGAAACATCACAGGATTTCCCTTGTGGTCCAGTGGTTTAAAAACCATCTTCCAACGCAGGGGACATTGGTTCGATCCCTGGTCCGGGAGGATTCCACGTGCCCCAGGATAACTAAATTCGTGTGCCACAACTACTAACCCCGTGCTCTAGGGCATGCGAACCACAACTGTTGAGCCCCAGTGCCGCAACTACTGAAGCCTGCACATCCTAGAGACTGTGCTCTGCAACAGAGAACCCATCGCAATAAGAAACCTGTGCATCACAACTGGAGAAAATAACCCCGCTCACCGCAACTAGAGAAAGAGCACGTGCGGCAATGAAGACCTAGTGCAGCTCCCCCGCCAAAAAAAAACCAGAACAAAAGCACAGACATAGTACAGAATGAGAAGAAAAATAAGGCCACAAAATATTATATTAGAGACTCCTCTGGTGGTCCAGTGGTTAAGAAGCCATGCCTCCACTGCATGGGGCATGGATTTGATCCCTGCTTGGGGAAGTAAGATCTCGCATGCCACAAGGCATGGCTAAAACGAAAATACATACACTGTATTAGACACCTATTGATTTTGCCTATCCACCATCTATTATATTGGCAACAAAACTAAACTTTCTTTCAGAAACTATTTCTTCTCTATTTTTAATCCATGTGGTTCTAGCAGGACTGACCCCAAAGTCCATCCATCTTCAGAGGTGAGCACAAGGACCAGGCCTTTCTACTCAGTGTCCATGTGGTGGGTTCAGCGATGGACCCTGGCCCTGGGTCTGTGCCCTCAGGAACTCTCCTCTTACTGCAGCTGCTAAGCTCATAGAGCAGAAGCTGGGGAAGCCTACGGCCAGCTCTGCCTCGAGACTTGACCAGACTGCCTAGGAACAAAACCAAACACCAGCCTGGTGGCCTGGTGATGCTGTTTGAACTCCTAGATCTGGCTTGGCCCAAAATCAGTTAAGAGTCAACAAATCTTTTTTTATTTAAACTAGTTTAAACATCTATCATCTGCTAGAGAAAGGGTGCTAACCATATTCAACCATATGATTATGTAAGAAAGGTCACTTTAATTATAGCAAAGTACTACTTTAGATGTTTGAATAAGTGAATTCTTTTCCAGTCATACTATCCAACACCAGAGCAGCTTCAGGGAAAAGACAAAATCTGTCTGGTCTTGGCCCCTGCCTCCATGGAATCTTGTGAGCTAAAGTGCATACACTCAATATTGAGCCCTGGCTACTGATGTTCATAGAGCGCCTCAGAGAATGGGTGTCTGAGAAGAGCACTGATACAAAGTTTAAAATCTTCAGTGGAATGAAGCAAGGCTGTGTTCTGGTCCCTACCCCTCTGTCTCTCTGATTTATCACTGGGGCGTAAGGCTTAGGAGTTAAAGAAGGAAGCGAGAAAGAAGCAACAATGGTGAACGACTATAGTCACACCTCCCGTGAAGGCACAAACCACGGGGTGAAGGTGGAGGGACACACACGTAAATCAGAGTCCGAGTCAAATGCAACTGGATCAGGCTGCCTGATCTCAAAGTCAAGTTTTACCAGTGGCTTGATCTTTGGCAAGTTATTTTAACACTCCAAGGCAGTTTCCTTACCCGTAGAATGGTGATGATTATAGCACCCTTCTCACAGGATTGTGGTGGAGATTAAGACAACTAGGCAGTGGGGAGTGTTTATTGCAGTACGAGGAACAGTGACTGCATGGTCAGTGTGAGAGCATACAGAATACACACAAACAAATGTAATATCTAGCGATCAAGATGCCCTAAGTCTATGGCGGTTCTCAAAGGATAGCACTGGAGAATCCGGACAGCTTGTTTAAATGCTGATTTCGGGGCTCTACTCCCTGAATATGACTTAGTACTTTTTGGGAAGACCTGACCATTGACGCTTCTAACAAGTTCTCACTTGAGGCTGATGTTCCCCAGGGACCACACTCCAAGAACTACTCCTCTAAGACAGCGGTTTTTTGCTCTAGATGTGCAAGAGATCACGTGAAGAGCCTTGGAAAACTACCCACGCCAAGTCCAAACCCTGGAGATTCTGATTAAGTATGAAGGTTTGTATTGGGTCCCCAGGATCACTGCTTGTGGTTTTTCCCTTCACTTTCTATCCTTGAAGCTCCACAGATGACTCTAACACATCTGGGTAGGAAGCCTCAGATCTAAATAATATCACTAGCATGACACTCACACACTCAAGTGCAAAGCAGTGAGTGGTGGATGCCCTGCCCTGTCGGCCTGCTTCCTGACTCACGGGGCTGAGCACGGTCAGAATACTCACCCTGACACTCTCCCAATGCCTGTAATAACGCCACCTGCGGGGACCTCCTCATCACCATACAACTGGTAACCCGCAAACTGTGATAATTCCAGGAATGGAGACCTGAATGGAAGAAAGAATGCTGCTTGAATTAATGTTTTCTTTTTTTTAAATCATATGTGAATAGTTACACATGGAAAAGGAAAAGAGTTTTTTTTCTTTAATGAGTCAACGTTTCAAATATGTGTGTTGGATATAAAGTTTACAAAAGGAAGAATGTCTAAAACAAAGTCTAGTGTGAACACTTTGGGGATTGACACAATATAGCCACACAAAGGAACACATTTATCTTTGAAGATATTGTACAGATGTACTTATTGATATAGAAAGAGAACAGCAGCTAACACTTACGTAGCACTTAACCATGTGCCAGCCTCTCCTACGAGCTTCGGAAATGCTAACTCATTCAGTCCTCAGGACTACCTTCTGCTATAGATCCTACTAGGATCCCCGCTGACCAGTGAGGAAACTGAAACACAGCGATGAGGTCAGTTGTCTGCAGTCACATGACTACCAGTACGTGGCAGAGCTGCTTTGATAAGCTCTCTAATAGGGGACCAGGCTCTTAGCCACTGTTATTATTCTCTCACTTAAATGTTCAAGATACATTAAGGGCAGTGGGGGAGGGGGAGAAGGGGGTTATAAAACACAAGATTCCATTTTTCTAAAACAAACAAACAAGTGTGTCTGATCCGCATTTGCATGAAAATAGTGTAGGTGTTAACGGTATATACACTAGTGTGTTAATGCACACCAGGTGTTAATGCTGTTTGTCTCCAGGCTGGGCACGTGTGTGCATGTCCGCAGAAACAATACTTCTGAATCTTCATTTCTCTAACTGGTCCTGGCCCTTCCGCCCTCGAGCCCCACAGTCTACTCACACACGTGGCCAGAATACCTTTTCAAAACATAAGTCAGGTAAGTCCTACCAAGTCTCCCCGTTTCTTTCAGAGTAAAAGTCCAAACTCTGACACTGACCCACAAATGCGTTATGAATTTGACCCCATCTTCCGCTACTCCCCACTTCACCAAACCTCTGCTCCCACGAGACGGCCTCCCGGGCCCTTCGGCATATTGGCATCTGTGACCCACTCCCAGCTCCCACCACAGAAACTTCGCACTGGCTGCTCCATCCACCTGTAATCCTCTCTCCCCAGATATATACAGCCCATCTCTCTCCACTCCTTCCAATCTTTGCTCAAATGTCACCACCTCAGCGAGGCCGATCCTAACCACCTCATTTGAAACTGCAACTTGATCTTCATCTTTCTCTCTTGTAACCCTGGCCGACCTTTTCTTTTTTTCCCATGAAATGTATCACCTTCTGACTTATTATATAATTTGTGACATTTATCAATTATTTCCTGTCTCCTCCTGCTCCCCTTTAAGCTCCAGCAGGGCAAGGAACTTGGTCTGCTTTGCCCACTGCTGCATCGCTAGCACCTAGAACAGCACCTGACATAAAGCAGCCTCACAACAAACACCTGTTGCTGAAGCTTAGGTAAGAACCGGAACGTAAAACCACTTATTTCACAAAACTTTCTAAGATGGGAATTTCCTGGCGGTCCAATGGTTAGGACCCTGCACCTCACTGCCACGGGCCTGGGTTCAATCCCTGGTTGGGGAACCAAGATCCCGAGAGCTGCACAGCACAGCCAAAAAAGAAAAAAAACAACCAAGAAAGTACCATGGAACAGAGGACACCCTGAGCCAACACCTGGGTTATGTACCAACCCTGGGTCTATGAGATTGTCAATTCTTTCTCTGGGTAACAGTTTTCCTCTTGATATGTGCCGTGCTCTGGCTTTCTCACCACCTCCTGTGATTAAAAAAAAAAACACATTATAGATGAGATGAATTCAATATAAGGTCTTCATTCAACTGAATACCAGAAAAACATATAACACTTAATGCAAACAAAAAAAATTAACATATCCTATGAAAAACAGATAATTTTTCAGATCGTTCAAACTGGAATTTTTAAAAAAATCAGTGTATTATAAGCCCACAGTATATTATACATTTTCTAAATTCAGCAGTAATTACTTAAGGAAATAATGTAATATGCTTCTCTGCATCTCACATACTGCAAATACTGCCTCATCTCCACCATACTTATTACACCCATTATAAATATCTAGCACTGTCCTATATGCTCTATAAAATTTGAAATGTTTCTAACATCATCTGTACCAGGTAAAAAGCATTTTCTGACTTCCATAATATACACAACAAATCTTGGCTAAAGGTGCCACTCTGTGTGTGCTAAGTCGCTTCAGTCGTGTCCGACTCTGCGACGCCATGGACTGTAGTCTGCCAAGCTCCTCTGTCCATGGGATTCTCCAGGCAAGAGCACTGGAGTGGGTTGCCATTTCCTCCTCCAGGGGATCTTCCTGATCCGGGGATCGAAACCGAGTCTCTTACGTCTCCTGCATTGGTAGGTGGGTGCTTTACCTCTAGCGCCACCTGGGAAGCCAAGGTGCCACTAGCGACCCATCACTTTTACGGCCCTCAAACAGGAGAGAGTTGAACACATTATATAATAACTAAAACAGCCCCTGTGGGGACTTCCCTGCAGTGCCGTGGTTCAGACTTTGTGCTTCCACTGCAGGGGGCATAGGTTGGATTCCTGGGCGGGGGAACTGAGACTGTGCACGCCACAGTCGTGGGGCCAAAAAGAAAAAAAAAAGTCCCCTCTTGTTACTATCCTGACTCAGAGATTGTCTTCAGTGTTTCCTGACTTTGCCCCAGACAGAAAGAAATCACAGTGACTGAAGAGTTCGCTGGGGTAACCGACCCATGAGGCTGTTTGAGGTGAGGGGTGCATGGAGCCTCACCCAGCCTGAGAGCTGCCAGGCTCAGTACCTGCGGAACAGCCACACCCTACCCTCAGCAAAACACAGTAACTGAGCAGAACAGACCATCATATTGCACCTTAGTATCTTTACCTTCACTGCTGCCTAAGAATTTCATCTTAATAAACTCCTTGTCCACTGAAATGTTTAGCTATTTTTAAAAACGATTTGTTTTTTTAGGTGAGAAAATACATTCATACAGATTTCAAAGAAGCCTCCAGGTAGCACAACTTTATTTTCAAATCAAGACTTTCCTGTATCTAAGGGGATGTTTAATTTTTTTCTGAAGAGGTAGAGGGCTTATTTTTAAGACTAAGCCTGCCTTAAGGTAACTAAGAAGAACATATCATACATCTAATCTTTTAAAAAGAAAACAATTCTGGGAGGGAAAGACTTACAAGATAGTGTGAATTAAATCAAACGGCTTTCCTCCTTTCTCCCAGCCCCAGGGAATTCAGAGTTCCTAAGTGAGGTATGTGTGGGGGTAGGAGAGAGTGGGAACAGGAGGGTGACAGAGGGCAGAGCAAACTTCTGAGTGACATCATCTGAGATGACATCATCTCGATGGCAGGGACAGTTTCACGGGTATATACGTATGTCAAAACTCATCAAACCGTACACTTAAAATACTGCAGTTTATCACATGCCAATTTTACCTTAATAAAGCTGTTTAAAAATAAATATTAAAGAAAAGTGAACCTAAGGCACTACAAAGAAGACGAGGCTTGGGTGAGGGTCTTTGGAGAGCCGAGGGACACAAGGCTCCACTCAGTGGCTACCAGGATAAGGACAGCAGGGGAGGGTGAGATGAAAAAGAGGTAAGAAAACAGATCTGTGGCTTGTCTGGTTTTTTTTAAGTACTTAGACCAATATTATTCTTCTGCCTAAACCCTGACTTTGCTATTAAGAGCATCTAGTGAATTCAGATTTTATTAGGAAAAACCAGAAAGAGTGCTATCCTTGATATACATTCTCAGGTCACAGAATTCATGCAGACCACAGAAAGACAGCATGTCACAGCACCTTAGTCTTCTAAACATTAGCTCTTAAAGACTTTTGCATTAATTATCTCCACTCCCACAGACTCAGAGCTGGAAAAGCCATGTTTCCTTCAATCTCATTTACCATATTGCACTGATTCTAAAATACACATTTTGTTCACATTTTAACACTCCTCAAATCAGGAAGGATTTTACAGTTTATACCATCTTTTCATTCCTGTCACCAGGGGGCAGTTGAGACATAGCGGTCAGCCTCTGCATGCTCAGCACAAATGCTTAACTGTGGTCACTTCAGTGATGCTATACGCATTGCTGGAGCTACAGACATGCAGTTTAACTTCCACTCCAAAGTGTTTTTAAAACTACACAAAGTCCTTAAACAACAAAGTCCTACTATATAGTACAGGGAACTATTCAACATCCTGTAACAAACCATAATTAGAATATGCAAAATGTGTATATATGTATAATTGAATCACTTTGCTATACACCAGAAATTAACATGACACTGTAAATCAACTATTAATAAAATAATATTTTAAAAAACATACATAAGCCTTATCTTAAGGTCATTAAGAGGCCCTTGTTTCAACCACCAGAACTATTTGCATTTTTCTATATCAATAAAGTTATTACCCAGTTTTAGAAAAACTAAGCACTTCTGAAACTATCAAAACACTTACAGGCCTTCAGTTAACTTGTTAATCAAAATACTTGAGTTCTGGCTAGCACAAACAACACAGCTGCGGTAATGCTCGCTCCACCTATGGGAACGACTGAGCCGCTCCCCGCCGTCCTATATGCCACATGCGCTGGGTGTGCTTAGCCGTTGCAGTCGTGTCTGACTTTTTGCGACCCCATGGACTGCAGCCCACCAGGATCCTCTGTCCATGGAATTCTCCCAGCAAGAATACTGCAGTTGGTTGCCATGCCACCCTCCAGGGGATCTTCCAAACAGAGGGATAGAACCTGTGCCTCCCACCTTGCAGGTGTATTCTTTACCGCTGAGCCACCAGGGAAGCCCCTACATGCTCTGTGGGAACCAAAGGGGACAGCAAACATGGTGCCCTGAGAAGAAATCTGAAATAACGGTAGCAGTGAGGCGGAGGAAAAGAAGACACAAAACGGAGGACGAGAATCCATCCATTATTGCCAACCTTTTTACTTACCACAAGTTCTCTTAGATGAAAACTTTGAGGGTTAACCTCCGAAGCAACTTGAAACACTGTCCCTTCCTCTTACCTGAAAATTACTTCGGAAATGTTATGAATTCAAAACTGAGGATATCTATACATGAGGTCAACGGGGACATAAAAAGATGCTCAACATCAATATGATTAGAGAAATGCAAAACGTAACTACAGTGAACTGCCACCTCACAGCATTCAGAATGGCCATCAGTAAACAGTCTACATATAACAAATGCTGGAGGTGTGGCGAAAACGCCTGCACTGTTGGTGGGAATGTAAATTGGTACAGCCACTATGGAAAACAGTATGGAGGTTCCTCAAAAAACTAAAAATAGAGTTGCCACGTGAACTAGCCATCCCACTCCTGGGCACACAGCCAGACAAAATCATAATTCGAAAAGACACATGCACCCCTCTGTTTATAGCAATACTATTCACAACAGCCAAGAGATGGAAACAAGCTAAATGCCCACTGACAGATGAATGAAGAAGATGTGATGGATACACACGTACACATACACACAACGGAGCACTCCTCGGCCATAAGAGAGAATGAAGCAATGACATCTGCAGCGAAAGGGAGGGACCTACAGACTGCCCACTCAGGGAAGTAAATTAGAAAGACAAACACCATGTGATCTCACTTATACGCAGAGTCTAAAACAGGACACAAAGGAACTTATCTATGAAACAAAAACTGCTGCACAATCGCACTCATCTCACACGCTAGTAAAGTGAAGCTCAAAATCCTCCAAGCCAGGCTTCAGCAATGCATGAACCGTGAACCTCCAGATGTTCAAGCTGGTTTTAGAAAAGGCAGGGGAACCAGAGATCAAATTGCCAACATCCGCTGGATCACTGAAAAAGCAAGAGAGTTCTAGAAAAAACATCTATTTCTGCTTTATTGACTATGCCAAAGTCTTTGACTGTGTGGATCACAACAAACTGTGGAAAATTCTGAAAGAGATGGGAATACCAGACCATCTGATCTGCCTCTTGAGAAATCTGTATGCAGGTCAGGAAGCAACAGTTAGAACTGGACATGGAACAACAGACTGGTTCCAAATAGGAAAAGGAGTACGTCAAGGCTATATATTGTCACCCTGCTCATTTAACTTATATGCAGAGTACATCATGAGAAACGCTGGGCTGGAAGAAGCACAAGCTGGAATCAAGATTGCTGGGAGAAATATCAATAACCTCAGATATGCAGATGACACCACCCTTATGGCAGAAAGTGAAGAGGAACTAAAGAGCCTCTTGATGAAAGAGGGGAGTGAAAAAGTTGGCTTAAAGCTCAACATTCAGAAAACTAAGATCATGGCATCTGATCCCATCACTTCATGGCAAATAGATGGGGAAACAATGGAAACAGTGACAGACTTTACTTTGGGG
>NW_011494901.1:4911141-4925842 GCF_000754665.1 Bison bison bison
AGTCACATATGGATGTGAGAGTTGGACTATAAAGAAAGCTGAGCGCAGAAGAATTGACGCTTTTGAACTGTGGTGTTGGAGAAGACTCTTGAGAGTCCCTTGGACTGCAAGGAGATCCAACCAGTCCACCCTAAAGGAAATCAAGCCTGAACATTCTTTGGAAGGACTGATGCTGAAGCAGAAACTCTAATACTCTGGCCACCTGATGCAAAGAGCTGACTCATTTGAAAAGACCCTGATGCTGGCAAAGATTGAAGGTGAGAGGAGAAGGGGATGACAGAGGATGAGATGGTTGGATGGCATCACCGACTCAATGGACATGAGCTTGAGTAGACTCCAGGAGTTGGTGATGGACAGGGAGGCCTGGCGTGCTGCAGTCCATGAGGTTACAAAGACTGGGACACAACTGAGCGACTGAACTGAACGGATGAAACAGAAACAGAGAATAGACTTGTAGTTGCCAAGAGGGAGAGGGGGTCACGGAGGGATGGACAGGAAGTTTGGGATTAGCAGATGCAAGCTATTATATATAGGATAAACAAAAAGATCCTACTGCATAGCACAGGGATATTGAATATCCTGTGATAAACCATAATGGAAAAGAGTATGAACAAGAATCACTGAACTTTGCTTGCTATACAGCACAAATTAACATAACATAGTAAATCAACTATACTCCAATAAAATATATTTTTTAATGTGTCTTTAGAGATATTACTGATATGTTACATATGAATAACATAGGGCTTCACAGATGGCGCTAGTGGTAAAGAACCTGCCAGCCAATGCAGGAGATGTAAGAGATATGGGTTTGATCCCTGGGAGGGTAAGATGCCCTGGAGGAGGGCATGGCAACCCACTCCAGTATTCTTGCCTACAGAATCCCATGGACAGAAGTGTATATCACTTGTACATTATATGTACCTTGTAATACCCACTTTCCTAGCATAACAGTGCTAACACCAGGCAACACCGTGAGGACGGCTGTCTGTCCTTCCCTGGCTTCCCTCCCAAGGAGCCCCACTCAATGCTCTGCTCTCCTGCAGAAATCAGACTGCCAGAGGCTCAGAACCTGCCATCCCCAGCAGAGGCCCAGCGCTGGAGGCCTCTACTGCTTCTTAGTCAGACCCATTAGGCTTAACATCCAAAGGGAATAATTAACTCTTCAGTTCTGCTCCCAACAAAACATACTTTCATTTCCACAAGCGTTCTGATTCTTTTTCAGGAGACAATGCCTTATTCCAAGATGACTTCAAGACTATGATTCTAGTCATCTTTCTGAAAAGCATACCAGCAGGATATCTTGCCTCTCAAATCATATCCAATAGACAAAAACTCATGTCATTTTTTAACACCATTTCCTCACACTTAGAATAGGGGTTCAGGAGCTACCTGGTCAAAAAGAATGACAAATGTCCACTACCTCTGTTTTTACAACTCACCCTCCTATTTACACACCCCTCTCTTCCTAGACAGAAATTAGGGTGGCAGAGGATGAGCTGGCTGGATGGCATCACTGACTCGATGGCCATGAGTCTGAGTGAACTCCGGGAGTTGGTGATGGACAGGGAGGCCTGGTGTGCTGCGACTCATGGGGTCGCAAAGAGTGGGACACGACTGAGCGACTGATCTGATCTGAACTGTTGCTGTTTAGTCATGAAGTCGTGTCCGACTCCTTTGCAACCCATGGACTGCAGCCCTCCAGGCACCTCTGTCCATGGGATTTCTCAGGCAAGGATACTGGAGCGGGCTGCCATTTCCTTCTCCAGGGGATCTTCCCCACTCAGGGACAGAACCCTTGTTTCTTGCATTGCAGGTGGATTCTTTACCACTGAGCCACCAAGGAAGCCCAGGGTGGTCTGGAGACAGTGTAATTGACATTCTTTGCTTTTTGACTGCCTGCTTTCCTTTCCTTCTTTCCTGAAAACCACTGCTACCTCCATGAAGTTTCAGGAGCTGCCAGCTGCACACTGTCTTGAAGTCCTGGTGGACATGGGTTCAGGCTGGCATTGTGAAGTACCACACCCCACTGGATACAGTGACTGGGCTAAGGAGAGAACACGGGACCCCAGAGAACCCATCAAAGTTTTCCAGATTGGAGGTGAAAGGATAACTAGATCTTTGCTTCACATTATAAACTGATTGTTTACAATTTACTTCAGATTGTTGCTGGCCTCCAAGCAACCTAGCTCCCCACCTCATGGAGAAAGAGAATGTGGTCCAACATACATAGGCATCCTTAAATGAGAGAAAATGGGCAGAGACAATGAGTCCTGGAGGGCTTGGAGTCCCCTGGTCATTCAGCACTTCCTTTGCATGGTTTGGTTGTTGGCTTCTGGATTAAACAAGTTTGATTTGGATCTTTGTGACTTACAACCAAAGGGACTGGATACAGCCATTATCAAAATAATATTCTTCTTATATTACAAGTACCTAACCTAGAAGAAATGGCTTCCCAGGTGGCACAGGGGTAAAGAATGTGCCTACCAATACAGGAGACACAAGAGACATGGGTTCAATCCCTGGGTCAGAAAGATCCACTGGAGTAGGAAATGGCAACCCACTCCAGTATTCTCGCCTGGAAAATTCCAGGAAAGAGGAGCCCAGTGGACTAAATCCATGGGGCCAAAAAGAGTCAGATACGACTGAGAACACAGAATACAGAAGGACCTATAGGAAGTTTACCGTCTTCGCCTGTTTTTTTTTTTAATTCTCCCCTATATCCTTATAGATAGAATGGGAGCAATTACTGCCACCTGAATGAGGTCTTTGCTTCACCTGGCCCCGCACTGAATTTCATATCCACTTGTTCATGTCATGGTAACTTTTAGAAGATTTAATTGATTTTGACACTAAACTGCTGCTGCTGCTAAGTCACTTCAGTCGTGTCCAACTCTGTGCAACCCCATAGACGGCAGCCCACCAGGCTCCCCCGTCCCTGGGATTCTCCAGGCAAGAACACTGGAGTGGGTTGCCATTTCCTTCTCCAATGCATGAAAGTGAAAAATGAAAGTGAAGTCACTCAGTCTGTCCGACTCTTCAAGACCCCATGGACTGCAGCCCACCAGGCTCCTCCGTGCATGGGATTTTCCAGGCAAGAGTACTGGAGTGGGGTGCCGTTGCCTTCTCCGTTGACATGAAACTACTACAGTACAAAAGGCAGAGACCAGTATATTCCAAATGGATCTCTTTTATGGTTTTTTTCAATTAACTTTGATTAATCTATTAAGTCAAAAGAAGACAGAAATGTGTGCTTTGAGTAAATAATGCTTGTACTTCACAGACCCACTCTTGAGTCTCAAGTTACAAATGAGGTACTGAAAATGTTCAAGAGGGATTAAATAACTGGACCAAAGTGGTTTACTTATTGGAGTAACTACCACCCTCAAAATTCTACAAAGGATGAAAATACTGAGCTTATTTCTTTCCTATTGCCTATACAAATGAATACACAATTTTAGATGATCTTTCTGTCCATCTGCCATCAATCAATTACCTTGTCTCCATCCTTAAAGTGCTCAGAAGAAAAAACATATAAAAATATTTTAATTTAAACAAATCCACTAAGATTTTGCCAAATTATTTCACTAATGACTTCTACTCAAAGTCTGTCCTCTGAATGTGATAAGATCATATCCAGGAATACAACACCCTTAAACTACAGGTTGATAGACCAAACAGATTCTATCTATGAGGATATTGAAGAGAATTCTTTTTTTGTTTGTTTGTTTTGGGGGGGGGATCTTAAGGTTTTTGATGGGGAAACAGTGAAAACAGTGTCAGGCTTTATTTTGGGGGGCTCCAAAATCACTGCAGATGGTGATTGCAGCCATGAAATTAAAAGACACTTACTTCTTGGAAGAAAAGTTATGACCAACCTACATAGCATATTGAAAAGCAGAGACATTACATTGCCTACAAAGGTCTGTCTAGTCAAGGCTATGGTTTTTCCAGTGGTCATGTATGGACGTAAGAGTTGGACTGTGAAGAAAGCTGAGCTCTGAAGAATTGATGCTTTTGAACTGTGGTGTTGGAGAAGACTCTTGAGAGTCCCTTGGACTGCAAGGAGATCCAACCAGTCCATTCTAAAGGAGATCAGCCCTGGGTGTTCTTTGGAAGGAATGATGCTAAAGCTGAAACTCCAGTACTTTGGCCACCTCATGCGAAGAGTTGACTCACTGGAAAAGACTCTGATGCTGGGAGGGATTGGCGGCGGGAGGAGAAGGGGACGACAGAGGATGAGATGGCTGGATGGCATCACCGACTCGATGGACGTGAGTTTGAGTGAACTCCGGGAGATGGTGATGGACAGGGAGGCCCGGCGTGCTGCCATTCATGGGGTTGCAAAGAGTCTGAGAGGACTGAGCGACTGAACTGAAGGTTTTTTTTTCTTTCTTTAAACAGTCTGGTCCCAGATGGGGGCCTCTCCACCGCCCCTCTCCAGTTTGGCTACAGTTCTGAACGTCGCTCAATTTTGAGCAGCTCCACCTCGATCACCAAGTTTGCACCACCTGGAATCTTTGGGGGAGCTCCCTGATCTCCATACCCCAGCTCTGATGGACTCACCAGATTCTGCTTTCCCCCCTCACACATCCCTAACAGCCCCTGGTCCCAGCCCTGGATGACCTGGCCTGTGCCCAAGGAGAAGACAAAGGGCTGGTTCTGGGGCAGGCTGCTGTCAAACTCTGTTTCGTCTTCTAGCTTCCCCATGTAGTGCGTGCGCAGGACGTCCCCTTTGTGCGATTTGATGGGACAGTGGTCTACCCGCTTCTTGACTCCGACCTGCAGCTTCTGTTTGCCCTTGGCCCCTGTGGCCATGACCACGGCGCTCAGGCAGATGGACAGTACTGTCAAGACCCAACTCAGCCTCATCTCTCTCCTCGCTGTGCCCCTGGAGTCAGAGAACTCTTTTTAAATGAAGGCCATAAAATTCAAATAGCTCCTTCTCAGGTACTTCAACATGAGGACTCTTACTTGGAAATGGCTATTATTTCAAGTCACAGAGCCTTCTAAAGTAAATTATCATATATACCAATAAAGGCACAACAGAAGTTGAATAAGTTAGTACTTATTTAAACATTATTTAAACACTTATTTAAACAAATAAGTTAGCACTTATTTAAACATTAGCATTTTATATTCCTATGATGCAATTTCTTCCAAGAAAAAGAATGTCTATTATGTCCACAATTTAAAAATAAAAAATGACAATTTACAAAGTTTTTTGGAAATCTCATTTATTTAATTAGCAATAAACCCACACAGAAATTATTTCCAAATTATACAACACAGCAGAAAAAGCACAATTATGCAAAATACAGTATATAGTATGAATATGATGAACAGAAAATGTTTTTAGTTGCTTCAAGTAAAACAAAAATTTCAGTGTGATCCTGTGACTGAAATAAAAAGCTTAAGAAGAAACAGTTTAAAATACTGATGAGGAAGTTCTCTGGTGCTCTAGTGGCTAGCATTTGGTGCTTTCACTGCCATGGCCCAGGTTCAATCCCTGGTTGAGAAACTGAGGTCCCACAAGCCACAGAGTGTGGACAAAAAAAAAAAATGATGAATCTGAATTTCTACTTTCCCCCAAATAATGGCAAAAAAACTGACCAAATACCAGGAAAAAATAAAATGTCTGCATGCCGACAAATGCAGGCTTTTTTTAATTGAAATATAGTTAAATAACAATATTGTGTTAGTTTCAGGTGTGCAGCAAAGTGATTCATTTATATATATTTTTTTCAGTTTATTTTCCATTACCAGTGATCACAAGATAGTAAACACTGTTCTCCATGTTTAGTAAATCCATGCTGCTTATCTATTTTGTGTGTATTAACTTTTTATCTGTTAATCGCATACTCCTAATTTCTCTCTCCCCCTTTCCTTTCCCCGAAGTTTGTTTCTTATGTCTTTGTGCCTGTTCTGCAGTCAAATGCTCCACCACTGAGCTATCCTCCATGTCTGTTTCTGCTTTGTACATAGATTCATTTGCATTATTTTTTAGATTCCATATATAAATGATATTATATAATATTTGTCTTTCTCTTCCTGACTTACTTCACTTAGTATGATATTCTCTAGGTCCATCCATGTTGCTAGAAATGGCAATATTCCATTCTCTTTTTATGACTGAGTATATATCCACATGTATATATATATACATATATATCACATCTTAAACCAATAACCTGTTGATAGGTATCTGGGTTGTTTCCATGTTTTTGGCTCTTGTAAACCATGCTGCTATGAACACTGGGGAATTAAGAGCTTTCATCTTTTCCAGATATAAGCCGAGGAGTGGGACTGCTGGATCATATGGTAACTCTATTTTTACTTTTTAAGAACCTCCACACTGTGTTACATGGTTTCCCTGATGGCTCAGGGAAGAATCCACCTGCCAATGCAGGAGACGCAGCTTCAACCCCTAGATGGAGAAGATTCCCTGGAGAAGGAAATGGCAACCCACTCCAGTATTCTTGCCTGGGAAATTGTATGGACAGGGGAGCCTGGTGGGCTACAGTCCATGGGGTCGTAAAAGAGTCAGACACGAGTTAGCAACAACAACATACTGTCTTACTCAGTGGCTGCCCCAATTTACATTCCCACCCACAACAAATGCACAGTCTTGAAGAGTCAAAGCGCTGATGCTACTAGTTTTTCTAAAACAAATAAAGGGACAGCTTAATTAAAAGCATAAACTGAAGAGTAACTGAGCGCTTACCTAGTCTGATGCTCTGTGCTCGCTCGTGGAGTTGATTTACTAGTGCTTTCATCTGTTCATAGTTTTCCTAAAAGAGAAGCAAGGAAAAAGAGAGAGAGTATTATAGAAAACCAATGAAGTTTTTCTGTTTTTTTTTTTCACCATAACGAGGGTTAAGGAGCACAGCATTAGATGCCAACCGTATGTGGCCTCCACACTGGGCCACTTCCGTACTGAGCCAACTCCAACATAAACTAAAAAAGTTAGTTCATGCCTCTCTGTCTTTGCTCAATGTCTTCTGCACTACCACGACCCCTCTCTAGTCCATCTATATAAACCTCACCCTCTATTTATTTATCTATTTATTGGCCACCCCTCAAGGCATGTGGAAGCTTAGTTCCCTGATCGGAGATGAAACTCATGCCCCTGGCATGCGTGGAAACGCTGAGTCTTAACCACTGGACTGCCAGAGAAGTCCCTCACCATCCCCTTTTAAAGCCTAATTCATATCCCATCTCATCTCCAACTTAGTTTTTGGCTACTGCCACTCATTTTACCCACTTCCTTCCTTACACGCCTACTGAGCTTACCTCTACTTGTTTTACTCTGTTCGGGAATATAACCTCTTTGAGGGTTAGAATGCCATCTTCTTTTTCTGTCCTATCAAATACTATTGTGAGGAGACACCAACCAATTCAGAAATACTTGCTTTTACACTTACTGACAATTTACACTTAAAAACAAAGCCCAGGGGAAAACGGATCCTATTTTATGTTTTAAAAGGATCAGAGGGAAATTCCCTGGTGGTCCAGTAGTTAGGATTCCAGGCTTTCACTGCCCTGCCAAGGGCACAGATTCAATCCCTGGTTAAGGAGCTAGGATCCCACAAACCATAAGACACCGCCAAAAACTAGAAAAATAAAATCAATCTCTGAATCTGTCCACATTATGTGATTTGACAAGTGGAATGTAGGCAAAAGGGACAGTGTACCAACTGCAAGCAGAGGCTTTAAGAGGGACAAGGTACTTCCACACTCTTTCCTCTTGTGCCCCAGACTTCCATGATGAGAGGAGCATCCCACAGCTGCCACTGCCCCTTCATTCTGGGTCCTGGAATAAGAAACAAGTGGAGCAGGGACTTCCCTGGTAGTCTAGTGGTTAAGAATCAGCCTTTCGAAGCAGGGGATGTGGGTGCGATCTTTGGTTGGGGAACTAAGATCCCACATGCCACAGGACAACTATACCAGTACATACCAGTGAAGACACAATGCAGCCAGAGCTCGAAGCCTGCAGTCGGTTGCGGAGGAGCGTGCTGGACACCACTGTGGGGCCCCAAGGGTCCTGAATTCCTACTGGGTTGGTGAAGATTCTACGTACAAATTCTTTGATATTATCCTCATTGATCCATTCCATAAAGTTATCAGAAGAAACCCTGGCACCCAGTGGATCACCAAACCAGTCCACAAGCACAGGGAAATGCGGGGGCTGACATCTGCAGGCAGAAAGAGCCGCGGCCTGGGCAAGGGCCACAAGTTCCACCACACTATTGGTGGCTCTCGCCGGGCAGCGTGGAGAAGGCGCAATACTCTCCAGCTCCACCGCTACTGCTAATATAGGCAATGGTCAAGTCATTCCACTCTTGAAAATGCTATTGAGAAAACTGATCACTGGTGTCAATGCAAGTTTAATTGGCCTCCAATTTCATGTTGTCTACAGTTCCCATCCCTGCTCAAACCAGCCTCACAGTTCCAGACTTGCTGGGCGCCAGCTGTGGTTGCCCTTACCACCTCATTCTGCTTGTTCCATCACGTCCTCCCGTAGACTAGGCTTCTATTTCCCAGGGTGGATTTGAGTGTAGGAAATACAGAAGACGAATTACCCCAATTCTTGGCTTGCTATCTTCATAAATGGTTTGATTTTGAAATTTAATTGCTGGTTTTCTTGAACCAGTTTTTTTCCTTCAAGGGTCTTTAAAAAGGCCCACTTAAGTGATTTCCAGAAAACAGGCTTGCAAAACCTTTTAAGACCCAAATTCCTTCCAACTCAAAAAAATCTTAAACCATATTATTTTGTGTGTGGAGGTTGTTCAACTACATAATAACAGAATAAATGTCTATTAAACCAAAAAGAAAAAAGAAAAAGAAAAAAGAAAAGCAACAGTGTGGACCTGAATCTAATATGGCCCTGGAGCAGAGCTGCCATCGCAGCCCCAAGTGTGAAAACTAAATATTGTTCTTTTGAACACTAAAATCTTGGGATTGGTTGCTACTCAGCATTACTGAAATAACATCTAGCTAAAATAGATCACAAGATGACCTTGAGAAGAGGAGGCAAAGTAGCAAGAGCTAATACTTCTTGAGGGTTTATTGTACTTCAGGCACCGTCACTAACTGTCTTGATAAATGAAACATACACCTAATCATTAACGCCACAACACAAGTGAGGCACAGAGAAGTAAGTGATTCGTCCAAGATCACTCAGCTAACAAGCAGTAGAATTAGGATTTTAAACCAAAGCTCTGGAATCTTGTTCTTAAAGCACAACACCTCTTCTGCCCACTGAAAGGGCCACTGTTAACATTTCCTCCAGGTTTTCCCCCTCTATGGAAAAATGTTCCTTGTTTACTTTTAAATATATATGAAATACTAAATCAGTGTTTTTTCCACCACAGCACAATTACTTCCCTATTCTAATTACTAGCACACAGACTAAACCAGAACATAAAACATTTTACACAGAGAAAGAAATTATAATCTCAGGCTCACACTCCCTAACCCCTGATTAGCAGCTGCTTATCAAAGACATCAGCCCAGACCTGACCTCAAAAAGACGGGAGACCAATAAGCTCCAGGAGCTCATTCCCTCACAGAGACATCACAGAACAACCCCAAACCGACTAGTGTAACCTTACAGGAGCTCTGGAGAACACTCAGAGGTCTACAGCAATCAAGAGAACACACCACGAAGAAGTCACATTCGATGCGGCGGGAAACCCATTCTCTACCCTGCTGCCCTGCCAATTATTCTGCCACGTTGACAGTATCATGCCACTTCTCTACTTAAATACCAGCAAACAGACTGCAAAGGGACATCAAAACGTGGCTCCGGCACATGGCTTCCCTCCTCTACCTGGCCACATAAGCAATCCCATCTACCCCATGAACTCCACACCGTGGCCAGGACTTCCAAGTTCTCACTCCCACTAACTGCTTTCATAATTTAGAACCTATGTTCTCATGACTTCTTTTGGTTGTACAGGCCCATTCTCCACCCTGAACCTGGACAGTTCTTACTCCACTCAAGAGCCAACTCACTCATTACTTCCTATCTTTCTGCAACCACTTTCTAGGCTTTAGACACCCCTCATCACAATGCACTGCTTTCTCGTCTGTCTCCCCGACAAAAATATGATTCCATTCCTGCACATCTATTCCAAGTACCTAAATAGTGGCTTCCCTGATAGCTCAGTGCCGAAGAATTGACGCTTATGAACTGTGGTGTTGGAGAAGACTCTTGAGAGTCCCTTGGACTGCAAGGAGATCCAACCAGTCCATTCTGAAGGAGATCAGCCCTGGGATTTCTTTGGAAGGACTGATGCTGAAGCTGAAACTCCAGTAAGAGTTGACTCATTGGAAAAGACTCTGATGCTGGGAGGGATTGGGGGCAGGAGGAGAAGGGGATGACAGAGGATGAGATGGCTGGATGGCATCACTGACTCGATGGACGTGAGTCTGAGTGAACTTCAGGAGTTGGTGATGGACAGGCAGGCCTGGCGTGCTGTGATTCTTGGGGTCACAAAGAGTTGGACATGACTGAGCGACTGAACTGAACTGAACTGAACTGATAGCTCAGTTGATAAAGAGTCTGCCTGCAATGCAGGAGACCCCGGTTCAATTCCTGGGTCGGGAAGATCTGCTGGAGAAGGGATAGGCTACCAACTCCAGTATTCTTGGGCTTCCCTTGTGGCTAAACTGGTAAAGACTCCGCCTGCAGTGAGGGAGACCAGGGTTCGATACCTGGGTTGGGAAGATCCCCTGGAGAAGGGAAAGGCTACCCACTCCAGTACTCTGGCCTGGAGGATTCCATGGACAGAATAATCCACGCAGTGGTAAAGAGTGGGACACTACTGAGCGACTTTCACTTTCACACAGTGCCTAAATCACAATAACCATTTAATGTTTCTGAGTGAAACATTCTCCCTTGATCCCAGGAAATCTAAAAACTTCTGGAAGTCTCTCACTAGATATTATTTCTGCCTCAGTCTGATTTTCTTTCAACCTATTTGCTTTTCCAAAGGGAGGAATTATTTAATACGTCTTTCCTGGGGACTTCCCTGGTGGTCCAGAGGTTAAGAATCTGCCTGCCAATTCAAGGGACACAGGTTTGACCCCTGGTCCGGGAAGATCTCACATGCTGAGGGGCTACTTAGCCCGAAGCCCACGGGCCCAGAGCCTGTGCTCCGCAAAAAGAGAAGCCACCACAAGGAGAAGCCCACACACTTCAACTAGAGAAAGCCCACTAGCAGCAAGGAAGCCTCAGCACCGCCAAAAATAAACATTTTTTTTTAAATAAATAAAATAAAATGTATCTCCTGAGAGTTATCTGGCACAACTTAAACGTTATCTGTATAGGCTTAGAAACCATGGGATAGACTGAAAATTTCCAGCTGATATTTCATAAGCCAGGAGTAGATTGTGACCTGTGGCACCTCCAAATTCCAAGAAAAGCTATTTAAATACAAGTATTTTCCATTAACATAACCAACTATCTCAAATCTAGTAACCACAGACCAGGGTTAGCTAGTGTTCGGCCAGTGGTTCCCAAAGCTAGCTGCCTCCAAGGCCTTTGCCCCTCCTCACCCCCAACCTAATTAACCATGCAAACACCAGGACCCCACCCTGGAAGACCAAAACGGCCCAGGGTGAGGCTTAAGGCGGCTGTAACTCGAACAAGCTCCCGGAGAACCACTGGCTTTGAGAACCACTGATTTTAAAGATACAAAGGACAGTGCCAGTGCTAAAAGTGAACTAAAATGTATCTGATTTGTTTTCTTTTTCAAACTTCACGACCTCCTAGTGCGTCCCAGAATCATGACTGCGGATCCAGAGAAAAGAGGAGCTACTCTTAAAAGTAGCCTACCCTCTATGCTTCCCAGTCCGGCCAACACCTTGTCCCGTCGGTGAAGAGGAATCACTGACCCGGGCCGCTCACCCACCCTACCTGGTAGATGGCAGAGCTCGAGTCCGGTTGGGTGCCCAAGGTAGCCACGGAGTCCCCATGATAGGAACGCAGCGCTGGGGCAGCGGCGCGGGCGCACGGCCGCAGGGCTAATCTCAGAGCGGCCCACATGGCAGCAGGCACAGAGGCAGGAAGCTGCGTGAGAGAGCGGCCTGCGCCGATTCGGAGCCGAAGCTTTCCCTGCCAACTCCTCGGCTTCGGGATACACTTCAGCCCAGATCCTTGCTGTCCCAACTCGCCTGAAACCTCCGGGATTCTCCGGTAAGCCTAGGCACGTGTCGGCGAACGCGGCCCCTGATTGGTCGATGTTGAGCACCACGCCCCCCTAACTCAGCCAATGAGGGACAGTGATGCAACCTCGCGAGGCCGGTCCGTTCCCGAGCCCTTGAGCATTGCGAATCCTAGGACGGAGCTCCGGAGCCGCGGCTGAATTTCTTTGCTTGTCTGAGAGCTTCTTCTACGTGCTGTTTTCTTCTTCCCCTACTGCTAGAAAGGGTATTCCGGGACTTGAAAAAGCTTATTCTTATATGAGAGCTGGAAACCGAACAGGCTTATAAAACTGTCCTAAGAAATTAAACTCTTTAAAGGCGATAACCATCCGTTCAACAAATATTTCTTCAGTGTACCCTATCAGGTGCTCTTTTGGAGCTGGGGATACACTGGAGAACAAGCCAAACGTACCCTTTTATAAAGCGGAGAGAACATAAATTTAAAATTCTGGTAGTGATAAAGTACATCTTAGATGTACGATTATAACGTACTTCTAAACCTAGCCTATAACAAGTCATCTCAGTTCAGCCGCTCAGTTGTGTCCGACTCTGCGACCCCATGGTCCCTGTCCATCACCAACTCCCAGAGCTTGTTCCAATTCATGTCCATCGAGTCGGTGACGCCATCCAACCATCTCATCCTCTGTCTTCCCCTTCTCCTCCTGCCCTCAATCTTTCCCAGCATCAGGGTCTTTTCCAATGAGTCAGTTCTTCACATCAGGTGGCCAAAGTATTGTAGCTTCAGCTTCAGCATCAGTCTTTCTAATGAATATTCAGGACTGATTTCCTATAGGATGGACTGGTTGGATCTCCTTCCAGTCCAAGGTACTCTCAAGAGTCTTCTTCAACACCACAGTTCAAAAGCATGAATTCTTCAGCACTCAGCTTTCTTTAAGGTCCAACTCTCACATCCATACATGACTACTGGAAAAACCATAGCTTTGACTGGACGGAACTTTGTTGGCAAAGTAAGGCAAAGTTGCCTATAACAGATCTGAGTGAAAAAGTGAAAAAGCTAGCTTAAAACTCAATGATAGGGCCTACATGGGATCTCATTGTTAAAAATGGCTTGCAAATAAAATATAAAGTCACAGTGACCCATGAAACTGACCACATTGCTCAAGTGACATCCTGTTTTAGCCACTGGCACTCTTTGCCAAGACTAAGTGACCACCCTACCATTGAACACCTTTGGCTTTCTCAAGACTACCAACTGCCAAATTCCATCTGCAGACTAAAGATGAACTAACCACCCCCTGAGGGGACCCAGTTTCCCGCCTGGAGGATGTAAGAGGGACCCACCAGAAGGGAAGGGGCTGGTTCTTCTCAAGGGCCACTCACTCTCGTTTCCCTTTAATAAACTTCCTTTTCTTTGCCTGGCTGTCCAGTTCATTTTCTTTTTCTCTGCACTTGCCTTACATTGAACATTCAAAAAAAACTAATATCATGGCATCTAGTACTATCACTTCATGGCAAATAAATGGGGAAAAAATGGAAACAGTGACAGATTTTATTTTCTTGGGCTCTAAAATCACTGTGGATGGTGACTGAAGCCATGAAATTAAAAGATGCTTGCCCCTTGGAAGAAAAGGTATGACAAATCTAGACAGCATGTTAAAAAGCAAAGCCATCACTTTGCCGACAAAGGTCAATCTAGTCAAAACTGGTTTTTCCAATAGTCATGTACAGATGCTAAAGTTGGATCATAAAGAAGGCTGAGCACCAAAGAACTTTCAAACTGTGGTGTTGGAGAACACTCTTGAGAGTCCCTTGGACAGCAAGGAGATCAAACCAGTTAATCCTAAAGGAAATCAAACCTGAGTATTCATAGGAAGGACTGATACTGAAGCTCCAATACTTTGGCCACCTGATGTGAAGAGCTGACTCATTGGAAAAGACCTGTTATTCTACTATTTGTTGCCTCCAGAGTGTTTTTAATTTCATTTATTGCATTATTCATTGTATATTGACTCTTTTTTATTTCTTCTAGGTCCTTGTTAAACCTTTCTTGCATCTTCTCAATCCTTGTCTCCAAGCTATTTATCTGTGATTCCATTTTAATTTCTAGATTTTGGATCAATTTCACTATCATTATTCGGAATTCTTTATCAGGTAGATTCCCTATCTCTTCCTCTTTTGTTTGGTTTGGTGGGCATTTATCCTGTTCCTTTATCTGCTGGCTATTCCTCTGTCTCTTCATCTTGTTTAAATTGCTGAGTATGGGGTGTCCTTTCTGTATTCTGGCAGTTTGTGGAGTTCTCTTTATTGTGGCTATTCCTCCCTGTGTGTGGGTTTGTACAGGTGGCTTGTCAAGGTTTCCTGGTTAGGGAAGCTTGTGTCAGTGTTCTGATGGGTGGAACTGTATTTCTTCTCTTTGTTCAGTCGCGCTGTGGGGAGGGAGGGAGGGATGCTGCAAGCAAATAACACTGGCGTGCGCTCGCAGTGCCTCAGCCACACTGGGTCTGCCCCCGCTCACTGCGCGTGTAGCCTC
>NW_011494901.1:4927217-4930354 GCF_000754665.1 Bison bison bison
CAAAAAAAGAAAACTATAGGCCAATATCACTGATGAACATAGATGCAAAAATCCTAAACAAAATTCTAGCAATCAGAATCCAACAACACATTAAAAAGATCATACACCATGACCAAGTGGGCTTTATCCCAGGGATGCAAGGATTCTTCAATATCCACAAATCAATCAATGTAATACACCACATTAACAAATTGAAAAACAAAAACCATATGATTATCTCAATAGATGCAGAGAAAGCCTTTGACAAAATTCAACACCCATTTATGATAAAAACTCTCCAGAAAGCAGGAATAGAAGGAACATACCTCAACATAATAAAAGCTATATATGACAAACCCACAGCAAACATTATCCTCAATGGTGAAAAATTGAAAGCATTTCCTCTAAAGTCAGGAACAAAACAAGGGTGCCCACTTTCACCATTACTATTCAACATAGTTTTGGAAGTTTTGGCTACAGCAATCAGAGCAGAAAAAGAAATAAAAGGAATCCAAATTGGAAAAGAAGAAGTAAAACTCTCACTATTTGCAGATGACATGATCCTCTACATAGAAAACCCTAAAGACTCCACCAGAAAATTACTAGAACTAATCAATGATTATAGTAAAGTTGCAGGATATAAAATCAACACACAGAAATCCCTTGCATTCCTATACACTGATAATGAGAAAACAGAAAGAGAAATTAAGGAAACAATTCCAAAAAAAAAAAAAAAAGAAAAGACCTGATGCTGTGAAAGATTGAGGGCAGAAGGAGAAGGGGAAGACAGAGGATGAGTTGGTTGGATGGCATCACCGACTCAATGGATGAGTTTGAGCAAACTCCAGGAAACAGAGGACAGGGAAGCCTGATGTGCTGCAGTCCATGGGGTCGCAAAGAGTCAGACACAACTGAGTGTCTGAGAAACAACAACAACAATCTGAGCTTCCTCACAATTTCTCACACACTGGAAAATGAGAAAAAAATTATCTTCCTTAGTCTACTTAGTCTTAGATTTGAGATAATTTTTGTACACAATGTTAGCTTCATTCTTTGCTATGTGGATATCCAGTTTTCCCAACATCTTTTGTCATAAAGACTGTCCATTCTCCATTAAATAGTTTTGGCACGCTTGTCAGAAATTATTTCATACGCAGTGGTTTATCTCTGACTTTGTATTATATTCTAGGTCCTATACGTCTGTATTTTATGTTAAAACCACAATTTTTTTTTTTTTTACTGTAGCTTTGTAGTAAGTTTTGAAATCATTAAATGTTAAGTCTTCTAGCTTTATTCTTGTTCAAGATTTATTTGACTATCTGAGATCCCTTACATTCCATATTAACTTTAGAGGTATATTTTTCTATTTCTGTCAAAAAAAAAAATCTCAGAATTTTGATAGGGACTGCACTGAATCTATTGATCGCACTGGGTAGCACTGACATCTTAACAGTATTAAAGTCTGCCCATCTATGAAAATGGGATGTTTCCATTTATTTATGTCTTCTTTAATCTCTTTCAGCACTGTTTTTTAGTTTTCATTGTGCAAGTCTTTTACCTCCTTGGTTAATTTCTATTTTGTTATTTTTGAGGCTACTGTAAATGGAGTTACTTTTGTAATTTCCTTTTCAGTTTGTACATTATTAGCACATAGAAATGCAACTGATTTTTAAAAAATATTTGGCTGCATCGTGTCTTAGTTGTGGCACGTGGGACCTTCCCTGTGGCATGAGGGGCCTTTTGTCCCAGCGTGCAGGGCTCCTGGGCTCTTCCTTGTGGTACATGAGCTTCTCTAGTTGTGGCGCTCAGGCTCCAGGGTAGTTGCAAGCCTGGGCTTAGTTGCCCCCACAACATGTAGGGTCTTAGTTCCCTGACCAGCAATCAAATTCATACCCCCTGCAGTGGAAGCACAGAGTCCTAACCACTGGACTGCCAGGGAATTCCCTAATGAGAAATTATTAAAAGGATGGGAAAACAAGGTTTTAAAGAGGTAAGATACTCTGTTACCCTTTAAATTTATTAAATAAATGAGAAGTTAGCAAATGTTTCCCAGGAGCATTAAATTTTATTACTTAAAATTTTACTTTATTCTGTTTATCTTATTATAAGTGAGTTTCATTTATTTATTTGACAGCACCAGGTCCTAGCTGCAGCACACAGGATCTTCTATCTTCGTTAGGGCATATAGGATTTTTGCTTGCAGCGCTCAGGATTTTTGGTTGTGGTATGTGGGATCTAGCTCCCTGACCAAGGATGGAACCCAAGCCCCCTGAGGTGGGAGCTAGAAGTCTTAGCCACTAGACCACCAGGGAAGTCCCAATAACTGAGTTTCTAAGTCTGTTTTCTAAGAACAAATAGCATTCCTATATATATATATATATATATATTTTTTTTTAAAGGCTTGCTTTAATAGCTCCAAAGGCTAGGTAAGACTGTGAATGGATGTATAGAAAATACACTTCCTAACATCTTTTTTTTTGGCCTTGCCACATGGCCTTAACAGTGAACTTTCATAGAGTCACAACCATTGGACTGCCAGGGAATCCTCATTTGCTAAAATCTTAATTGCAATACAAAAATCAACTGTTTCTCTAAGTTCCAGCAATAAACATATAAATAAAAATAGGCATTTAAAAATACCATTTGTAAACACGTCAAAGAACATCAAGTACTTAGAAAAATAAATCTAGGTTTTTACACATGAGAAATAAAAACGTGTCTACCAAAAGATTTATACAAGAATATTTACAGTAGCTTTATTCAAGAGGTAAAATTCAGAAACAATCAATAGGAAAATGGATAGACAACTATGGTATATTCATATGTGGAACAGGCATAAAATGGAATACAACTTAGTAACAACAGGGAGCTGCTAACACACTACAAAATTAGTGAGTCCCAAAAACATGTTGAGCAAGAGTAATCAGATACAAAGGAATACATAATATAAAGTTCAAGATCAGGTGGAAGTAACCTGGGTGGGTGGCAGTGGGGAAAGGGCTTAAAGGAACTTCCTGGGAGGATGAAAACATTGTTTTGCTGAAACTCCAATATGCTGGCCATCTCATGCGAAGAGTTGACTCATTGGAAAAGACTCTGATGCTGGGAGGAATTGGGGGCAGGAGGAGAAGGGGACGACAGAGGATGAGATGGCTGGA
>NW_011494901.1:4930454-4931773 GCF_000754665.1 Bison bison bison
CCTGGCGTGCTGTGGTTCATGAGGTCGCAGAGTCAGACACGACTGAGCGACTGAACTGAACTGAACTGAACACAGCTGTATACACTGTCAGTATTCAAACTGAATACTTAAGATCTATGTACTTTATTAAATGCAAATTATGCCCTAAAAATGTCCATTGGAAAAAACTGTTGATTCAAAATTATGAACTAAGTCAAAGAAGAACTCAGATTTTGACTTAATTGTGCACATTTGTTAGTCTGAAGCATCGACTTTTGGCCTTCTCTCTATGGGTTTTGTGACCAACAAAGTCACTTCTAGGATGTTCAAGCTGGTTAGAAAAGGCAGAGGAACCAGAGATCAAATTGCCAACATCTGCTGGATCATCGAAAAATCAAGAGAGTTCCAGAAACAAAGAAAGTGAAGTCGTTCAGTCGTACCCAACTCTTTGCGACCCCATGGACAGTAGCCTGCACCAAGCTCCTCCGTCCATGAGATTTTCAAGGCAAGAGTACTGGAGTGGGTTGCCATTTCCTTCTCTGGGGAATCTTCCCAACCCAGGGATCGAACCCAGGTCTCTCACATTGTAGACAAACAATTTACCGCCAGAGAGTTCCAGAAAAACATTTCTGCTTTATTGACTATGCCAAAGCCTTTGACTGTGTGGATCACAACACACTGTGGATAATTCTGAAAGAGATGGGAATACTAGACCACCTGATCTGCCTCGTGAGAAACCTGTATGCAGGAAGCAACAGTTAGAACTGGACATGGAACAAAAGACTGGTTCCAAACAGGAAAAGGAGTACATCAAGGCTGTATATTGTCACCCTTCTTATTTAACTTATATACAGAGTACATCACATGAAATGCTGGGTTGGATGAAGCACAAGCTGGAATCAAGATTGCTGGGAGAAAATCAGTAACTTCAGATATGCAGATGACACCACCCTTATGGCAGAAAGTGAAGAGAAACTAAAAAGCCTCTTGAAAGTGAGAGAAAAGTGAAAAAGTTGGCTTAAAGCTCAACATTCAGAAAACGAAAATCATGGCATCTGGTCCCATCACTTCATGGGAAATAGATGGGGAAAGAGTGGAAACAGTGGCAGACTTTATTTTGGGGGGCTCCAAAATCACTGCAGATGGTGACTGCAGCCATGAAATTAAAAGACCCTTACTCCTTGGAAGGAAAGTTATGACCAACCTAGATAACATATTCAAAAGCAGAGACATTACTTTGCCAACAAAGGTCCGTCTAGTCAAGGCTATGATTTTTCCAGTAGTCATGTATGGATGTGAAAGTTGGACTGTGAAGAAAGCTGAGCACCGAAGAACTGATG
>NW_011494901.1:4932011-4964407 GCF_000754665.1 Bison bison bison
TCTGATGCTGGGAGGGATTGGCGGCGGGAGGAGAAGGGGACGACAGAGGATGAGATGGCTGGATGGCATTACCGACTCAATGGACGTGAGTTTGAGTGAACTCCGGGAGATGGTGATGGACAGGGAGGCCTGGCGTGCTGTGATTCATGGGGTCGCAAAGAGTCAGACACGACTGAGCGACTGAACTGAATTGAACTGACTGAAAGGAGATTTAAAAATCTGATTCATAGGAATTTCAGGTAGCAGACAGTGAAAATGGAAGAGAGAAATTATCAAAGTAATAATGCAAGAACTTTTGCCAGAAGGGAAGGAAATGGGTTTCCATATTAAAAAGGCCCATGACATGTGGGGGCAGGAAGCGATGGGGGTGGCACATTATCGTGCACCATGGTGGTGGTGCAGTTGTTAAGCTATATCTGACTCTTTTAGGACCCCAGGGACTAGCCCACTAGGCTCCTCTGTCCATAGGATTTTCCAGGCAAGAATACTGGAATGGGTAGCCATTTCGTTCTCTAGGCGATCTTCCTGACCCAGGCACTGAACCCGAGTCTCCTGCTTGGAAGGCAGATTCTGTACCACTGAGCCACAGGGAAGCCCACTATGCAGAGTACCAGGGTCAGAAAACATGTAAACAGTGGCCCACATTCAAAGGACAGGGAATCAGAATGGCAGCAGACTTTTTTAAACACTGAAGACCAGAATATAATCAGAGGATGATTCTGAAATGAAGCGGAAACTATTTTCAAATTACTCAAGAATTCCACATAGAGCCCAACTAAGTGAGAGAATAGAAAAAAGAAACTCTCAGACACGTAAAGTCTCAAGTTACAGTATCATCCACATACCCTTCTGCAGTAAATAGGGGAAGATATCCTTCTCCGAATCAAATCAAGAAAAACAAAGACATGGGCTCCAGAAATAGGGAGTCCAAACCACCAAAGAAGGGTAGTGGACTCACAAGAGAAGACCCAGCATGGCAACTGTGCTGCACATGCAGACCTGTGAAGACTCAGTTGAGATGAAAGCAGGAAGGAAGATTTTCGTAAGTTTTCCAGGAGTCGGGTGGTAGGGGGGTGGGGGAGGAGGGGGAAGAAGAAGGAAATAATTTATCTGACAACTTGACCATGTCGAAAAGTATAAACTTATATATAAAGTATAAACAGACTTGCTGGAGGGTATGAAGGTTAAGCTACAGGTTCAAAAACAAACCCAAAGCAAATGAAGAAAAACAAGAAAAACAAGGAGCTGTACCAGAAAGGAAATGTCATCTAAGTTCATCAGGTGGTAGAGCAGTGAATAATTTCCACTAATACCATACAAATACTGAATATGAAAACCCAGTTTTGATTAACATATTGGGAGAAAGCAGGAGAAGAGTGGGGAGGAGTTTTAAGAAAATAAAAAATCCTTTTATGCCAGACAAAAAGTTTAAAAGTCTGGTCAGACACTGTCAGAAGTCTAGGTTTATATCCATAACTGAAGTTTCCCATTTGCCTTTCTCTCCAGGAAAAAAAAAAAAAAAAAGTAAAAGAGATTGAGTTCTTTTATCTAAAATTTCATTGCATGAGGAGCAAATAAACAAAAAAGTAAGCAACTTTTCATATGTCCCAGATGTGGGGAAAATCTATTCTTTACTCTTGCAAAATCAAAATAATACCCTTCACAGCATATATGAGAGAAAAAATTAACTCTTCCAATTATACTATATCTTTGTGGAAGTGTAAACTGTACTTCTAAGACTATTTTTCGTTCACTAACACATTAATATCTTTATTGTCATTTGAAAAAAAGGACACAACAAATAATATAAAATAACTTTTATTTACATAATTTACACCTACAGAATATAACTGCTTTCTTTAGAACAAGAAAATTTACAATGACAGATATTGCTTTTTGTCAAAGACTTCTTTAAGCAAGATAATATACATGGTGACCTATATTTCAAAAAACATGGTGGTAAGCAGTGGATATCATATTTTTATCTGTGCCTCAATCATTTACCAACAATTAGGCTTTTAAGTCATCATGTTGATCACTTGCTAAGATATAAGTGTTCAGGAGGAAAAGACAAGAAAAAAATAAAGACCTTTAATCATATCTCTTTGAAAATTTATAAAATAAAAATTCTTCACATGATCTTTATATGAGTCAGATTAAACACAGGTGTGAACAAGTCTTTCCCCCTTGTAAGGTAAATTACACTGATTTTCTTTTTCTAAGAGTAGTTTTAAGGATATAACAGTAGGAGAATTTAGCTGACTTGATTCTCTAATGCAATGAATGCCCAAAGATAAAATTATCCTTTATACAGTAAGAAGTTACATCTTCCACAAAATTGACTCATTGTAGATGAACAAGAGACAGATGTTAACACATTTAAAGTTATATTAAACAAGGGATAAAATCATAGTTTAGCTATGACAACCTAACACCTAAACTAACATGAACTAAAGAAACTTTTTCAGAATGAGACTTTTAAAATGTATAAAAATGGCATTTAAAATAGCAATGTGATTTACGACCATGGTTTTTGTAACATATTAATCACATGAAATAAATAAATGCGTATCTATAGAGAATTTCCTTCTAAATCCTCCTTTATGACAAAAAAGTTTAAACTGTAAATTTCACTATAAGGCAATGAATAAGAAATGTTCTAATATCAATTGTTTTAATACATTAGGATTACTGTTATACTTGCCAAGCCAAATCCAGTTTTACTAGTGAACCTGAAAACTGGTCACCATTTTTTATAATTTTCAATTTACAAACATAATTAGACATTAGAATATCTTCCCAACTGAAATACTGATTTCATAATGCAATCAACAGTTTTCTTTGTTAGGCACAACTCATCATTTCGGGACAAATATCTCATAGGTAATGACATCAGCACCTTAAGGTAGGAAAACTACTGTCTAATACAGGGGCCAACCCATCTATGCCCATCGTGTAAGTATTGTCTGTGGCTGTTTTCATACTGAAGTGGCAGAGTCGAGTAGTTACCACAGAAGGCATCTGGCCCACGGATTCGAAAATATTTTTGCAGAAAATGTTTCTGATTCCTGATCCAAGGCATTATCAACCCAGAGGGCTTTTCATATAAAAGAATAATTCTGTTTTTTCAGAAGTTTAATTTGAACCACAAAGATTTGCTTGGGTGGATAAAGGAATTACCTACGTAAATCACAAAATCTCAAAATTTAAACCCAACCCATAAATTCATATTGATGATAATCACTGACTTAATAAACGCTTATTGTGATCTTATTTTCTGTTTTTAACATCTCAATTATGCTCTGTCCATAAAGACCTACATACTTAGGTCCTTAAGGAGAATTTAATGGGGGAAAGAAAACAAGAAATTGTTTTTTAAAAAAGGAATGTGTGTATGTGAGCATATGTTTATGTAATGGAGACTGAGTTTTGTATGGAAATTTGCCTCATAAATAAGGTTAAGGTTTTTTTTTCCCATACAAATCCTGAGATTATCTAAGAAATAAGAAAAACAAAAAATTCACAGTACAAAGTCAATATACTGAACTATGAGAAAAAAATGTATTCAAACATATATACTATCCAAATACTTTAGTTATATCACTTTAAATATCTTTAAAATTAAAGCGGGAAAGGAGACAAACATAAATTTGTTAATGCCTTCTTTACCCATAATCTCAGGGGTAAAAAATTAAAACTGAATATTCTTTTAAATAAAAAATTTAAAATAAATAAGCTTTTTGATGTTTTATCTTTATAAATAGTAAGTTTAAATACTAGTTCTTCAATTAGGACTAATGTTACATCAATATGAATTAGAAAAATACACATTTTTCAGTCAAATAGATGATAATAGAAAAGTTTTTAACAGTTACCATACTAAACTGGAGTTTCACAATTTCCTTTCATATATTTAGAGGCAAATGAAAAGGCTTTCACCATACTAAAAAATAAAAATTAAAAAAAACACCCAAACCCCCCAAAATCCTAAAACAAAAACAAAAACCCTACGCAAACATAAAAAAACCTTCACAAAAGGTTCGCTAAACGTTAAATACAATCCACTTCCAAATACATCAGCACTGTGACTTACACAGACATTATCCACAACATTCGAGGATGTTCATGTGTGTTCAATACAGAAAGAGTCAAAATGTAAACAAGACCTGTTATTTCTGTCTGAGAAAGCAGTCTTAACTGGTTGATATTTCCAAAATGCTGAGCCAATCAGAATGACAAGGACCCCAGCAATGTTTTTCACTGATTATAAAAGCCTCAAATCAAGCTGAATAAATACTCAAAATCAACCTAAAGAAAAACTGCCAGTGATGCTTCTTTCTAAATACTGCTTTGTTGATATAACTGATTCTGGAAATCCTAGACTTAAAAAGAAAATAAAAAAGGCGATTTTCTATTCTGTTTCATCCACTTCAATAAAGATATCGTTAAAGAAATATTCAGAGACTGTGGTTGGCTCCTCTTCAGGCACCCGGTTTTGGCCACCTTTACATTCTCCTTTCGGTAAGGGACGATTATGAGAAACCTAAAAAGATAATAAAATTAAGTATGCAGAATAACATTTATATTGATAGTGGTAGTCTAAATTGATACCTGTTTGAAAAGCAATATAGCAATAAGTACTCACTCACTCAGTCTCTCAGCAATGTATGACTCTTTGCGACCCCACGGACTGTAGCCCACCAGGCTCCATTGTCCATGAAATTTTCCAGGCAAGAATATTGGAGCGGGTTGCCATTTCCTACTCAGGGGATCTTTCTGACCCAGGAATAGAACCTGTGTCTCCCGCACTGGCAGGCAGATTCTTTATCACTATAAGAGCTTTAAATATGTTTATACCCACTGACCCAATAATTTAATTTCTGTGCTGTTATATTAAGGAAATAATCCTAAACATAGTAAGAGATAACCTTTGCAGCATTAGTTATAATAATAAAACCAACAAATATACAATACTAGACATAACTAGATTAACTGTAATGTACATGTTTATTACTTCAAATTTCTGTGAAAAAATTAATAACACAGAAAATATAACACTATTAAATCTAAATGAAAACATTTTAATGACCAAAATAGGACCCATGAAACAGAATGGTACATAAGGAAATATCACAAATCAAAGCAATTCTATCAAAAATTAGCATACTTATAAATCTAGAAAAATTAAGACGGCATGGTACTGGTACAGGAACAGACAAGCATATCAGTGAAATAGACTAGAAATATCCCTAACACATATGGATGGAAATTTAGTCCTGATAAAAGTGTTATTTCAAAAAAAAATTGAGAAAAGGTGGATAATCCAATAAATAATACTGGACAACTGTATAACTGTCTCACAAAAAGGAAATCCGACCTATTATACTTCACCATTACAAGTTCTAGATGGATCAATAAACTTAAATGTAAAAACATTTTTAAAAATCGACCATAGGGGCTCCCTGGTGGCTCAGTGGTAGAGAATCCACCTGCCAGTGCAGGAGACCCAGGTTCAGTCCCTGGTCCAGTGAGACCTACATGCTGTGGGACAACTAAGCCTGTATGCCACAACCACCGAGCCCACGCACCACGACAACCAAAGCCCATGCACTCCAAGCCCGTGCCCTACAACAAGAGCTCAGCACAGTGAGAGGCCCGCACAGCACAACTAGAGAGCAGCCCCCGCTCGCCGCAACCAGAGAAAACCCTGTGCAGCAACAAAGGTGCAGCCTCGCCAAAACTACAATTGAGTTTTAAAACAATCTACTGTAAAATACCATAGGAAAATGGTTTATAATCTTAGGGTGGAGACAGAGTGTGAAGGAATGACATGAAAGCCAGAAATCATAGCAGATTGATAAATTCATGTACATAAAAATAAAAAATACCTGCATGGCACAAACCACCATATACAAAATCAAAAGATAAATGCCACAGAGGGACAAAAAACTGCAACCTATATCACAGACACATGTGTTCATTAAATCTATGAAGAAGATAAAAAATGAACAACATTAATAATATACTATTGTGAGGGGAAAGGCTCTCTCATACATTGCTGTTATGAACTGAAACTGATACAATCCCTATGGAGGATAATCAGGCGGTGTCTGTCAAAAGAAAAATCATTTCTTTAGACCAGCAATTCAATTTCTAGGAATTTAACCCAAAATGTGAAAAATGGTCTATTTATATATGAGTTGTTACTACACTGTTTGAAATAGCAAACAATTAGGAGTAACTTAAATGCCTGTGTGAGACCAGTATCGCTCTATGGTACCCCCAAACAATGCAATACTACAGAATCATTAAAAACAATGAGGGAAAAAAAATAAAAATAAAAAAAATAAAAACAATGAGGGCACTTATTCCTGAAAAAAAAAAAAAAGGAAAATTTATGTCCACACAAAAAGTTGCATGCAGAAGCTCACAGCTTTATTTATAATAACAAACTCTGAAAACCACTAGATGTCCTTTGGTGGGTAAATGGATAAAGAAAGCTGGCACATCCACACCAGGAAATACTATCCAGCAACAAAAAGGAATAAACTACTGATACGTAAAACCGTCTGGATGACTCACTACTGAAGAGACACTAGTCCCAAAGCCATGATTCCATTTATAAAACATTTTGGGGTGACACACTTTTTAAAAGAGAAATATACAATTATTTTACTTATTTGGCTGCACCCAGTCTGAGTTATCGGAGAAGGCAATGGCACCCCACTCCAGTACTCTTGCCTGGAAAATCCCATGGACGGAGGAGGCTGGTAGGCTGCAGTCCATGGGGTTGCTAGGAGTCGGACACGACTGAGCAACTTCACTTTTACTTTTCACTTTTATGCACAGGAGAAGGAAATGGCAACCCACTCCAGTGTTCTTGCCTGGAGAATCCCAGGGACGGGGGAGCCTGGTGGGCTGCCGTCTATGGGGTCGCACAGAGTCGGACACAACTGAATCGACTTAGCAGCAGTAGCAGTAGCAGCAGTCTGAGTTACGGCACACGGGATCTTCAGTTGCAGCACGTGAACTCTTAATTGTGCCACGTGGGATCTAGGTCCCTGACCAGGGATCGCACCAGGACCCCCAGCATTGGAAGCACAGAGTCTTAGCCACTGGACCACCAGGTAAGTCCCAAAAAGACACATTTACTGGAAACCAGGTTACCAGAAAATAATGAGACAGTGGGGGTGGCAGGGAAGTGGGTGTGTCTATAAAAGGGCTGAACAAAAGATCCCTCTAGTGACAGAACTGTTTTGTATCTTGACTATCGTAATGTCAGTATAGCGGTTGTGATACTGGAGGAGAGTTTCATAAGATGTTACCACTGGGGAGAACTGAGTGAAGGATAGATGAGATCCCTCCATATGGTTGTTTATAACTCCATGATAATCTATAATTATCTCAAAATAAAAAGTTAATAATTCAATTTTTTTAAAGAGAGCAAAGGACTTCCCTGGTGGTCCAGTGGCTGGGACTCTGCTCCCAATGCAGGGGCCCAGGTCTGATCCCTGGTCAGGGAATTAGTTCCTACGTGCTACAACTAAGAGTTTGCATGCTACAACTAAAGATCCCGCGTGCTGCAACAAAGATCTGGTGCAGCCAAACAAATACATAAGTAAAAGTAAATATCTTTTTTTTTTAAAAAAGAAAGAGCAATAGAGAGAAGGAAGCCTTTTATCTACTGTTTTGTAATGTCTCAAAGCCACACTGCTACACATGAAAAGCAAAGAAGAGGTGACATGCCATTATTTATGTAAAAGAAGAAGAAAAATGTTTATATTTGTGTATATTAAAAAGTCTCTGGAAAAGTAAACCAAAATCTGATAACACGACACACCTGCAGAAAGGAGGAACTACAAAGCTAAAGGACAGATGTGGGAAACATTTTACTATAAACTCTCTTTTGTAGGTTATGCATTTTAAAACATGTGGAATATGTTAGTCAAAAAAACAAAGCAGCAAGTTGAGGATGATATTTAGATTAAATCCTCGCCTCACACTATATACCAACGTCAATAACCATGAATAAAGTTTTAAAACTGATTATTCAAAATTTTATACCTGTGGAGAAAAACTTTTAATCATAAAAGTAATTTAATAACTTACAAAGAAAAGAGTAATAGATTTAACTAAACATTTAAAAGTTAGGTGTAAGAAAATTTTAAAAAGTAAATAAACTTGGAAAAAATACTTGTAGTAAAGAGCTAAAAGGTATGTGGCTTATTTACATGCATAAAGAACTCATACAAAAGAAAACTACTGGGATTCCAAAAGCTATAAATCAGCAAGCAAAAACAACACAGCAATTTAAAAAAAGACAGAAACAGAATCTAGTAAATATAAGCGGGAAAAAAACCAACTCACTAATAACTGAAGAAATGCAAATTTTAGAAGTGAAATGACAGGAGTCCTGGTGGTCCAGGGGTTGAGAATCTGCCCGCCAATGCAGGGGACGTGGGCTCAGTCCCTGGTCTGGGAAGATCCTAAGTGCCTTGGGGCAACTAAGCCCTGTGTCACAACTGCTGAGCCAACGCTCTGGAGCCCGGGCTCCACCACAGAGGGGCCCACACACGGCAACCACAGAGTAGCCCCTGCCGGCCTCCAAGAGAACGCCCTCACACTGCAGCAAAGACGCAGCAGAGCCAGAAATAAATACATACCTAATTTTCAGAAAATGAAATTACATTTCCACTCCTCCACCACTATATTAAATAAGAAAAACAAGTGTATTTTGAAAAGTAATATCTCAGGCTGGTAAAGACGGGACCAAACTGGCACGGTTACACTTGGTAATTACTATTCTCCAAAGGAATTTGGTGACAATAATAAAGACTCATAAAATTCTGGTCTCAGAATATAATTGTAGGAAATAACATAAAATACTTTAAAATGTTAAAAATGTTCTTTACAAAAATACTCTTTCCTTTGAGGCTCCATGCTATCCAATAACAGTCACCAGCCTTTTCTTTGTTGAGATAAGTCACCCCAATATTCTTCCAAAGTCTTTGATATAAGTTCCCAGATTTTTGTGCCCTAGTACTTACTATGACAGCTTTAGAATGCACAGAAATGAAACATGCAAGCAAATTCTAATTTTACCATTCCTTGAATTCCTGTAGGTGTCAGGACGTTTTTCCTAAAGGAAATAAAATGCAAGTACTGCTTTGTTTTGCTTCCACAAAAGGAGCAAAAAGGTCAGAAGGATCTTTGCAGTAAAGGACTGGCAATTAAGTGTTCATTTATGGTTAGTTCAACGGCTCTGTACTAAACTAGCTGTAACTTTCTAATTCAGCACCTTATCTTCTTCTAATAAGCAGGGTAGGAGAGCAAGGAGATGGACTGGAGTTGCCCTGCAATAATTTCTGACATCCAGATGAAGAAAGCAATTACCATGTCTTTCCTAGTTGAGCCTGATAACCAATCCATCCTATACAAATAAACAAAGAACAGTTATCACATACCTGAGTTGCTGAACCATCGTTATTCGTAGGTTGAGTATTGTCAACAACACTTGGAGATGGAACATCAGAGGACTCTTGAGTTTTTTTCTGGCTTACACTAGGCAGATTAGATCTTTTCAAATTTTGTCTTGATACAGGTATAACAGGTTTTAGGCGTTTCTTACTATGAACCTGTGTAGGTTCATCAGAGTCCAAGCTATTCTTTGAACATATTAAAGACAAAAATCCCAGGGGTCTTCTGCCAGGTCTAGAAATGCAAATGTAAAGATGTTCAAGAATATCCAGAAAGACACATTCTTTTTTTTTTCTTTTTAATAGTCACTAAATTTTTCATAGGCAGATTATTAAAGAAACTAAAAGCAGGAATGTATAAAATTTTATAGGCCAACATCAATACCTGTATAATTAAACTTTTTCTCTTGGCCTGCTGCCCGGCCATTGGGATCTTAGTTCCTACACCAGGGATCAAACTCACGCTCCCTACGTTGGAAGCCTGGAGTCTTAACCACTGGATGCCAGGGAAGTCCCAGGAAGACACATTCTTGGTACCAGCTTCTTTCCACGAATGCTAAACTGGTACGTGTGATAGCACAAGAGCGGCACAGATCTAAGCACTGACACCACTAGGCGTTGAACATCACTATGCCATGGCACATACTTGTGATGAAGGTCAAGGCTTTCTCTAGAGTAGTACTTATCAAGCTTAAAAGTGCCCACAAACCGCCTGGGGAGCTTATTAAAATGAGGATTCTGACTGAGTTGAAGAGGAATGGGGCCCGAGTTCTGTATTTCTACTGAGTTCTCAAATGATGTCCCTGCTGTTGGTCCCAGGACCACATTTTGAGTAGGAAGACTCCAGAGTAGGGGTCAGCAAGCTATGATCCACATGCCAAATGCAGTCCACCAACCGATTATATAAGTTCACTGGAACAGAGCATGCTTATTTGTTTATATATATATATATGATTATATAATCACAAGGTAATATATAATGTTCTATAGAAGCCTTGTTCTAAAACCCAAACTCCCATGACATTGCCATCATTCTATTTTAAGTGAAGTCGCTCAGTCGTGTCCGACTCTTTGAGACCCCATGGACTGTAGCCCACCAGGCTCCTCAGTCCATGGAATTTTCCAGGCAAGAGTACTGGAGTGGGTTGCCATTTCCTTCTATTTTAAGCGCATTCCTAATTCCAGAAAAGATGTAGTTTATATAACAAAAAGAACAGGTTTGTTAAATATGCTTTTTCAAGTTATATCCGTCCTTCCTCCCACTTTCCTTTAGTGGAGACTGATACGTATCCTCCCCTCTTCGATTCACCAGCACCACACTGATGATTTGAATGCTGCTGCTAAGCCAATAGATGTCCATAACCCAGCAGACTGGCTTCTAGTACTAGGACATAATGTGGGAGAAGCTGGTTGGGGCTTAAATTCCACACTTACTCTTATAGGGAGAAGCCAAAGCTGACCTCTTTGGTATGCCATGACAGAGAGAAAGAAATGCACACATTATCTGGGACTTCAATAAAACAACTTCCAGACTACTTCTGATGGAGAAGGCAATGGCACTCCACTCCAGTACTCTTACCTGGAAAATCCCATGGATGGAGGAGCCTGGTGGGCTGCAGTCCATGGGGTCTCGAAAAGTCAGACATGACTGAGCGACTTCACTTTCACTTTTCACTTTCATGCATTTCATGCATGGAGAAGGAAATGGCAACCCACTCCAGTGGTCTTGCCTAGAGAATCCCAGGGATGGGGGAGCCTGGTGGGCTGCCGTCTATGGGGTCGCACAGAGTCGGACACGACTGAAGTGACTTAGCAGCAGCAGCAACAGACTACTTCTGATGTCAGCCCTATGCCTCACACCATCTACATCTGCACTGGGAGCTACTGTGTGGTAGAATAAATAATTATCAAAATAATAACCATGAACAATCTGAAAAAGAAAGTGTGCAATCCTAAATTCTAAAGATTTTCTATCTATAAGTCAAAGTTTCAGTACTGAAAATCCATCATCATCATTTAGTTGCTAAGTCATGTCCAACTCTTACAACCCCATGGACTGTGGCCTGCCAGGCGCCTCTGTCCATGGGATTCTCCAGGCAAGAATACTGGGGTGGGTTGCCATTTACATCTCCAGAGAATCTTCACAACCCACGAACCAAACCTGGGTCTCCTGCACTGCAGAAGATTCTTTACCGACTGAGCTATGAGGGACGCCCTGACCTTAAAGTTAAGCTCTTGTCATATGGAACGTCCTCTGAAAGTGTGTGGCATTAACTGTATTTCCTTTGATGACACCCATTCCCTTTATATTAATGACAGAGGGGTATGTTCACAAAACACCATCCTTAGTATTGGACTTAGTGTTTATACATGTTACACCTATTCCATATAGGTTTAATTTATCCACTGAGAGCAAAATGTGGAGAGAAAAGAAACATCAAAGACTTTCTCATGATACCTGGTTAGGGGGCGGTTTGAAGACGATGTGATGCTACCCATTTGTTCAGACTCAGAAGCAGTACAAGTTCTTTCTTCCTTATCAGACACTATTGTCTCATCCTGAGGTAACTGAGATGCATTCTGTTCTTGTGTATCTGTTATTTTATCAAGAGATCCAGATCTGATACTCTGAGAAGCTGGTTCAAGTTGCTCTTTCTGAGGTTCTGAAATTGTCTGTATGTTTCCTGAGGTAGGGAAGATATCCTGTCCCTTGTAAGACTCCCCTTCAAAAAAGAAAAAAATGGTAAGCACATATGCTGAAATTAATATTCAATTATTCTGCAATATCTGAAGAAGAAAACCCATGATTATTCTATCGTGAACCTACTTTGATAAGCTAAATTAAAAATTAGTCAAGTTACTTGGACTATTAGGAATTTTTTTATTTATCTTTCGCTGCACTGGGTCTTTGTTGCTGCATGCAGGCTTTCTCTAGTTGTGGCAAGCAGGGGCTACCATCTACTTGCAGCACACAGGTTTCTCACTGCGGTGGCCCCTCCACGCAGAGCACAAGCTCTAGGGCACTAGGGCTTAGCAGATGTCACATGCAAGCTCTAGAGTGCCTGGATTTCAGCAGTTGTGATGCAAGGCTTAGTTGCCCTTCAGCATGTGGGATCCTCCTAGACCAGGGATCGAACCTGTGTCCCCTGTACCAGCAGGCAGATTCCCAACCACTGGACCACCAGGGAAGTCCCAGGCATATTATAATAGGTCAAAGCTGTGGAACAGCTTCTATGTTCAGATATAAAATAGTTATATCAATATATCAATATTTTGACTTAGAAAAGCTTTCTACATAAATATTTCTTGAACTAGCAAAATGAAAAAGTATCACTTTCTAATCAAAGGGTAAAGCTAAGGTCAGAACAGCCATCACCACAAAATCTACACACAATAAATGTTGGAGAGGGTGTGGAGAAAAGGGAAACCTCCTATACTGTTGGTAGGAATGTAAACTGGTACAGCCACTATGGAGAACAGTATGGAGGTTCCTTAAAAAACAAAATATAGAGATACCATATGATTCAGCAATCCCACTTCTGGACATATATCCAGAGAAAACTGTAATTTGAAAAGATATGTGTACCCCAGTGTTCACTGTAGCATTATTTACAATAGCCAGGAAACGGAAGCAACCTAAATGTCCATCAATGGAGGAACGGACAAAGATATGGTACCTATATTCAATGGAATATTACTCTGCCATTAAAAGGAGTGAAATAATGCCACTTGACACAAAATGGATGGACCTAGGGATGTCATACTGAGTGAAGTCAGTCAGACACAGAAAGACAAATATCACGTGGTATCACTTATACGTGCAATCTACAAATGCACCTATTTACAAAACAGAAGTAAAAGTCACAGATATAGAAAACAAACCTATGCTTACCAAGGAGGAATGGGGGGTGGGATAAATTGGGAGACTTGGACTGACATATACATACTACTATACATAAAACTAGATAACTAATAATAACCTACTGTACAGCATAGGGAACACTACTCAATACTCTGTCATGACCTATATGGGAATAAAATCTAAAAGTGGATATATGTATACGCATAACAGATTCACTTTGCTGTATAACAGAAAGTAACACAACACTGTAAATCAACTGTACTTCAATAAAAATTAAACACAAAAAAGGGTAAAGCTAACTAAGGACCTATAAAAACCCCCTTATACACAGCTTCCTAATTCCTTAAATGTAACTGTTGAGCTTTTACAGGAAATCCTGGAGTTATATGGTTTTTTACTAAGTATAGGATGAAAGTAGCTTTTTAGGGCTATCAAAGTGCTAAACCTAAGATCTCAGAAGGGACCAAAAAGAAAACAAAACAAAACAAAACACCCTCTAACAATAAAGGCTTGACTCTTAGAGAAAAATGAGCAAGACTCATCTTCTATCCCAAATTTAAAAAATAGTTATGAGGGGTACTAAGCAAAATGCAATCACTTCACTCACCTGTTTCCTCCAAAACATCTGTTAATTCCTTTGAACACACCTGTTTCAAGGAAATTTACAAAAAAATATTACAGTTGTCAAAATTGATTTTATTTCCTTCCTTTAAAAAAAAAATTTCAACTTTTTTTTTTTTTTTTTTACTTTTTTGGCTGCACTGCAAGGCATGTAGAACTTTCTGGACCAGGGAATGAACCATCACCTCCCGCAGCGCAAGTGCAGAGTCTTAACCCCTAAACTACCAGGAAGTCCTCCTTCTTTCTTTCTTAAGTAAAGAAATTGGTGATCTCCTACAAAGCACTAGGATCAGACATGTTTCACAGGATTTCTATCAAACATTATGAAAACACTGTGATAGATGCTTCTATCAAACACTGCAGCTACTATTTAAATTATTCTGTAGCGTAACAGAAGAGGAAAAGCTTCCAAATGCCTTTTACAAATCAAGTGTAATATTGATCCAACTAAGCAGTTTTACATCAGTGCAAAAACATCAAATGAAGTATTACCAGCATAATTTAGCAGCACATCAAAAGACTAAAACATCATAATCAAACAGAGTTTGAGAATTCCCTGGCAGCCCGTTAGGACTTCACATTTTCACTGCCTAGGGCATGGGTTCAATCCCTGGTTGGGGGACCAACATCGCATAATCTGTTTGGCACAGCCAAGAAGTTTATTTCAGGAATGTAAAGATGACTCAGTATTTTAAAACATTAATACAAATCAACTGATCTGAAGAGAGAAATAGTCTCATCTCTCTATTTGCAGGAGAAGTATGAAATAGTATTCATTCTTGGGGGAAAAAAAAAAACAAACTAAAATTGAATAGACAGGTATTTTGTTAACAATACAAAATATTAACTACTGCAGTCCAAAAGCCGGCATCCCATTTCATAAACACTGGACATATTCCCATTGAAGTCAGGAGTAAGAAAAAGATGTCCAATATCAGGGCTGTTTTCTGACTTTTTTAAAGTTATATCAGCCAATATAATTAGAAAAAGAGAAAGAAATTCAAGGTGTAAAAAGAAGAAAAGAATTAAAATTATATTTGCAGATGATATAACTGTTTACTTAGAAAACTCTTAAGAACCAATTGAAAAAATATTACACACAATGAGGGAAATTCTGTAAAGCATTCTAAATTAAAAGAACTTAATGATAATACTAACAACAACAAAAAAAAGATAAAATTCTTAGATACACCCCAGTAAGAAATAAACCAGATTTATATGAAGAAGAACTTAAAACAGCATTAAGAGACAGACACAAAAGAAGTCTTAAAGAAATGGAAAGATACACTGTTTCTGGATAGGTACATTCAGCATCACATTTATGATGTCAGTTTTCTCTGTGTTAATCTGTCACGGTAACACGATCCTAACACAAGTACCAACAGTATCTGGAGCTTTTTTTAAGCTCCAGATAAGCACATGCTAAAATTAATATAAACTTTAAAACATAATAAGCAACTAGGGAGATCTTGGAAAAAGAATAAAATTGTACTGGGGGTCAGGGAGGAGAACAGACTGTCCCTTTAAGATATTAAAGCACTTAAAAGGTACAATGATTTTAAAACAGTGTGAAACTGGCCCCAGAACAAACAGGTAAATCAATGTAGAAGAAAGGGAAATTTGGGAATATACCCAAATATTTATGGGAATTTTATTTAATTTTTAATGTTTTTTTTCCTCCAAAACTACACTTTTATTTTATTTTCTGGTCTCGCAGTACAGCATACAGGATCTAATTTCCCCAACCAGGTACTGAACCTATGCCCCCTGCAATGGAAGCATGGAGTTTTAACCACCAGACCATCAGGGAAGTCCCCAAAAGTGGAATTTTAAATCAGTGGAGAAAAGATGAACTCTTCAATAAATGATGCTCGGACAAACAGATACGTATCTGGGGAAAATTAAGTTGGTTCCACTGTTCTTAAAACCAAAATAAATTCTAAACAAATCAATGATATTAATCAGAAGAATTTATATTAATTTCAAGGTAGACTTTCAGTATATAACGTAATCTCCACAGGCACACATAAAAAGACTAATTAAAAGAAAAAAATTTTTTTGAGCTTGTGGGATTTCAGTTCCCCTACCAGGGATTGAACCTGGGTCCTAGCAGTGAGAGCGCCAAGTTTTAACCATTGGATCATCAGGGAATAGCCCAAAAGGCTAATAAATTTGATTATAGAAAAATAAAAATCATTTGTATATCTAAGTGTAATGTATATACATTCTAGAATTTGAAATTATAACTTCGACTTTTCAGAAAATAAAACTCTCAAATAGGCCCAACAGACACTACACTATACATCCTTTTTTTTAAGATTTAGTCACTCCAAAGTACAGCTATCATTTTTTAACATGTGTGCTATGGTCAGTCATTCTGACTCTCTGCGACTACACAGACTATAACCTGCCAGGCTCCTCTCTGCTCATGGAATTTTCCAGGCAAGAATACTAGAATGGGTTGCCATTTCCTTCTCCAGGGGATCTTGCCAACCCAGGAACAGAACCCAAGTCTCTCATGTCTCCTGCATTGGCAGGCAGGTTCTTTACCACTGAGCCACCCAGGAAGCCTGTCATTTGTTAAATGGAATATTATAAACTGGTGGCATAATTTTGCATATAATGATATACTATGGTCTTTTTTCCATGTCATTAAATATACTTTTAAAACAAAATGAAACAATGTCTGCATAGAATGCTGACAAAATATTGAAACTGGATGACAGATACATAGGGATACAAAGGCTAAGCACTGAAGAATTGATGCCTCCGACCTGTTGGTGCCGGCGAAGACTCTTGAGAGTCCCTTGGACTGCAAGGAGATCAAACCAGTCAATCCCAAAGAAAATCAACTCTGAACATTCATTGGAAGGACTGATGCTGAAGCTGGAGCTCCAATACTCTGGCCACCTAATGTGAACAGCCGACTCACTGTAAAAGACCCTGATGCTGGGAAAGACTGAAGGCAAAAGGAGAAGGGGATGACAGAGGATGAGATGGTTGGATGGCATCACCGACTCAATGGACATGAGTCTGAGCAAACTCTGGGAGACAGTGAAGGACAGGGAAGCCTGGTGTCCTGCAGTCCACAGGGTTGCAAAGAGCAGGACACGACTTAGCAACTGGACAACAACTACCTTTTTAAAAATTTCAAGACTGTCACATTAAAAAGTTAAGCAAAATAGTCTCCAGAAGAAAATCACAAAAAGTAGAATTAAAAGACAACAACCTGAAGGAACTTCCCTGGTGGTCCAGTGGTTAAGAATCTGCCTTCCAGTGCAAGGGCTGAGGATTCGATCCCTGGTCAGGGAACTAGATACCACAGGGACACTCACGTGCAGGGCAACTCAGCCCGCACACCACAACTAGAGAAGCCCTACGCAAGCTGCAATTAGAAAAAGCCCCCTCACTGCAACGAAGACCCAGCGCAGCCAAAAAAAAAGACAGCAACCTAAGAAAAAAAAATTTGCAACTCATACACAAATATTCAAAATAGACAGTTCCTCTAAATCTATAAGATAAAGATCAACAAACCAAATTAAAAAAAGGGTAAAGAATACAGTCATGTCACAGGAAAGGAAATAAAACTGGATCTTAAGCATATGAAGTGAAGTGAAAGTCGCTCAGTTGTGTCCAACTCTTTGCGACCTCATGGACTATACAGTCCATGGAGTTCTCCAGGCCAGAATACTGGAGTGGGTAGCCTTTCCCTTCTCCAGGGGATCTTTCCAACACAGGGATCGAACCCAGGTCTGCATTGCAGGCAAATTTTTTACGAGCTGAGCCACAAGGGAAGCCCTAAGTATATGAAAAGATGTTCAACTTTACACGTACTAAGAGAAATTAAAAATTATTCTGGAATACCATTTTTTAAACTATTAGATATAGAAGACTATACCACTTCTGTTGTCTGCTATAATCTAAGGACTACTGGTCTTCAACCATTCTTTTGAGAATATAGATTCTAATCTTTCCATACTGTAGCACCTTATGATGAGTACCAGAAACAAAAACAGAGAGGATGCTTAACAAACCTACAACACAGAGGCCGGTAACTGAATCTGCACAGTACTGTCAGGCATCCCTGAGGTTTACGACTGAGCTCAAGAAGTCTGTATTTTGCAAGGAAACATTTCAAAAAGAAAAGAGAGCAAAAGAAATGCCCTGGAACATGAAGAAATATGGTGTACTCAAGAAACTGAAAAATGGCCAAAGTAAGGCAGAGACCAGCACAAGATGAGATTAGACACAGAAAACAACCAAATAAACAAACAGGGCCTTAGAGGTTTGGTTTTATTCCTAAGAGCAATGGGAAGCTTTAAACATTATGATAATGGTAGTGATGATATTCCCAGGTGGCCCTAGTAGTAAAGAATCCGCCTGCCAATTCAGGAATTCAAGAGTCGTGGGTTTTATCCCTGGGATGGGAAGATACCCTTGAGAAGGAAAGGGAAACTCACTACAGTATACTTGCCTAGAAAATCCCATGGACACAGAAGCCTGGCAGACTACAGTCCAAGGGGTTGCAAAGAGTTGGACATGACTGAGCGTGCACGCGCACACACACACACACGTAGGATCACTATTACCATCTTACACAATAGGGAACTCATTCAGTATCGTTCCTAAGATCCCACAGCTTTTAACTGGTACAGCCAAAATCCACATCTGTATGATGCTTTCAGTCTTATCTTTAGCCAATGACAATGAACTGGGAATGGGTTTCCTGAGTAACATCTATCAATTTCCACCTAGAACTAGTAGAAAGTAAAAGTCCAAAACCAGTTTTATCTGGATTATTTATGGTAGAAACTATTAGAACTATGTTTATATAAAGAGTCTAAATGAAGAACAGAAATAGGTCCACTGATATGGCCATCTTACTTGTTTAATGATTTCATCTTACCTCAGAGGTATATTTTTGACAATCATCTATTGAAGTGAGTGAAGTTTTTTTGGCAGGAGGCACATGGTCACTTTCATCAAGGCTACAATGATATCTCTTCCTAGATACAAGATCCAAATTAGCAGCAGAGTTTTCTGAATCATCTCTTTCAGAATTAGATAAACACATGTCATCTTGACCAACTGAAGTTACTGGAAAACTGATACTGCATAGAAAATACACACACAGTAAATTAATTACTTAATGATGTTAAAGGCTGAGCTACTTTCAAGAAAACTACCAAAGAAACTTCTAAATAACTAATATATACATGGCCACGATCACAAAAATGTTAGTTTTCAGCTCCATTCATACTTAAGATCTCACAACTTAAATTCCATAATACTGAATTAAATCTGAGGCATCAAAATGTTTTGTCAGTAAAGTTAAATTTTAGTCTAAAGTATTTCTTCCTAATATGAAAGGCTTCAATTTCAGATGTTACTTGATAGACAATTAAGCATCTTAACCAATGACTATTAAAATACAACTTAAGAATTTTACAGCAAAGAAAATGAGTATCTCAAATATTTTAAAGTGCATCCTCTTTGTACTATTTTTGTAAATTTCTGTGAATGTATATTTATTTCAGAATTTAAAATATATGTAAATGTATACAATGTAGCCACATCTTTAACAGATGATATTTTATGATCCACATTGCTAATTTTTTTTAGCTTTCAAAATACTTAAAATACCAACAAAGTTTCACACAAAGTATTATACGTTTAAATGGCAACTTTATCATATAAAATCAGTAATTTTTCTCTAACTTATCACATAATTACTAAATAAGATCTCCATGACAATTACAAATAAGGTTGGTGAATGGCTTATTCAATCAATACTATTCAATTCATAAAGCATCCCTTCCTCCTAGCAAAAACAGGTCAGATGATTCATTACCTCGTGTCTTCTCTTTCTTTTGTATTCGCTGATTTGACCAATATGGGCGCCGGCAGTAAAGGATTTGGCATTAACTGCACAGTGCTATCAGCATATTCTTCTACTGCATGAGTCGGGATTTCCACCAGAGTTAAAATGAAAGCTTGTTCATCCTCACCATCCTGATGTACATTAACTAGATTGACTATCAAAGTTTAAAAGTTAGAAATGAAAAGCTGAACCGTGAAGTGACAGAAAATCACTAATTTATTTCATTTCTAAAAAGTCTCATGACAATTTATCCCAAAGGATAAAAAAACTAAATTACACCCCTCAAGAAATAAGTAAATAAAGAGTAATTTCGTAAAGGATAAAGATGATTCTCTATTGAGAAGATTTACAATTCCTTTTTAATAAGAATTATAATTCTGAATAACAAAGCTTATATACAAAATATTTCAAGTGTCTTTTAAAAAAAAATTTAAGGCCGTCATAGACCAATAAAACTGCTTTTTTTTTTTTTCTATAGTCAAATGGGGAGTAAGTAAAAAACATACTATTAAGTTCTGCAATACCACTGAAGCAGATTATCATACCTGTTAGGTCTTGAAGATCGTTTACATTCTCTTGCTGGACTTCTGGAATACCAGTTGGTATACACTGCCATAAAAAATTAAATAAAAGAGTAAGGTTAACCAAATCTAAGTTTTAAAAAGATTTCCTGACAATGTGAACAGCTACTGTTTCAAAACTCAACAACTTAGCTAACCTAAGCAGAGAATTTTTCAGGTGTTTTGAAACTTTCAGATGTACCAATAAAATGTTGATTAATTTAAATAAATACACATATATACACAAAGGAATTATAAATAAGTTGTTAAGTATGTGTAGAATATGAAACGATTTTTGAAGTAATAGAAAAGGGAGACACAAACCGCTCAACCTTCTCTCTATCCCCATCTCAGCAGCTACCGCACCACTAGGAGGTGACATGTATACAGAAGCAAACTGGTCTCTGCCTCCAGCATGGCCCCATCCAATCTGTTTTCCACAAAACTGTAAACACCGTTTCTCTAAAATACAATTCCAATTATAATTCTCCACTGCTTAAGATCTTAAAACTTTCATTTTGCAACCAACAATGTCAGTTAATTGATTCAGGCAAGAATCATCAATGCAAACTAAATTACTAAATGGAAAAGGTGCTATTTTAACAGAGAAATCTGGTGGGTACCATTCTACCCCAGAGATCAGTTAGTATCACCAATAAGGGGATAAACTGACATTATGTGTCCCCTGATATGATCAGTTCAGCTCAGTCGCCCAGTCGTGTCCGACTCTTAGAAACCCCATGGACTGCAACACAAGAGTAAAACATCACCTCTATAGTAACTCTTGCCAAAAGACACATAACTTGAGTCTACAATGAGGAAGCAATAAAAGAAATCCAGATTGCACACTAGCTTGGACTCTTCTAAAACGTCAAGTACACAAAAGAGGAAAAAGAGTAGGAGGACAACTCTAGATTATAAGAGTAAAAAGAAACGACAGCTAAATAACGTAAAAGGCTTGACTGGAACTGAGTGTGATAATAGTACTATCATTTCTCTGTAAGGAAACGTCCCTGGTCTTATAGAAACTGTGGAGTATTTGTGGGTGAAGGCTCATGTCTATAGCTTGCTTTCAAATGGTTTAGTTTTTTTTAAAGTATCTACCAAGATGGACAGCAACCCACAGAGAAAGTAATGTTTATAGCCAGGAATGCATGCAAATGAGGCAAAATGTTAACAGATTTCTATGTCAGATTCTGGCAACTGTTCTCTAAACTTGAAATTATTTCCAAATAAAAAGTAAAAATTAAAAAAATTGGGCAGTAGGGGAAAATTCAGTAACTTTGGATATAACCCAAACTCCTTAGCAAGCCATAAAAACTCCTTTTATGATACGTCCCCAGGCTGCCTAACTTCATCTCTAAGCACTTTTTTCATTTATATTCCACTCAAAACTATTTATATAGTCCCAGAGCATGTCATGCTGTTTCACACTTGTTCTTCATCCACGTTCCTCTCCCTTCACCGGGCTAATTCATACTTGTTCTTCCAGATTAAGGATTTGCTCAGAGCTGGATGCACATTAGAATAACTACAGGAACTTGAAGCAAGAATTCTCTCTGTATAAAACACTTCCTTTTTTAAAACTTGTACACAAAGCTAGCCATTGGTTATTTTATCTCTATGTTCCAGAGACTAAAAACACACTCAATAAAAATTCTACCACATACATTCTCAGAAAAGGAAAATTATAGGGAAAGAAGAAAAGATTAGTCGCTGTCAGAAGCTGGGGGTGGAGAGGAGGAGTGACTAAAAAAGGACACTGGAAAATTTTGAAAGTGATGGAATTGTTTATGTATCAGTTATATAATGATATATGTTTTTTATGTATCAGTTATATAATGATACATGTTTATCAAAATTTGTTAAATTATACTCTAAAAAGGGTGAAATTTATTGTGCGTAAATTAGAACTAGCTAGCCACTCCCTGTTATATTTTACATCCTTTTACCTTTGGCACATTTAGTGTAAGCACAGGGTCTCCATTAAAGTCCTTTCCCAGAGGCTCTTCAACAGAACTCTCACCAAGACCCATGCCCAAACCACATGTATGGGGCCCTGACTCAGAATAAACAGCTGGAGCAACTGATGATATCGGAACTTCTTCAGATCTCCGTTCTTGATCTTCACCTCTGAAAGACAGGTTAGTATATATCTGAAATCAAGGAGACAGCCACAGAATAATATTTAGAGCTGGTATGTCAAGGTTCATCTCATTTAATGGTTTTCCAACTTTTAAGACATACTACATGCAGTGAAAGAAATCAAAGAGGACACTAATAGATGGAGAAATATACCATGTTCATGGATCAGAAGAATCAATATAATGAAAATGAGTATACTACCCCAAAGCAATCTATAGATTCAACGCAATCCCTATCAAGCTACCAACGGTATTTTTCACAGAGCTAGAACAAACAATTTCACAATTTGTATGGAAATAAAAAAAACCTCGAATAGCCAAAGCAATCTTGAGAAAGAAGAATGGAACGGGAGGAATCAAACTGCCTGACTTCAGGCTCTACTACAAAGCCACAGTCATCAAGACAGTATGGTACTGGCACAAAGACAGAAATACAGATCAATGGAACAAAATAGAAAGCCCAGAGATAAATCCATGCACATATGGACACCTTATCTTTGACAAAGGAGGCAAGAATATACAATGGATTAAAGACAATCTCTTTAACAAGTGGTGCTGAGAAAACTGGTCAACCACGTGTAAAAGAATGAAACTAGAACACTTTCTAACACCATACACAAAAATAAACTCAAAATGGATTAAAGATCTAAACCTAAGACCAGAAACTATAAAACTCCTAGAGAACATAGGCAAAACACTCTCCGACATACATCACATCAGGATCCTCTATGACCCACCTCCCAGAATATTGGAAATAAAAGCAAAAATAAACAAATGGGACCTAATTAAAATTAAAAGCTTCTACACAACAAAGGAAACTATAAGCAAGGTGAAAAGACAGCCTACAAAATGGGAGAAAATAATAGCAAATGAAGTAACTGACAAACAACTAATCTCAAAAATATACAAGCAACTCCTGCAGCTCAATTCCAGAAAAATAAACGAACCAATCAAAAATGGGCCAAAGAACTAGACATTTCTCCAAAGAAGACATACAGATGGCTAACAAACACGTGAAAAGATGCTCAACATCACTCATTATCAGAGAAATACAAATCAAAACTACAATGAGGTACCATTTTACGCCAGTCAGAATGGCTGTGATCCAAAAGTCTACAAGCAATAAATCTTACACTGTTGGTGGGAATGCAAACTAGTACAGCCACTATGGAGAACAGTGTGGAGATTCCTTAAAAAACTGGAAATAGAACTGCCTTATGACCTAGCAATCCCATTGCTGGGCATACACACTGAGGAAACCAGAACTGAAAGAGAAAGGAGTACCCCAATGTTCCTTGCAGCGCTGTTTACAATAGCCAGGACATGGAAGCAACCTAGATGCCCATCAGCAGACGAACGGATAAGAAAGCTGTGGTACATATACACAATGGAGTATTACTCAGCCATTAAAAAGAATTCATTTGAATCAGTTCTAATGAGGTGGATGAAACTGGAGCCTATTATACAGAGTGAAGTAAGCCAGAAAGAAAAACACCAATACAGTATACTAACGCATATATCTGGAATTTAGAAAGATGGTGATGATAACCCTGTATGCGAGACAGCAAAAGAGACACAGATGTATAGACAGTCTTTTGGACTCTGTGGGAGAGGGCGAGGGTGGGATGATTTGGGAGAACGGCATTGAACTATGTATAATATCATATATGAAACGAATTGCCAGTCCAGGTTCGATGCAGGATACGGGATGCTTGGGGCTGGTGCACTGGGACGACCCAGAGGGATGGAATAGGGAACACGGGTACACCTGTGGCAGATTCATGTTGATGTATGGCAAAACCAATACAATATTGTAAAGTAATTAGCCTCCAATTAAAAAAAAAAAAAAAAGACATACTAAATGCAATAGAACAAATTTTCACAGCTACCGCTTATGGTCAAAGTTGACCCAGAATATGAAGCAAATCCCAGAACATCTTTCCTCTCTTACCTTTCAGTTAGGTGTGTTTCTTGTGAAATACTGGTCTCTTCAATACCATGTACAGATGCCACCTTGCTCTGCTCTGTACTCTCTGTTGCTGTAACTGACCCAAGGTTTTTATCTTCTAATGCTGTTTCTTGAGAAGCATTTTTCTCAGTTTCTTAAATAAAAAACACATTTAAAACATAGACTTTATAAAATAGTAAAGTCAAAATTAGAAATATATTCTTTTTTCAAAGATTACCATACAGTGGCTCTTCCAAACTTCTCTTAATCCAAAAAGCAAGCTTTTTCAAGTGGCAGAAAGGTGGTCTGGGCCAGTTACACTTTTTATCGTAAATGAGATAATTAATGAATCTGCATTGCACCTATTTCACTCCTGGCAGCCACAACAATTATTAGCTCAGTTCAGTCACTCAGTCATGTCTGACTCTTTGAGACCCCATGGACTGTAGCACACCAGGCTTCCCTGTCCATCACCAACAACTATATTTCTACTTTATTATAACAGCAGTATAATCAGAAACACACATACAAAGAGGTTTAGAGGTAGGTACTCATGAAGTCTGGCTGTCCACCCTAGGGGAAGTGTTGGGGAGAGAGCTGATCTGTAAAGAATAATGTCACAAATAGGAAGACAATGATGTCACTATAAAGAGGTAACTGGACCCTGCACACTGGATCTTCTGGGTACTGCTCAAGCCAAAGAAATGAATTTACTAACTGAATCACAGGCACTGCTGGCTCAAAAGAAATATCAGAAACCAGGAACCCCCAAACAGGGGGAAAATGATGCTAAATATTCAGATCCTCTACATATGGAGAGGACTGAATACAATCTAGGCAGCCTACCACTGCTTTTCCTGCTCCCACTAGTACCCTAAGGGGTTGAGACCTTGACAAGAAGGGCAGATGCAAAAGGAAGTGGGACTAGGGTTCAACATGTAAGTCACAATATAGTAAGGCCATTGAAAAAACTGAATAAATTAAATTGAAAAAATGGAACAAGAGCACTATGCAATCATATGGAAAGATGTTTTTTCACTATTTAAAATTTAAATAATTAAAAATTTAAATTTAAATATTTTTTTCAATCTTTAAAAATGGAATGCACTAACATAAAGAACTCAATAATGAAAACCAACTCAATTCTAAAATGAGCATGGATCTTGAGAGACGTTTTTCTAAAGAAGATATGCAAATAAGCACATAAAAAGATACTCAACATCATTAGTTAAAAGGGAAATAAAATGCAAATCAAAACCACCAAGATAGGACTTCACACCCACTAAGATAGCTATACTCAAAGAGACAAATACTAACAAAGGTTTGGGTGGATACAAAGAAATTGATACCCTCACTGAATGTTGGCGGAAATATAAAATGGTGTAGCTGTATTTGAAAGTTTGGCAGTATCTCAAAAGATTACCCAACAATTCCACTTGTAGGCATAAACCCAAGAGAAATAAAAGCACAAGCCCACACAAACACATAAATGAATGTTCTTAGCAGCATTATTTATAAAATCCAAAAGGTGAATATACTAACCACTGAACTGTACTTTTTTTTTTGGCAGGGGGTCGGGGGGTACACGCAGCGCAGCTTGTGGGATTTTAATTCCCTAACCAGGGATTGAACCCATGCAGTGGAAGCATGCAGTCCTAACCACTGGACTGCCAGGGGATTCCCAAATTGTACACTTTAAATGGTGAATTCTATGGTATATGAGTTATCTCAACAAAACCACCACCTTCAAGAAATGCTGGACAGTAGATATAATATGCATATATTTTTGTTCTTGCTGAAAGGAATATACATGTGTGTACATATATGTGTGTATGTGTGTATATACATACACCCTTATTTAGATCCTCATGTGGATAAAACATTCCTGCTGCTGCTGCTAAGTCACTTCAGTTGTGTCCAACTCTGTGCGACCCCACAGACGTCAGCCCACCAGCCTCCCCAGTCCCTGGGATTCTCCAGGCAAGAACAATGGAGTGGGTTGCCATTTCCTTCTCCAATGCATGAAAGTGAAAAGTGAAAGTGAAGTCGCTCGGTCGTGTCCAACTCTTAGCGACTCCATGGACTGCAGCCCACCAGGCTCCTCCATCTATTGGATTTTCCAGGCAAGAGTACTGGAGTGGGGTGCCATTGCCTTCTCGAAAACATTCCTGGAAGTCCATAATAAAAACTGATACTGGAAATGGGATTAGGGGACTGGGAAACCAAGAAAGGAGGGGGTTTAAAAAAATTTTCCCTTTTGGGTACCGTCTTGTTTTCTGCCACATGCATGTATGCCTAAGAGATGTATGCTTGAGTACTGACATATAAACAGACACAGAGAAATATATATATATATATATACACACATACATATATATATATACACAAAGAGAAAATTCGATCAAGTAAATATAGTGAAAGGGTAATAACTACTGAAACTAGTTGGTGGATTTATGGGTATTTTATAGCTCATTCTACTTTCTGTATGTTTTAACTTTTTAATAGTCAGGTTAAAATAATTGCAACAACTGAATATCCCATTTGAAATGACAATAAAATTTCTTGTGACAAAGTAATTTTGTAACTTTTAAGGGAACAATAAAGTTTACCTCTTTGAATTTCCACTTCTTCTCCTTTAGTTACAAACAAACTAGGAACTTTCTGATGAGCACCAAATCTCTTGGTCCCTAAAATCTTCTTAAGATTTGGCTTGGGCTTGGCAAATCTACTTCTCTTTCTCAAATTATTGGTCACTTCAGAAGTTGTAGTCCTAGAAACAGGTGAGAAGAGAAACTGATCAACTGTGGAAAAAGTCTCTCTCTCACATTGATTCCCTCTATCCAGCACTGGTACAGTTAAATGCCATCTTCTCAGGAGCTACATCATCTAGGGTGTTTATATCTTAATGCTAAAATTATTACATGGTAGAAATATCTAAAAGCTTTGAGAAAAGAAGAGAATCTGGACCAGGTCTGTAAAACGGGAACTATATTTACATAGGACGGTTTCTTTAAAGCTTAAAACATGCACTGTGGTTAATTTTAATATGTAAACCATTAAACTAAAATCAAAATCAGCTAATCCTTACTTTTAAAGGGTGAAAAACTAGCACTGCCCACTTTACATTTAATTAATTATTACTCAAAGGTATTAGCCAAGTTGATGGTTGGTTTATATATATTTATAAATTGAACACTGTAATTTATTTTGTAAAGCTCAAAAAACAGTAATAGTTTAATAAAGCAAAATAAACCTGGATGATATAGTATTTTCCTTTACTTCTTCTGTCAAACCAATTTCTTCTTTAGTGTTCTGTTTATCCACATCCAATACAATCTTGTTTTCTTCTACTGATGGAGATGTACTATGGACAGATGAAGAAGGTTCCTGACATTCATGAACAGTTTTGAGATTTACATTATCTGGGCTAAAAGGAATATGGCTTTGATCGATTGAATGAGCATCAGGAAGTATACATATTCCTATTGCAGAAAAAAACAGAAAATTAAAATTGACACAAATAGATGTCCAAATAAATCCTTCAACATGCAGCAACTGCCAATTTTTTTTTTTTTTTTAATTTTTTTTTTTTGCAGGGGAGTGCGGCCACCACCACACTGCACAACATGTTGGATCTTAGTTCCCTAACCAGGGACTAAATCCGTATCCCCTGCAGTGGAAGCACAGTTTTAATCACTGGACCACCAAGGAAGTCCCTAATATTTTTTTTTTGAGTAAACAATGTGTTAAAGATTTATTAAATTCATTAAGGACAGGACTGAAGGAATGATAAAATGGGTAAAACACATTTGAGAAACTAAATATCTGTATTATTTTTAAAGTATGCTCTTTCTGGTTCCAAGTTTAAATTTATGACCTCATATCTCATGATAGCAACTTGACATGTTCTAAGTTTAATAATTCTTACAGACTGAAACTTTGTTATTATAAATAAATCCTTTTGTTACTTTCAGTAACTATATAACCTCAGATGAATTTCAAGACAGGATTATCCTTATTTACGATTTTTTAAAACCAGTATTTTACGTGCTAGACATTTGTGACAGGTTGCAATGCAATACTTTCCCATTGAAAAAGGGGTCCTACAGGGAACACAAATCAAGAGACTTCCCTGATAATTATACAGTTATAGGCCTAGAAGGATGACACTTCAATGGCAGGTTACTCGTCAGGAGTAACCTGCAGTTAAAATAATTAACAGCAGCATAATTAACATAATTATCTATTTAATATACTTAAAGTAGAAGGCAGGCTTCCCAGGGGGCACAGGGGAAAAGAATCCACCTGTCAATCCAAGAGATGCAGGTTAGATCCCTGGGAAGTAGGAAAAGGCTACCTACTCCAGTATTCTTCCCTGGAAAATTCCATGGGCATAGGAGCCTGGCGGGCTATAGTCCACGGGGTCACAAAGAGTTGGACATGACTGAGCGCACGCGCCTGTGCGCATACACACACACACACACACACAAAGTAGAAGGTACTTTGACAGTAAAGACCACAGGCTAAAATAAAATACTCAAAGTCTTGGCTGACACATATTTAGACTAACGTAATAGTCTAAATAATCTCTGTGACTGCTACTATCCTCCACACTGTATTTGACTGTCATGGAATTGAGACGTCTATCTAAAGCAGCAGCTTCTCTGCCAAAGAAACATTCACAGAGTGATCAGTGATCAATGAACTTAGCTGACCAATGATACTTATTGGTATTGATAAAGGTAGAGGATTCAGCAGATTAACTATTCCACGAATACCTATTATCCTTAGTAAACCCAGTGCACTACGTGAAAATGGAGGCCACTACATTTGGAGGGTCAAGTAGGTAGGATGGATCAATACGTGTGTGTGTGTGCGTGTGTGTGTTTAATCGCTCAGTTGTGTCTGACTTTTTTGCGACTCCATGGACTGTAGTCTGCCAGGCTCCTCTGTCTATGGGGATTCTCCCGGCAAAAATACTGGAACGGGCTGCCATGCCCTCCTCCAGGGGAGCTTCCCAACCCAGGGATCATATACATACATATTACCTTTTCTAGAAAAATAACAAAGTGACACTAACTTCAAATATAAAAAGGCAGATAGTCACTTAATATTCAAATATGAGTATAATCTCTTAAACACTGGATTTTAAAGGTTTCTTCTTTTGTTAGGACTTCTCTTTTATTCTTACCATCACTCTGTTCTGGGCTAATCTCTGACTGCAGCACCAGATCTCCCATAGTCAGTAGGGTTATGGCAGCTTCAGTGCTCCCATCGTTGGTACTTTCTGAAAAACCAAACCAACATTAATAGAAGAATGAATCTGGAAAATTAAGTTTGTTTCTTTAGAAAAGAATTTCAATGTAGATGTTTACCCTCTATTAACAAGTTTCCATACCACTAACCCCTTACCAGGGTAGTGTTTCATTCAGTTTATATACTACAAATAAAGAAAGTAACAACTGTTGACTTTAACCCACTGAAAATGCCTCCTTCCCATTAAATAACTCAATAGCTTCAAAGGAAATATTCACATCTGTGCATTATCAGAGAAAATACATACTCCTTTATTAAACAGTTAATCACTCTCTAAACCAGCATTCCAAGAATCCAAGTTTCTCCTAGAAATAATACATTCACCTGCTAAATCTTCTCCTTCAACTTTTCAGCAAACTGACTCATTTACTATCACCACTGCTAAATCACTGTGCTTGTTGGGGTTAACCAAGAATTTTTAGCAGTTTCCTTATTAACAGTTACCTGTTTCAGCTTGGGAATGTCCACCTACGGTCATTTCCTAAAACAGCAAAAGAAAACCATTAATAATATCTTATGTATTTTCCCAAATACATGTTCTGTATATCAAAAAGCACTACATTTTACAGGTCTTTCAGTGCCTGTGGTTACAATGGAGTAGAAATTTATAATTATTTATAACATTTCATAAAACAACAGAAATGGAGTTTAACAGTCAAATATTTTCAACTCTTGCTCCTTCTTTTACCTTTTCCTTATATGCAAATTTTAACTGCAGTCATATGTAACAAGCATCTGCCTTTCTTATTCACTTTCATAATCCTTCAACTTTGGTCATACCTGCTACTAGTTTTGACCCAATGGAAACCAAGGTCGGAAGAATATCATGAATTCTTTATACTACTAGTTGGCTTCAAACTTTAAAAACTTTTAGCAAATTAAGAACGTATAGGGGCTTCTCTGATGGCTCAGTGGTAAAGAATCAATCTGCCAATGCAGGAGACTTGGATTCAATCTCTGATCCAGGAAGATCCCACAGGCCGTGAACAACTAAGCCTATGCCCTGCAACTACTGAGCCTGTGCTCCAGAGCCTGGGAGCCACAACTATTGAGCCCACATTCTGCAACCACTGAAGCCCAGAGGCCCTAGAGCCCCTACTGTCCAACAAGAGAAGCCACCAAAATAAGAAATCTGCACACCGCAACTAGAGTAGCCCCTGCTCTCTGCAACTAGAGAAAAGTCAGTGCAGCAGCGAAGACCTAGCACAGCCAAAATAAATTAAGTAATTATTTAAATAAATAAATAATGCATTAAAATTTAAAAAAAAGAGAGAGAGAGAAGTAGTTACAGGATTTATGCCCAGCATGGCAACATGAGGAGCTCTGCTGGCCCTCTCCCCAATGAAACTGGCAACATTTATTAAAGAGCCACCATTTAAAGCCTCTAGATCTTAAAGGCATAAGATGCTCATATGTTTGAAAAACTGTTGAAAATTCAGTAACAAAAGTGAAAGTCCATCCTATTTGAACTAAGACTGTTCTCTCCCTCCTTTCAACTCAGTGAGGCAGAAACTCTACCTCAGACTGCTGCAGCCAAGAAAACTGGGACCTTTCTCCCTGTGGGCCACAGCTGGAGGGCTTTCAGTTCCTGATATCACAAAAAATTTGGTACCAGATTATCATAGATAATAGACTAGTATCTATTATGAATATGGACAAAAAAAATCCTCCATAAAATACTAGCAAATTGAATCCAACAACATAAAAAAATTATATGCCATAACTAAGAAGAATTTATCCCAGGGATGCAATTTTTCGGTTTAACATCCAAAAATCAAATCAATGTGTTACATCATATCAATATAATAAAAGATAATAATTAGATGATCATCTCAAGAGGTGCAGAAAGAGCATATGACAAATTCCAACAGTCTTTCATGATAAAACACTTAACACAAAGTAGGAACAGAATGGAACTTTTCAATTTGGAAAAGGGCACCTATGAAAAATCCAGAGCTAACATCAAACTGGACATGGAACAACAGACTGGTTCCAAATAGGAAAAGGAGTACGTCAAGGCTGGATATTGTCACCCTGCTTATTTAACTTACATGCAAAGTACATCATGAGAAACGCTGGGCTGGAAGAAGCACAAGCTGGAATCAAGATTGCTGGGAGAAATATCAATAACCTCAGATATGCAGATGACACCACCCTTAAGGCAGAAAGTGAAGAGGAACTAAAGAGCCTCTTGATGAGAGTGAAAGAGGAGAGTGAAAAAGTTGGCTTAAAGCTCAACATTCAGAAAAATAAGATCATGGCATCCGGTCCCATCACTTCATGGGAAATAGATGGGGAAACAGTGGAAACTGTCAGACTTTATTTTTGGGGGCTCCAAAATCACTGCAAATGGTGACTGCAGCCAGGAAATTAAAAGACGCTTACTCCTTGGAAGGAAAGTTATGACCAACCTAGATAGCATATTCAAAAGCAGAGACGTTACTTTGCCAACAAAAGTCCATCTAGTCAAGGCTGTGGTTTTTCCAGTGGTCATGTATGAATGTGAGAGTTGGACTGTGAAGAAAGCTGAGTGCCGAAGAATTGATGCTTTTGAACTGTGGTGTTGGAGAAGACTCTTGAGAGTCCCT
>NW_011494901.1:4964507-4975821 GCF_000754665.1 Bison bison bison
GACTCTTGAGAGTCCCTTGGACTGCAAGGAGATCCAACCAGTCCATTCTGAAGGAGATCAGCCATGGGTGTTCTTTGGAAGGAATGATGCTAAAGCTGAAACTCCAATACTTTGGCCACCTCATGCGAAGAGTTGACTCACTGGAAAAGACTCTGATGCTGGGAGGGATTGGGGGCAAGAGGAAAAGGGGATGACAGAGGATGAGATGGCTGGATGGCATCACTGACTCGATGGACGTGAGTTTGAGTGAACTCCGGGAGTTGGTGATGGACAGGGAGGCGCAGAGTGCTGCGATTCATGGGATTGCAAAGAGTCGTACACAACTGAGCGACTGAACTGACCTGAACATCAAACTTAATGGTGAAAGACTGGATGCTTTTCCCTTCCTATATTCAGACTGTACTGGAATTCTAGACATGGTAATTAAAGCGAGAAAAGAAATAAGACATCCAGACTGGAATGTGTGATAAATTGAATTATATCCCCCAGAAAGACATGCTGAAGTCTTAACCCCCAGTACTGCGAATGTGACCTTATTTTGAAACAGGGTCTTCTACATATAATCAAGTGAAGATGACGTTATAGTGGGTTAGGGTTAGCCCTAATCCAGTCAGACTGCTGTCCCCATAAGAAAAGCAGACACACATACAGGGAGAGCAACATCATGGGCCAGGGCGGCAGGGCTGGACTGTGTTGCCACAAGCCAAGGAATGGCATGGACTGCCAGCAACTGCCATCACCAGCGGCACCTTGCTTTTGGAATTCTAGCCGCCAGAACTATGACAGAATAAGCCACTCAGATCATGGTACTTTGTTACAGTAGCCCTACAAAAGTAATACAGAAAGGCAGAAGTAAAACTACCTCTATTCATATATGCCATGATCTTGTATGTAGAAAATCCTAAGGACTCCACTGAAAAAGTGTTAGAATAAATGAGTCCAGCAAAGTTGCAGGATACAAGATCAATATACAAAAATCAAATGCAGTCCTATAAATTTGTAATAAACAAGCCAAATTTGAAATTAAAGAAAACAATTTCATTCATGATAGCATGAAAAATAAAAATATACTTGCAAATGAAGGAAGCGCAAAGCTCATACTCTGAAAATTACAAAGCACTGTCAAAAAAAATCAAAGAAGAGCTAAGTAAATGGGAATATATTCCATGTCCATTGACTGAAAGACTCAACATTGTTATGAAGGCAATACCTGTTCCTCCAACTGATCTACAAATTCAATGTAATCACAATCAGAATCTCAACTGACATGTTTATGGAAACTGATAAGTTGATTTTAAAATTCATATGAATTCCAACAGAACCACAATAGCCAAAACAATCCTAAAAACAGAAAAAAAGTATAAGTCATCCTATTTTAAATTTCCAAACTTATTACAGAGCAACAAAAAACAATAGAGCCTCTCCAGCATTAAGGCAGACAAGTCCATGGAATAGAATTAAGAGTCCACGTATCTGCAGCCAACTAATTTTTGACAAAAATAAAAAAACTTCAACGGGGAAAGAACAGTTTTTTCAAAGAAATGATGCAACCATTAGACAGTCATACGCAAAACAATGAACTGGGACTCTAATCTCACACCATATAAAAATTAACTCAAAATGAGGAAAACTCCCTGGCAATTCAGTGGTTAGTACTTGGTGCTTCCACTGCTGGGCACCCGCATTCAAGCTCTGGTCAAGGAACTAAGATCCCGCAAGCCACATGGCATGGCCAAAAAAAGAAAAATAAGTCAAAATGGATTAAAGACTTAAATGTAAAACGGGAGTAAATCTTTAAGACCTTAGCTTTGGGAAAGGAGTCTTAGATATGACAGTGAAAGCATGAGCAACAACAACAACAAAAATAGATAAATGGAACTCCAAGTACTCTAAAAAACTGTCAAGAAAATAAAAAACAACCCACAGAATGAGGTAAAACATCTGAGAACCACATATACAATTAGGAACTTGTATCAAGAATATAAAAAAATTCTTACAACTCAAAAAAAAAAAAAAAACAAATGGACCAAAATAAATTTTAAATAGGCAAAGACTCCAAACAGACATTTTCTCCAAAGAAGATATAAAAATGGCCAATAAAAGCACATGAAAAGATGCTCAACATCATTAATCATTAGGGAATACAAATTAAAACCATAATGATAGGTATCATTTCACACCTACTAGGACAGTTAGATCCAAAAAGTAAAATAAAAAAGTCAGGATGTGAAGAAACTGGAATTCTCATACATTACTGATGGGAATATAAAATGATGCAGGAACTTTGGAAAACAGTCTGCTAGTTTCTCAAATGATTAAACAAAGTTACCATATAATACAGCAATTAGATTTCCATGAATGTACCGAAGAGAAATGAAAAATATGTCCATACAGAAACTTGGATGCGAATGGTCATAGCAGCATTATTTATAATGGCCAAAAGATGGAAACAATCTATACGTCCATGAAGAGATGAATGAATAAAGACCATACTGTGTGTTTACGTCCAGAATGAGAAATCTATAGAGACAAAAATAGGTCACTGGTCACCTAGGTCTGGGGAAGGCTGGAAGGAAATGAGGAGCAACTATCAATGAGCACAAGACTTCTTTTTGAGGTGACAAAAATGTTCTAAAATCAACTATGCCGATATCTAAAGACCAATGAAATGTATACTTCAAATGGATGAACTGAATGGTGTGTGAACTGTATCTTAATAAAGCTGTTTTTTTTAAAAGTTATAAGATTTCATTTACAAAAACAAGTTAAATACCAAGCAAGTGAGCAAGAGTGCGCCAAGCAAAAGGCAACTAAGTATGTTTTAGATAACTGAAATTTAGTTTATATTTAATGCATCAGAATTTTAACATTAAGAGCTATTCCTGTACACAAAAATCTATACTTTTCAAGTCAAATATAAAATCTATAAATTATTCACTAGTTTCTACCATTTACACTTTCAGCTCCTAGAAATAATAATGCCAATCATACAAGTTAGGAACTAACTATAAACCTACAGCTTTCAAAATAAACTGAGTCTTTTGAAAGTAAAGAATTAGAGGTAAAACATAATAAAACGGATGCTTACAACTGATAATGTATTCAAATTTTCTTCTTGTCTCATTTCTTGAGGAATCACATCTATGTTTGATGAAAGCTGATGTTCAACAACAGTTATGCATCCTTCATCTGTGACATTCGTGGGGATTACAAGCTGCCAACATGAAAAGTTTCATTATTTCATTTTGGCATACCATCACAGGAAAACAAAACGAATCATAAAATATTAAACTGAAGAGATAATTCACATTCATACACAATTTAAAAACCTACAATACAGTAATTCTTATTGATTGACATCATCTTGGCAAAAATGAAACATTTAAGGGTTTTGAAGGGTCTGTGGTTCTGACAAACGGTAAGCAAAACATCCAGAGCTAGTTTTCTTAGTAACCAGCATTTTACTTTCCATGATCCCCAACTTGTCCCTACTTTCCCACAATTTCTCTCATCAGTCTGTCAACATTTATGAAATGCTTCCTAAAAACGAGAAGGCTATAGGTACAAGAATACATAGCTCAGTAAGACAAGCTGGTCCCTGCCTGCAAGTGAAATTAATTTGTCTTAGTGCTGTTATACTCACTACCTTGAGCTGGGCCTGAGCTGCAGGGGCTGAGCAAACACAGGGGGTCACACAAGTCTATTTCTACTAATTTAGGCCCCAAACAAATTACACTAGTAATCCTCAGATTCTAATATCGCTAAGAGAAGAGATAATGATCCACCAAAAGCAAAAAACAAGTAAGATAAACTTCCAAGGATTCCAAAGTCAAACTACCTCTTCCATAGTTTCCTCAATCTGAACAGGAACGGGTTCGGGAGATCTGAGACCAATAGGTACAAACACTGGAGCCTTGTTTACTTCTTCAGGAGCAAGATGATAGCTTTCTTCTTCATAGTCAAAGTCTTCACCATCATCTTCGTCTTCTTCCTGGGAAGCTCGAAGAGTCACCAGCACAGACCTGGAAGCTCTGGGCTCCTTCTTAGAAGTCTTAGTCCGGCTTCGTTTTGAGCCACGCCCTTTGGGGACGCTGGGTTTAACCTTTCGACGTACTCTCCTTCTACTACGATCTATCTCACGCTCAGAGGCAGAAGAGAGCGCTCTTCTTCGATCCAGAGCAATTTTAGAGTTATCTGGTTCTTTTAACAATTGAGGGGAGCTGGATGTTTAATCAAAATAGCAACATAGTCATTACGTGCACAAGGATGATTATAATGAAATCTCAACTTTTAAAGTGAAATCTCAATTCAAGCCATTAATATAAAATGCTCACCACCCATTCTGTCAACACATGCTGTGAAGAGAATGAGAGGAATTTACAGTTACTAGTTTCTCACTCAAGAGTTAAATCTTAGTTATCTACCTACAAATTTTTCACAGTAAGTTTTTAATTGTGAGCCATTTTTCCCCTTGTTGTTTAAGCGATGATGAAATACAAGACTGGAAATTATTAGAAGAAAAAAGGATAAAGAACATTGGGCCAATAAATACAAAATAAGAGATCAAAAAGTCATATGGTTTATCTTACTAGGTAAACAGATTAGGTTAAAATAAAAAAGATGGAAATCCAATAAAGCAATGTTTTTTTAGAACTCAGGCTCCCTTCCACTCTCCTTGAAAACTATGGGAAAAGGATACCCTTCACTTGTGTTTGTGACTCCATTCAAATTAGCATCCTAGTTATTTAGGCAATACACACTACTCTTTAGTCAGGTTCCTGCTCATGCCTAATATACTCAATACCCAGAAATTTTAAATGTAGGAAAGAAAAATCTTTCAGAGATTATTTTTAAAAAGTAAATTTGAGTAAATAAAAATCAAAAGTGGGAAAGAAACAGACCTGTCAGTAAAAAACAACCCACACTTCTGTTAACAAATCTTTTTACTCTTATCAATAAATTAGAGTAGGACATCCATAAGGAATATTTTTGTATTTACTATTCTGAAAGCACTTGTTAAATAAAACTTTACCTTGGTTTACTGACACACTGCTTTTCAACAACTGCACACACAGAATTATCCTCTCCAGTCTTCTCCCCAACACTTCCAGATGGTTCAACTTCTGATCGATCATCTTTTTTTGCCAATTCAGTCTCCTTGGAACCTACAGAATCTTTTCTTGCTGAAACCTCCAGAGATGTCAGAAACTCAGGTTTTCCCTTAAATTTAAGAATAAACAGCTGATATTATCATGGAAACAATCTGTATGGTAATTTGGTTTGGTAGTTTGGTTTAAAGCGCTGCGCTTACATACGTATACGCAACTGATTGGTTTCTAAACTATCAAAATATTAGGAGTCAATCAGCTTTCATGAAAATAGTTATAATACAAAAAGCAAAATTATTTTTTTAAATGTTCTCTTTCATAACATAGATACAACAGAGCCCACTAATAAAAAAATTTTTTTTTCAAACTTACTTTTTGAAGAAGCTGGCTGTCAGAATCTTCATGCTGCGACAAACTGTCTTCTGGCTTCCCTGCCTTCCTCTGATCTGCTCTGTCTTCTTCTATGTCTGATGCTTCTTTCTTACTTTGTGCTCTTCCCAAGTCTGGCGTAGCCCTTTGGAACTGTCTTCTTATCATTTGCGGTGGACTAGGAACATACGTTTCATGTCCATGTCTAGAATGAAATACAAATCATGTTGAAGAACCAAAATCAGAATTCCTGTTGATGCAAGTGCAGTTAAACAATTCTGGGTACAAACCAATTCTATGTTCGAAGGACATAAATAGGCTATAAAACTAAACATATAAAATGAAACCTCATGTGCTGATATGAAGAACATTAAAAGCTTTTAGAACTTCCACTTAGCTTGAAGAATAGTTTCACATTAATATATTAATATTCAATCTTTTTTAGCTTTCATTCATTGATTCTGGAGTGTGGCTTCATGTTACTTTAATTTTCAGAGAAATAACTAGATACAAAACAAAAATGCCAGTAATTGAAGATGGATTTCATAATGACACTTTAAAACAAATCCCTCAACTGGGCTCTGAAGCATGAACAAATATACACTGGTCCCAACAACCTTGATTCTTCTAGTTCAAAAGCAGATTTGAAAGCTAGAGTCTGTTCTCCCACCACATGCCTGTCAACTCATAGAAAAGGGTTTATTGACAGCAATGTCATAAAAATCAAAATAAACCCATATGTATCTGCCAAGTCAGAGAAAGACAAGGTTTTAACATTCAATACAGTAGCCATAGATCCCAAGGCAACACAAACAGCTATCCTAAAGTTTCCTGTGAAATATTTAATAACTGGCAACCATGTGAATTAAGAAGTTTAAAACTAATACCATCTGGATAAAGAAAAACTGGATATGTAAGTATCGATCGTGAGTCCTCTGAAAGAGCTGCATTAAAGACTAATCTTAAGTAATATTTCTAATAAATTACCTAGAAAACAAAGTAGTTACATTTCTAAATGTTCCAATCCTGCTAAGTTCATCCAGTAGTGAAACACCAAGGAACTTCATAAGATGTTCTAACAAGGTTATGATGCTAGCTAATACATTCCAGTGTAGGCATTACCAGTGTAGGTATTTGGGAAAACATGATATATTCAAGTATAAGTAACTTACAGTCAAATGTGATTCTACAAAGGTATTTGATTATTAAATATATATATAAGCTCAATCTGCTACTGGGGTTAAAAGAGGTAAAAAAACTGCTGGACATAAGAATATGCTAACTTTAAAACTAGACTGAATATATACTTTGAAGAAAGTATCAGTAATGGTAAAGCTAAAAGCTGGAAAGGAGGGTGGGGAACTTCCCTGGCGGTACAGTGGATAGGAACTCACTTGCCAATGCATGGAACTTGGGTTCAATCCCTGGTCTGGGAAGATTCCACATGCTGAAGAGCAACTAAGCCCATGCACCACAGCTATTGAGGCCTGCGAGCCTAAAACCTGTGCTCTGCAGCAAGAGAAGTCACCGCAGTGAGAAGCCCAAGCACCGCAGTGAAGAGTGACCCCCACTCGTCACAACCAGAGAAAGCCTTCTCAGCAACAACAAAGACCCAGCGCAGCCAACACTAAACAAACAAACTAAAGGGTGGGTGAGGAAGGGATTTCCATATCCACATTTGAAAGTTTGATCTAGCTCATTAAAAAATATGAAGGCTGAGTGTAAAAAGGAATCTGCTAGTCTAAAAGTCATAAATTCTAAAAACATTAAGTTTAAAAACTAACTTGCCAATGTTACTTTGAGCAAGCCATTTAAATCCTCTGGTCTATTATAAATTACAGTCAGTCATAAATGAGGTATTAGGAAAGGCTGAACTCAAAGGTCACTAGTCTTTAAAGGCTCATTTAGAGTAAAACTCAAAATCCTGACAGTGGCCCCACATAACCTGTGCTTCTCCCGCTCAGTCTTTACCTTTCATGTAACTGCTCCTCTTTTCTCGTCCCGTTTCACTTTGGCCCCCTTTGCTGGCCCTCAAACATGTCAGACATGATTTTGCCTGAAGTACTTCTCAACTGCTGTTCCCTCTTTCCCCACAAATCCCTTGACTTGCTCCTGCACTTCATTTAGGGCTTTTCTCCAAGGGGACTCTTGCAATGAAGCATTCTCTTATCACTTGCTAATTTAAATTAAAGACTTAGTCTTAAAAGAAAAACAAATATAAAAAGGCTTTTCAAGACACACATACACACACATAAAGGGAAACAAAAGAAATGACAGAAATTCATACTAAAACAGTAAGTGCTTCATGTAAGAAGTATGCCTTAATGAAAGTAGACTGTATAAAGTTAAGCTAAATCAATAACATAACTTGTTCAAACAGATGACATCATGCCCAAATCCTACTCTTACAGCTTCACAGAGAGTGAAAAAATGATACAGCACCATCTCTTTTTCATTTCCCAAAAATCAAGTTAATTCCATATAATTAAAGCTAGAATGTTCAAATGTCAATCTGCAAGTGCTGAAGACATTCTGGAGGAAAACTAATAAATATTCACTAAAACATGACCTAGTTACAAAAATAGTGTAATAAACTAAAATTAGATGGACCATGAACCATATCTGGAAAGGGAAGATTTAAAAATTTTCCTTACATATTAAAAAAGAAGAAACTAACAAATCCTAATTTAACATCATCAGTAATAAAAGAAAGTGAAAGTGAAGTTGCTCAGTTGCGTCCAACTCTGCGACGCCATGGACTTTAGCTTGCCAGGCTCCTCTGTCCATGGGATTTTCCAGGCAAGAATACTGGAGTGGGTTGCCATTTCCTTCTCCAGGGGATCTTCCCAACCCAGGGATCGAACCCAGGTCTCCCGCACTGCAGGCAGATTCTTTACCGTCTGAGCCACCAGGGGCTCCTGTATCAATAATGAAGTAGATTGCAGTGATAAATAAAAAGACTAGTGCTAAAATATCTTCAACCATCTAGTGTTCCATTTAAAACACAACATTCTTATCATTTGGCATGGGACACAACTTCAAGGACAGCACATAGGAAGTATTTTACAGCACTTCCTATTTATGAATTTTATCAGTAGGTTGTAAATTTCTAAAGATGCAAAGAACTTAAGAACCTCTCCCATAAAAGTTTACTTTAAAAATGAGGATGATTGCCAAACTTCTCAGCTAAGTTATAAACTAAGAGAACACCAGTCACGTAATTCTTACGGTATTCGAAGAAGCAGATTTTTAAATTTTTTATTTATTTATTTTTGGCTGTGCTGGGTCTTCACTGCTGCACATGGGCTTTCTCTAGTTGCAGTGAGCAGGGGCTACTCTCTAGTTACACTGCACAGGCTTCTCACTGCAGTGGCTTCTCTTGTTGGGGAACACGGGCTCCAGGGCATGTGGGCTTTAGAGCGCAGGCTTGGTCCTTGTGGTGCACAGACTTAGCTGCCCCGCAGCATGTGGATCCAGAACCAGGGATCGAACCTGTGTCCCTGCCTGGGCAGGAGGAGTCTTAACCACTGCACCACCAGGGAAGTCCCAAGAAGCAGATTTAAAATATTCTAATTCCTTGATTATTTTTCTTTCATAAAACTTATGAAATGTGAAATTACATAAAACCAATTATTCAAATATCCAACCTTTACCTTTGAAAGGTTTTACGATTTTCTAATTAAAAGCAAACTCACCTCATCTTTTCACCTAAAACATCTACCTTGTTAATATGAAGGTTTTCTAAAAGAACGTGGCTCTGGTTTTCAGACACTCTGCCTTCTGACACTTCAGAGGATACAACTTCAGTTTCGGTTGCAATTTGAGAATTCGGCTGAAATGACAAAACTATATTAGTTGTTTTGGGGTTTTTTTTTTAAGCAACAGAACATACTTCCTAAAATATTTCCATCATTAAGAAAGGTATTTAGGTTTTTAAAATGAAATCTCAAACTTGTGTATGCAATGTTCATGTTTTGCTGCCCAAAACAAAACTGCCAATTCAGAGAAATTTTCAATTATTGCAGTAATACATTCGTGTAATGCTTTAAAAACTACAATAATCAACTACTGTGACTCTCCTTCCCAAAGAGTTCAATACATTTGGTTTTAATTAGGGGAGGGAGCAAATAAGGATTACATTCACTTTATTTTAAATGTAGATTTTCCCTTAGTAGAGAAAAAAAGAACAGAAAAACAAGATCTGTTGAAATGGGGCATTAAACTGCTTAAGATTTCTTTCTAATATCAAAAGCTCCATTAATAAGAGATTGATTAAATTGTCATTCAAAATAGCAGAATGTTACCCAGCAGTTAAAAATTATTTAACTTCCTATTTCATGACATAGAAAACCACTTAGTATAACAAGCGAAAAACAGTAAGTCACAAAATAATATGCATACAATGATTTTATTATATAAATTTATGTAAGTATGCACACACACATGCATATCAAAAGGTTTTCAGTGCTTGCCTCAGAGTGGTGAGACTTTGGGGTAATTATTGTATTATTTTGTATTGATTGAACATTTTTTTTTTTAAACTTTACATAATTGTATTAGTTTTGCCAAATATCAAAATGAATCCACCACAGGTATACATGTGTTCCCCATCCTGAACCCTCCTCCCTCCTCCCTCCCCATACCCTCCCTCTGGGTCGTCCCAGTGCACCAGCCCCAAGCATCCAGTATCATGCATCGAACCTGGACTGGCATCTCGTTTCATACATGATATTTTACATGTTTCAATGCCATTCTCCCAAATCTTCCCACCCTCTCCCTCTCCCACAGAGTCCATAAGACTGTTCTATACATCAGTGTCTCTTTTGCTGTCTCGTACACAGGGTTACTGTTACCATCTTTCTAAATTCCATATATATGCGTTAGTATACTGTATTGGTGTTTTTCCTTCTGGCTTACTTCACTCTGTATAATAGGCTCCAGTTTCATCCACCTCATTAGAACTGATTCAAATGTATTCTTTTTAATGGCTGAGTAATACTCCATTGTGTATATGTACCACAGCTTTCTTATCCATTCATCTGCTGATGGACATCTAGGTTGCTTCCATGTCCTGGCTATTATAAACAGTGCTGCGATGAACATTGGGGTACATGTGTCTCTTTCCCTTCTGGTTTCCTCAGTGTGTATGCCCAGCAGTGGGGTTGCTGGATCATAAGGCAGTTCTATTTCCAGTTTTTTAAGGAATCTCCACACTGTTCTCCATAGTGGCTGTACTAGTTTGCATTCCCACCAACAGTGTAAGAGGGTTCCCTTTTCTCCACACCCTCTCCAGCATTTACTATTTGTAGACTTTTGGATCGCAGCCATTCTGACTGGTGTGAAATGGTACCTCATAGTGGTTTTGATTTGCATTTCTCTGATAATGAGTGATGTTGAGCATCTTTTCATGTGTTTGTTAGCCATCTGTATGTCTTCTTTGGAGAAATGTCTATTTAGTTCTTTGGCCCATTTTTTGATTGGGTCGTTTATTTTTCTGGAGTTGAGCTGTAGGAGTTGCTTGTATATTTTTGAGATTAGTTGTTTGTCAGTTGCTTCATTTGCTATTATTTTCTCCCATTCTGAAGGCTGTCTTTTCACCTTGCTAATAGTTTCCTTTGATGTGCAGAAGCTTTTAAGGTTAATTAGGTCCCATTTGTTTATTTTTGCTTTTATTTCCAATATTCTGGGAGGTGGGTCATAGAGGATCCTGCTGTGATGTATGTCGGAGAGTGTTTTGCCTATGTTCTCCTCTAGGAGTTTTATAGTTTCTGGTCTTACGTTTAGATCTTTAATCCATTTTGAGTTTATTTTTGTGTATGGTGTTAGAAAGTGGTCCA
>NW_011494901.1:4975921-4991533 GCF_000754665.1 Bison bison bison
TTTTGATGTGCAGAAGCTTTTTAAGGGTTTTATTTAGGTTCCCATTTTTGTTTTATTTTTTTGCTTTTATTTCCAATATTCTGGGAGGTGGGTCATAGAGGATCCTGCTGTGATGTATGTCGGAGAGTGTTTTGCCTATGTTCTCCTCTAGGAGTTTTATAGTTTCTGGTCTTACGTTTAGATCTTTAATCCATTTTGAGTTTATTTTTGTGTATGGTGTTAGAAAGTGGTCCAGTTTCATTCTTTTACAAGTGGTTGACCAGATTTCCCAGCACCACTTGTTAAAGAGATTGTCTTTAATCCATTGTATATTCTTGCCTCCTTTGTCAAAGATAAGGTGTCCATATGTGCGTGGATTTATCTCTGGGCTTTCTATTTTATTCCATTGATCAATATTTCTGTCTTTGTGCCAGTACCATACTGTCTTGATAACTGTGTACCACAGCTTTCTTATCCATTCATCTGCTGATGGACATCTAGGTTGCTTCCATGTCCTGGCTATTATAAACAGTGCTGCGATGAACATTGGGGTACACGTGTCTCTTTCCCTTCTGGTTTCCTCAGTGTGTATGCCCAGCAGTGGGATTGCTGGATCATAAGGCAGTTCTATTTCCAGTTTTTTAAGGAATCTCCACACTGTTCTCCATAGTGGCTGTACTAGTTTGCATTCCCACCAACAGTGTAAGAGGGTTCCCTTTTCTCCACACCCTCTCCAGCATTTACTATTTGTAGACTTTTGGATCGCAGCCATTCTGACTGGTGTGAAATGGTACCTCATAGTGGTTTTGATTTGCATTTCTCTGATAATAGTCAGGTTGAGCATCTTTTCATGTGTTTGTTAGCCATCTGTATGTCTTCTTTGGAGAAATGTCTATTTAGTTCTTTGGCCCATTTTTTGATTGGGTCGTTTATTTTTCTGGAGTTGAGCTGTAGGAGTTGCTTGTATATTTTTGAGATTAGTTGTTTGTCAGTTGCTTCATTTGCTATTATTTTCTCCCATTCTGAACATTTTTGTAATGAATAGGTTAGTGGGGGGGAGGGGGAATCTATTTTCATTAAAAAAAAAAAAAATCCACAATAGTAAATCTGAAACAAAAGTAAATATGTTATGTATTAATTAACTAGAGTAAACATCAGGTGCTTATATTCTAAGCCAAGTCTGAGCTACCATTTGATATTCTCATATGCATTAAAGGGCTTGATTTAATTACACAGCAATAACTCACCACAGTCAGGAATTTCTCTCCAGTTTCATCTTTTTGTAGCATCTTTTCTTCCTTAGTTGTTTCTTTGGTTTCACTAATTTCTATTACTTGTCTCTGGCCAGCCTTTCTTAAGTTTGGTCTGGGTCTCTGAAGTCGACCCCTTACTAGTGGAGCAGTTTGGATAACCCTTTCCTTTATTCCTTGTGCAAAAGTGTTTATATTATGAGTCCTAGATAAGGGGACAGGAGAAAAGAGAGAAAGCTTGATTGTAAAAAATGAAAATTACTGTAAAAATATAAAATTTGAATCTAATAAAACTATAAAAACATTTTGTACAGTAAAGGAAAATTAAATTACTTTCTGATTATAACTCATTTTATTAAAAAAAAGTTATTTCAATTTTCAAAAGGTAGTGAGGTTACCTACAATATCCAAATTCATAGTAATAGAAAGTACGATGGTGGCTGCCAGGGACTGGAGAAAGGGGCAATGGGAAGTTCCTCTTTACTGGGTATAGAGTTTCAGTTTGGGAAGAAAATGTTCTGGAGATAAATGGTGGTGATGGTGTACTGATGATGTACTTAATGGCCCTGGACAATACACTTAAAAATGGTTAGATAGCAAATTTTATATGTATCTTTGTTGTTGTTTAGTCGCCAAGTCCTGTCTCTTCCCTGACCTGATGGGCTGCAGCCCGCCAGACTCCTCTGTCCATGGCATTTTCCAGGCAAGAATACTGGAGTGGGCTGCCCATTTCCTTCTCCAGGGGATCTTCCCAACTGAGGGATCAAATCCGCATCTCCTGCATTGTTGGCAGGTGGATTCTTTACCAGAGCCACTGGTGAAGCCCATATGTACCTTACTAAAATTTTTAAAGAGGTAATCAATACATACCTTATACACACATGTTTTTAAAATTCATTGCTTTGCATAAGATTCTAAGCAGCTAACAGTGAATATAAGCAGGCAAGTGTTGAAACGTGTTGAAGTAAAACTGATTTTCTATTTTAGGCAGTCTGCCACATGAATAAAAAATAAACCAACTACTCTTGATACTCACTTTTAAACTACACTAACACATCTTAAAAAAAGTGAATACTTGAAATGATTCTATTTTAGATTTTTAAAATACTATCACTTTTTACCCCATAGAAACAAGTAATTCCTTTTCCTGGGCTTGTGTGGACTGAGACTCCTCTTTAGATTCACAAGAACTCAAAGGTGAAAGGTCCTTTTCGGTCTGCACACATGGTAATATCACAGTCTCCTCTGGACCGTGATCTAATTTGTCTTTTTCTCTTGATTTCATTAGAGAAGCCACATCCTAGAAGGTAGATAAAAAAAACTTCATCAAGGGTTGGTAAAAGTATAGGGAAATAAGAACTTTATAAACGATTAGAAGAATAAATTGATATAGTCTTTGCAGACAATAAGGCAGTATCAATCAATAATTTTAATTCCCAGCAATTCTACTTCTAGAAATGTATCTTATAAAAGCACTCAAATAAGGATCTAATAAATTATAACAAGGATATTTATTTATTTATTTTTTTAACAAGGATATTTATTGTAGCAATATAATGCTGCTGCTGCTGCTAGCTCCCCAAAAAAGAAAAAAAAAAACTGGAAATAAGACAAATCAGTAGGCAACTGAATAAATAAATTATAATTTCTTTACAATGTAATAATACAGTCACTTAAAAGAAGTTTAACTTGTATATACTGATCCAAAAAGATGTTCACAATATTGTACATGAAAAAAATTATAAGATATAATGCTATTTTTGGAAAACAATGAAAATACCAACACATTCTATTATTTATATAAATAAGTATCTATACAGAAAAATTTAGATAGACATATTTTAAATTGCTACTTGGGATTAACTTGGGAGGAAGAGATGGAACATTATAAAGGACTAACTTTTTAGATGATTTTTTTTAATTTGAAATTTTTATAATTGGATAAAATAATCAACATAAAGTGATTTAGAGGGTTGAGGAGGGGGCCATGCCATGTAGCTTATGGAATTTTAGTTCCCCAGAGACTGAACGTAGACCCTCAGCTGTGAGAGCACAGAATACTAACCACTGGACTGCCAGGGTATTTCCATGATTTATCTTTTTTAAATATAAGATTAGGAGGAAAAAGCACAAATATTCAAGTATAGTAAGAATTAAGTTAAGCTGTAAAAGAACTTTAATTCAAAAAAGTACTTTGTACATTTACAGCACTCAACTTATTAGTGTGAACGTTTCATTTCAAGGTTTCTGATGCTGTATCATACTTCTTGATCTCTTATAGACTACGTTAATCAAGTAAATAAAAATCATCTCCTTTAACTCATATCAAGCTTTTTAACTTTTTATTTTACTTTCACAACAGAGTGAAATAAAGATGGATTGTCATTCTCAATCTCCCTGTGAAGAAAGTGGCTGCATTATATGGCTTATGGTCACATAATGAACTTTAGGTCACATAATGTAGCTCAATAACTTGAACTACAGCTGGGGCCTCTTAAAATCCTTCCCCTGATATTTGTCCATCATCAGAGATTTGAGATTCTTACAAAAACCATGTGGAATAATGAGGTACATTAAGTTCAGCAACAATAATATCGAACACAGTAAAAATTACGTGAGAAGGACTTCCCTGGTGGTCCAGTTGTTACAAATCCACCATCCAGTGCAAGGAACTCAAGATTTGATTCCTGATCAGGGAGCAAAGACCTTGTATGCCTTGGCGCAACTAAGCCCATGCACTGTAACTAAAGAGAAGCCCACAAAAATCCCACGTGCTGCAACTAAGAGCCAATGCAGTCAAACAAATACATTTTTAAAATAACATGAGAAAATATTTGCAAACTTTCACTCCAAATGTTTTACTTTAATAATTGTAATAACTAAGACAGAAAACCTCCATTTTAAATAATACTCACATGTTGAGAAGGGAAAGTACTCATTTGTTCACAGTTCTGCTGTATCACAACCGTCTCTGTTTTATCAGCTTCCGCCTCCTTCCCAGGTGCATGCTTTTCTGCTTTCGTAGTCTCTCTTTTTGAAGCTGCTCTTGCTAAGTTTGGTTTAGGTCTTTTGAATCTACTTCTCACAAAAGGTGTCAGCTTAATTTCACATGGCGTCTGTTCTTGAGGAAGAGATTTGCTTTTGGAACAAGGATTATCAAGCTTTAGGATGAAATGAAGGGGCAGTGGGAGTGGAGTCTTAGGACAACCTTAAAGACTGGCAGTAAATATTTAATTCTAAGTCTTAACAGGAAAACAAATCAGACTATTTGGTAGATCCTGAAAAACATGAGTGGTACAATCCAGGAATAAACCCAGGAATTATAGTATCTTTGCACAAAGAAAATACAGGTTTGTCACACCTGTAATGACTTAAAAGTATGTGTTGCACACAATTTTGTATGTTTGGTGATTCTCACAATCTACTGTCAAAATGACCTCAAACCTCTCCCAGTTTTCCCCCAAACCAGCTTAAAATTTTCAACACTGTGCTACAGATGGTATGTCTTAAAACCTTAGTTTAACATAATCTGCAAATTTAACTTTATACCTTTCTCTTCAAAAGCACACAGACCTATATACTTGTACCTTAAATTAATATCTGAAAACTGCTCTGGAACACTTGGAGGTCGCATCCTCTGGTCTTCTACTTTATCAAGTTCCGAAGACTGCGAAGAAATGTTCAAATGACTCAACTGATTTGACACTTCCTTTTCAGAATTTTTTTCTTCTACAGATGTATGAACCACGGACAGCACTTCCCTGCCCAAGTCCTGGAAATAAATCGGCACATATACTGGGTTGGCCAAAGAGTTCATTCAGATTTTTCTATGTGAAAAGAGCTTATGGTAAAACGGAAATCAACTTCTTGGCCATGTCATACATTTCAAACAAAAGCCTACATATTCTATTGTCTTTAAAAATACAGAAGTTTGGAGGTTTTTCATTTTTAAATAAAATTAAATTTAATTTACAAATGGTGAAACAGAGAATTTAGGAAAGTCTTTCTATATATTGTACATTATGTTTTTTCCAAACTAGAAACACCATTACCTATCCAAAAAAAGTTAGAAAACTAGAAAATGTTAGAATATCTGCAACTTCAATGAACTGGAAACTTTCAATAAAAGGAACTTTTAAAAGTAAAGTGAAATGAGGTGGGGCAGGAAATAAAGAGAAAAACTGATACAGGTACGGTCAAAAGAAACAATTTCACTGTATGTTCATACGAGCATTAGCACAAATTCAGTCCAATTTCCTATACTCCTTTTATCTAAGAGTAACTTTAAATTGACATTAAGAACAGTAACTTTGCCACAATTAAAAAATTTTAGTGATTTTATGTTATTGGACTTAAGGCCAATAATCCTGGAATTACTTTGATAACTTTTCTCCAAAAAAAACTATTCATAGATATTTTTAAAGGACAGAAAAATACATACTCTATTAGTCAGTGAAGACACAGTGCTGGAGTCATCACTACTGGTCTGCAAAGGATCTGCCTCAGCTTGACTTGAGGTCCCAGTGTCCTCTGGATCTTTTTCCCTTAGAGAAATGTCTATTTCTTCTATGTTTTCCAAATCTGCCACGCTTTTCTCAATCTCTTCTGATCTGCTTTTCGTCAAGGAAATTTCTTTTCCAGTGTCTTTCAAATCTGCCTCTATTTCCTCAACGGCAGCCACCTTTGCTGATGCTTTCCGCATCAGGAAAATGTCTCTCTGCCCAGTTTCTTCCAAATCAGTCTCTCTTTCCCCTGTGGCACTGATCCCCACTAATACCTTTTCCCTTGGGGAAGTTTCTATTCCAATTTCTTTCAAATCTATCTCCATTTCGTCACCTACAGTTTTGACCTCTGAGGCATTTTCTTGTGTAGATATTTCTCTTCTATCAGTTTCTTCTAGATCTGTCTCTACTTCCTCAGCAGCATCAGGCATCTCTGTTATCTCCTCATTTGGGGAAATTTCTCTTTCAGTTTTTTTCAAATCTGTTTCTACTTCCCCGATAGTATCAACTTCCTCTGGGGCATTTTCCTGTAGGGACATTTCTCTTCTTTCAGTTTCTTCCAAATCTGTCTTTCTTTCCTCAGTGGCATCAGTCACCACTGTTATCTCCTCCCTTGGGAAAATCTCTCTTCTGGTTTCTTTCAAATCTGTCTCCATTTCTGCAGTGACATCACTCATTTCTGGCATTTTCTCCCTGGGAGAGATGTCATTTTTTCCAGTTTCTTTCAAATCTGCCTCCATTTCTGCAGTGACAACATTCGTTTCTGGCATTTTCTCCATGGGAGAGATGTCATCTTTTCCAGTTTCTTTCAAATCTGTCTCCATTTCTGCAGCAACATCAATCATTTCTGGTATTTTCTCCCTGGGAGAGATGTCATTTTTTCCAGTTTCTTTCAAATCTGTCTCCATTTCTGCAGTGACATCACTCATTTCTAGCATCTTCTCCCTGGGAGAGATGTCATTTTTTCCATTTTCTTTCAAATCTGTCTCCATTTCCACACTGACAACATTTGTTTCTGGTATTTTCTCCCTTGGAGAGTTGTCATTTTTTCCAGTTTCCTTCAAGTCTGTCTCCATTTCCGCAGTGACATCAATCATTTCTGGTATTTTCTCACTGGAAGAGATGTCATTTTTTTCTGTTTCTTTCATATCTGTCCACATTTCCTCAGTGACATCACTCATTTCTGGCATTTTCTCCCTGGGAGAAATGTCATTTTTTCCAGTTTCTTTCGAATCTGTCTGTATTTCCACAGAGACATCAATCTTTTCTGGTATTTTCTCCCTGGGAGAAATGTCATTTTTCCCGGTTTCTTTCAAATCTGTGCCCATTTCTGCAGTGACATTAATCATGTCTGGTACTGTCTCCCTGGGAGAGATGTCATTTTTTCTGGCTTCTTTCAAATCTGTCTCCCTTTCTGCAATGACATCACTCGTTTCTGGCATTTTCTCCCTGGGAGAGATGTCATTTTTTCTGGTTTCTTTCAAATCTGTCTCCATTTCTGCAATGACATCACTCGTTTCTGGCATTTTCTCCCTGGGAGAGATGTCATTTTTCCCGGTTTCTTTCAAATCTGTCTCCATTTCTGCAATGATATCACTCATTTCTGGCACTTTCTCCCTGGGAGAGATGTCATTTTTTTCAGTTTCTTTCAAATCTGTCTCCATTTCTGCAGTTACATCACTCATTTCTGGCATTTTCTCCCTGAGACAGATGTCGTTTTTTCCAGTTTCTTTCAAATCTGTTTCCATTTCTGCAATGACATCAATCATTTCTGGTATCTTCTCCATGGGAGAGATGTCATTTTTTTCAGTTTCTTTCAAATCAGTCTTCATTTCCACAGTGACATCACTTATTTCTGGCATTTTTTCCCTGGGAGAGATGTCATTTTCTTCAGTTTCTTTCAAATCAGTCTCCATTTCCACAGTGACATCACTCGTTTCTGGCATTATATCCCTGGAAGAGATGTCTTTTCTTCCAATTTCTCTTAAATCTGACTCCATTTCCTCAGTAGTATTAGTCTCCACAGGTTCCTTCTCCCTTAGTGAGGTTTCCAGTGTTGCAGTTTCTCTCAAAGCTGCTGTCATCGCCTCAGAGGCAATTACCTCCTTTGGTACCTCTTCCTTTGAGGAAATTCCTCTTCTTCCAGTTCTCCTTCCTATATTTGGCTTTGGTTTCTGAAATCGAGTCTTTGGAATTCGAACATCTTTATTTGCTCTATTATCCTCCTGAATACTAAAAAAAAAAAGAAAGAAAACACACACACAATCAAATTTTAAACCTGTCAATTGAAGATGTGATCGTTAAGAAATAACTACTGAAAAATCAGGAACTCTCAAATTAACAAAAAAAATTAATGGAGCACCAGGACTCTTTGGGCCAAATTTAAAAATTAAAGGAGAGAAAAAAAACTCCATCCTTGGAAATTACAGTAAATTTTAAAAATAATTAAATCTATCAATAAGGTCAATGAGTGAAAGTGTGTTAGTCACTCAGTCGTGTACAACTCTTTGCAACCCCATGGACTACAGCCCGCCAGACTCCTCTGTCCATGGAATTCTCCAGACAAGAAGACTGGAGTGGGCAGCCATTCCCTTCTCCAGGGGATCTTTCTGACCGAGGGATTGAACCCAGGGGCTTCGCAGGTGGATTCTTTACTGTCTGAGTCACCACAGCATCCCTAGGTCAATTAGAATAATAGCAAATTGGGCCTGAATAGTCTCTCGCTAATTGTCATCCACATCAGTGTTGGCAAATACCTACTGAGAAAGACTCTTCCATTCTCAACTTGGAGTTAAATCAATTTGTATCTGCTATTTCTACCTTTTCACCCTTACTATCCTTTATCCAGACACATGCCTGGATAAGAGTTAAAGAACTCATTTATATGGCCAGAATTAACCAAGATCTCAAATAGTTGGATGGAGGTATAATTTGAATAAGATACAGTCTTATGACTAAAAACTAAGTATACCCCTCCTCACTTTTTAAAAACAATTCAATTTGAGATTTCCTATACAGTCATTTCTCTAAAAGCTTGTGATTTCATAATATAAACTGGGAATGAAACAAAAGAGAAAATAAACAACATCGTGCAGTCTGCTGAATGCTATCACTATCTACTCCAAGTACCTTATTTTCCAAAAAAGCAGCAGCACACTGCTGTGCACTTTATCATCATACTGGTGGTAAAGCCAATAAAAATATACAACTGAATGAAAAACCACCTAGTGACTGGTTAATATTTTGACCTCCTAGGCCTTTTCTGGTGTAGGTATTTCTCTTCTTTCAGTCTCTTCTAAATCTACTTCCTCAGTGGCATCAATAAACTCCAGTATCTTCTCCCTTGGGGAAATCTCTCTTCCAGTTTCAAATCTGTCTCCACTTCACCTACATTTTTGCCCTTTCCTGGGGCATTTGCCTGTAGGGATATTCCTCTTTTTTTCAGTCCCTAGATTTTTTTCAACAGTGTCAGGCTGTAATTCATATTTGTATCAGAGTTATGTAATAATGCAATTGTACAGCCTTCCCAGGTGGCTCAGTGGTAAAGAATCCGCCTGCCAGTGCAGGAGACGCAGATTCAATTCCTGGGTGAGGAAGATCCCCGGAGAAGAAAATGGCAACCCACTCCAGTATTTTTGCCTGGGAAATCACATGGACAGAGAAGCCTGGTGGGCTACAGTCCATGGAGTAGCAGAGTCAGGCACAACTTAGCAACTAAACAGCAGCAGCAATGCAGTTGTATGTATAAGGTTCTACCCGGGATTTCTACGGCAAAGCAGAGAAATAGGTTGGGGGCAGAGGGAGAGGATACAGAGAGGGAAGTTAAGAAGCAAAGGAAGAGAGAAAGAAGAGAGGAATAAAGGAATTTTTTTGTCTTCTAACAGAGACCTTTTGAGTAGTTCAGGAAACTTAGTTTTCACTGATAGGTTATTGCTACTGCTGCTACTGCTAAGTCGCTTCAGGTCGTGTCTGACTCTGTGTGACCCCATAGACAGCAGCCCACCAGGCTGCCCCGTCCCTGGGATTCTCCAGGCAAGAACACTTGCCATTTCCTTCTCCAATGCATGAAAGTGAAAGTGAAAGTGAAGTCGCTCAGCCATGTCTGACTCTTATCGATCCCATGGACTGCAGCCCACCTGGCTCCTCCATCCATGGGATTTTCCAGGCAAGAGTACTGGAGTGGGGTGCCATTGCCTTCTCCGACTCATAGGTTAGGTAGTATTTAAATGGGTTCATATAGCTTTAAAGTATACAATAGGCCAGACTGTGAATGCAAAGATTGGTAAAATATGAATAACTGCTGAAACTCGATAGTAGGTACACAGGAATCTGTTATTCTGTTCTCACTACTTTTGTGCACTGAATATTCCCAAAAGGAAAAAAAATGTTAAAGCTAACTAATAGCTCTGTCGATCTAGTTTGGTATCCTCCAAAGGGGAAATAACAAATACAGAGAACTCTGGCTGTAAAAAGGTATCAATTTATATATATAAGTATTATATACGATCTACATATGTGTGATCAATCTAAGCCTAAAGAAACAAATACTAAAGTAAGTAGGATTTTCACATTTGGATATAGACATATAATTTAATATGCTTGTCAAGTGATATTAGTAACTATGCATGTTATTAATAACTCAAGGTCTAATTTGTGATGGGTAAAATTCATCAAAATACCAATAAGTGAGAAATCAACATGAAGGCAGTGAGATAAACTGCCTTGAAAGGTGAATGTATGTTTGCAAATAACTATGTAACTTGATAAACAGATAACAAATCAATCTGATTTGCTATTGTTTTTAAAAAATGTTTGATGATTTCTAAAACTTTACATATAATTAAAATATTATACCATCAATAAGATGATGCTTACCTCAGACATTCATTAACAGCCTTGGGGTCATCTGACTGCACATTTTGAAAGGAATTGTCTTTTTTTTCAGATAGTGATGCAATGTCTTCACACTCAAAATTTTCACATGACTGATCTTCTAGCTGTTCAGGAGTCTTAATAAAACAAACACATTTTTTAAAAAGTTTTAGGTCTTAGAATGAAACACCCATTTATAAAAGATTTCACTCATTATGTACAATTTGAGTACAAGGAAAATGGTAAACATTTCAAAACTGTAAAATGATATTCAAGGGGCACTTTTCTTTTTGGGCTGGGCTGTACAGCTAGTAGATCTTACCCAGGCCCCCAGCAGCAGAAGCACAGAATCCTAACCACTGGATCACCAGGGAATTTCCTAAGAGGCACTTTTTAATGTTTTTTCTTAAGATATAGAAAATTTCATAAGCCACACCTTTTATCTCATCTCAAAGCCCTTATTCTTTCCTTCCCAGTCAGAAAGCAAGTAATCTGTTAAAATTATTCCTTGGGTTCTGTCTTTCTAAATCTTTCGGATTATTAAAATCACATTATAGACCTTGGGAATTACTACAAAAGAAATTCCAATCTCAAACCGTACCAATTTTTACTCTTATCACAAAGACCAGTTATTATGTAAATATCTAAAGTTTATAATGTTTGTTGAAGGAATATTATAGTAGGGAGCTTTTAACATTCTATTTGTTTAAATCAGTGTTAAAATTCAGACACCTACCTATATTTTCGAAAGAGAAGTATAATCCTGTAATTCCCTTCAAAAGGGAAGTGTAATCATACCTGCTGAGTGATGGGGGAAGAAGGCAAGTCCAAACATGCATAAGGTAAAAGCAGATGATTCATTATATAAATGCTTAAAATCCACAGAGCTGAGAGCTAAGTGACTTCACAATTAGCAAAGCTTCTGGCTATGACATACAGGCATTAAATTTAAAGAACAGTGTAGATAATTGTATAATATTGATGTTTTAAAACGGGAGATGAAAGGAGGCTTATGTTTTGTTTAACAAAACACTGGAGGGCATCAGAATACTTACATCTCTGTTGATACAGGATTCGTTTTCATTCTTTTCTATACTGGCACCAGGTTTTTCCTGTGATGTAACAGTTTCTTTTCTTTCAGCAGCTTTACCTACATTTGGTTTTGGCCTTTGTAGTAAGCCCCGCATTAGTCGTGCAGGTCTGAAAGCCTTTGGTTGATCATCTTCCTGCACACAAGTTTTTTCACTCAAACTAGAGTAATTACAAAGGAATAAAATCAGTGGTTATTCTGAAGTCACATAATTACTCATATATCACAGAGAGACTTATTTTAAACCATTTGGAAATACAAAATAAGTCACAAGTGTCAAGAACACCTGCAAAGATACACATACCTCTTAATACCTTAACTCTCTAGAACAGACACAGTCCTAGAAGCATGACTATAAAAAAAATTTTTAAATCAAATTTTCACCACAAAATTGGAAAAAATCTATACCCGACAAATATGGAATATTATTACCCACTCAGGATAGCACTGTGTAACATACATCTTCAGGGCACTAGACACAGATTATGGCATAAATATACAGTCCTGAATCCACTGGTTCAGGTTTATATTGGACCAAGACCTATTATAATTCTCACTCCGTGTTAAATATTCTGTTGTTTTTTTCTTTTTGGTCACACCGAGCAGCCATGTAGGATCTCAGATCCCCAACCAGGGACTGAATGTGTGACCTGCAGGGGAAGCACAGAGCCTGAACCACTGGACTACCAGGGAATTCCCCTAAATATGCCCTTTTGAAACCCCTTGCTATAAATAAAATTACCCATCATCAAACATCTTAACCATTAATGTATCTAACAAAATTTGGTTAACTAGTGGACCCACACCGTAATTTATTTAAGTGTATTTATTATGCTTGTAATACCAAGCATAAATAACATTATTAAATGTTTCAACAATCCATATAATTAAAAATGGACTTAATTACACTAGCTGAAAATAAAATTCAGACATTAGCAAGTAGAAAACAATCCATTACAATCATTCCTAAGAGTTACTATTTTTATTCTAGTTCCTAAATACTTACTTAGATACAGTCTCAGGTTCTGGGTTCCCTTTCTCTGTATTCTCCATTCCAGAAATACAATCCTTTTCCATGGGATTCTACAAATTTAAGTTTTTATATTTAATCTACTTAACATAAAAACTTTATAATAAATAAATAAGTGGAAAATAATAAAATTTATCTTTTTTGTACTTATCTAATTATTAGAAGAGAGTTGTTAAAATCATAAACACGGATGAGAACATTTTAAACATATAATCTCATACATTACTAATAGAAGCACAAATTGATATATCCTTACCAATATCTATCAAGAGCTTTAATAATGTTCATATTCTTTGACCCAGTAATATCATTTCTTAGATGCTACTCTAAGAAAATATTTAGACAAAGACTTAAGTACAAGGATGGTCACTGAAACACTATGCAAAACAGCAAATACTATAAACTGACAAATATCCAACAATGAATAAACGGTTAAATAAATTTAGTTACACTCACTGATAGAATATTATGAAATTATGAAGTCACTAAAAATCATGTTTTCAAAAGACATTTAATGATGTGAAAAAAAATTTATGAAACGTTAAAATACCAAAGTATACAAAACTGAATTAACAATACTACTCAACTTTGTAAAAAAAAAAGTTGGAAGTATATATCCTAAAACAGTTGGTTGCATGTGAATTAAACAATTAATTTCTATTTTATTTTTTACATAAGTCTGTATTTTCCCAATTTTCTAGAATTTAAAAATATCTTCGAGAATATAATAACTACATTACACAAAGTATGGAAAGATTTCACGTAAGAGGAAAAAAGCAGACTAAAATTCAAAGAATTATTTTAGCAAAAATAAAACATTTTTAATAATATAATACTGGCAAAGATATAATGAAGCAAACATTCATAATGCTTACAGAAATTTAAATAGATTTTTTGGGGGGCTGGGGGGGGGTGCTGCATGGCTTGTGGGTTCTTAATCCCCTGACCTGGGATTGAATCCAGAGCCAGGCAGTGAAAGCACTGAGTTCTAACCACTGGACTGCCAGCGAGTTCCTAAGATTCATTTTTTTTTTGACTGTCAGTTTGATAATACATAACAAGAGCCAAAAATACATTTTAAATACTATGGCCCAGTAATCCCTACCACCTCTAGAAATGTATTCTTTGCTATTTACAAAACTGCTTTTATTTAATAGAGTTAAAAAAAAAAATGGAAACAACCTAAACATCAGAGAAATGGCAGGTAAAGTAATAATAATGTTCATCTGAAGCAGCTATTAAAAAGATCAACTAACCCCCAAGAGAGTATAAATTAATAGTTTCAGAGAAAAAAGTTTTAAATGTAATATATGTAATAACTAAAAAATACAGAAATGTTTATTTTCATAAAAAGAGAAAATCTATAAAGGAAAGACAAAGGAATAGATCTGTGTTTAGAAAAGAGAGTTGTGGGTATAATTTCACTATAGCTGGTTTAAAAAATACTTTTAATAAAATCTTATATAAGTAAACAGAAGATAGCTTTATCACGACTAAGGATGTTCAAAATATATCAGATATTCTAAAGAAAATAGAAAATCCCATGGATGGAGGAGCCTGGTGGGCTGCAGTCCATGGGGTTGCTGAGAGTCGGGCACGACTTCACTTTCACTTTCATACATTGGAGAAGGAAATGGCAACCCACTCCAGTATTCTTGCCTGGAGAATCCCAGGGACAGGGGAGCCTGGTGGGCTGCCGTCTATGGGGTCGCACAGAGTTGGATACAACTGAAGCGACTTAGCAGCAGTAGCAGTAAGACAATTTATTAATGTGTGAATTTCTTATATCTTGGCTTTTTATCATTTACTTTACAATTACAAGTTAAATATTTTTATTCCCAACTACTTAGGAAAAAAGTTTTATAATTTTAATTTCCATTATGCCTCTTACTCCATACCTTTTCAATAGGAGTTTCTTTATGCAAACTCTTGTTCTCTGCATCTGTTTTGCCTCGTGAAAGAACTGATTTCTTCCCAACTGCCCTTGATAAATTGGGTTTAGGTCTCTGGAGTCGTCCTCTTGTCATTGGTTTAACAGTTTCTGTTTGATCAGTTTCCCTAGAAAATTAACATCCTTCAAATTTTACCAACATGCAGACATATTCAAAAGAAATTCTGGAAAATTCTTTAAAAATTCATTTAGCGCTAGAAAAGAACTCTTTTAAGCTTACTTACAATAAAAGTAGCAAAGAAAACTGAACAAGAAGAGCAATGAATGATTATTAATTTGTTTTATCAGATATTTACAATACTCAGCATCGATAATTAAAATACTGTGGTACTAATACATGAATAACAGATAACTGAAACAAAAAAAAACTGAGATAACTTGAAAATACATATGATTTTAGTATACAATAAAGTTAGCAATTCAAAATAGAATGAAATGAACACAGAAGTAATATATCTTTTTAATAAATATTCAATTAAATGGTGACGGGAAAACTAGTAATACTGGGAATAAAATAAAATAAGTTTCATCCCTTGCATTGTACTTGCAATATATTCCAAATGAATCAAAGATTTAAGTGAAACCACAGAGAAAACATGAATCAATTATTTTATAAATTTGAAATAGGATAAGCCTTTCTAAAACTTGATTAAAAAATCAGGAGCCATACAAGGAAAAAAAAAGAAAAGAAGGAGAGAGAAATCTGACAATATAAAAATAAAAAGCTTTTACATGGCCAAAAGATATGTTGTAAGACAAACTACAAACCAAGGCATGTTTTACAACTCTTATTAAAAAACTAACCTGGGGGAAGGCGCCAAGATGGCGGAGGAGTAGGATGGGGAAAACACTTTCTCCCCCACAAATTCATCAAAAGAGCATTTAAACGTTGAGTAAATTCCACAAAACAACTTCTGAATGCCGGCAGAGGACACCAG